>NC_139235.1:20879493-21268461 GCF_977018435.1 Lepisma saccharinum
CCGCACACTGGCTCTAATCAGGTTCTATTCATAAACGATGACGATCCCAGGTTACAAGTTGCTCGAAACACTGGAGCCATACCAAAACCTTTACCTCGCAGGTACAATCCTGGCCGAAAACCAGTGCACTTAACCATGACAGCATGACTAGCTGTCCTTATCTTAAACTGGCCTTTCTTCTCAACTACTTATGGACTATCAATGAAAACCTTTGTAACGTCTGGATTATATTTAAATAAAATTGATCCTCCCATTCTGTACGAAACTTCTGTCCCATTACTATATCGCCTACAATACAGCCCCCACACGTCTGACATTCTCGATTGGGAAACATTGCCCTCATCTTTAGGCAATACAACCATATCAACTGACCCTGCACTTCAAGGGTGGAGTTATTTCTCGGCTACAAAGACCCATATTAGAACGCTGTTTTTAAAGGACCAAGATATAGCTCAAATTCAGCAAAGAATCGAAAACTTTCCTGCAACAGATTGGATTAAAATTCAAAATCTTCCGCTTCGAGACTTACCTGAAATGTTGCATATCTTAGTGTCCGCTTGCCAAAGTAAAACAATGCACCCCGCATTATTACCATTTAAACTTCTTGAACAACACGTAAGATCATTACAAAATAAATTAAACTTCTTTAATTATACCTTAGCCATTTCCCCTGAGAAATTGGGGCAGTATTATAACCTCCCTATTCTAGAATGTACGATTGGTTCTGTGATCACCTTATTAGCACTTAAAATTCCTTTAATTCATAACTATGCCAATTTTCAAGTGTATAATTTAAACCCTCTACCGTATCAGTATTATGACAATACGTGTCAAATACAATTATCAACAGAGACTGTTATCCGAGATGACAGCAATAATGTTTTCTATGATCATTTATGTTCTCTTTCCCAAGACACCCTTTGCTTTATCACTCCAGTAAGAAACATGTTCACCCCTGAGTATCAATGTATCGACTCCGTTCTACGGAACGATGTGGTAGCTCATGTGGAACGATGTCCTTTACATTGCACCAAAAACCCACAAGTGGTACCACCCATCTTGCTAAATGTTTCCACTTACCTTGTGTTAGCCCCTCCTCAGGTGGAAATAAATGTTAAATGTGAAAGTATTCTTTTTAGTTTCAGAAGAATATCTCCTTTTGGTACATTAGTTATTCAACTGGGTTGCCAATGTGTATTATGTGTATTATCTAAATGTTTCCGAGCGCAGTTCCCCTGCATCCTTCCTAATCCTACCAAAGCACAAATCTCCCGATTCTTACCAGTGCACTGGGTTCATTATCAATTAGTCGATCACGCTAATTACGAATGTACCGAGGAAATGACGCATTATTCTAATTGTACAGTGCGATCACAACTCCAAGCACCAGAACTCTCCAACGTACCTTCTCACGTAACTGTTTACACCTGGCTTACCTTGTTAACTTGTCTAGTCATAAGCCTTATCTCTTGGATCCTATATAGGATTCGTAAAAGTAAAACACGTTCTCATACCTCAATTCCAATGGCTATGAGAACTTCTCCAGTAAGGGCACCTTCATATGAAGCTCCCAAACGCCCCCCTATTTACGAAACCATTCTTGAATAGTTAATACACCTTTAAACCTAGGTATTAATATTCTGTTTTGAGTTCCAGATTTCCAAGTGTGCCTTTGATGTCCAAGATGTCTCGGGTGTGCGGCCAGCCTGATAGTCTAAATCTTAAAATGAACAGTGATATCGAAAAACGCATCCCTATGAAGTTAACCCCGAAATTTGGATCACATCCCTAAAAAACACTACTACCCTTCAAGTGGACCTGCGATCTAGTGATCTAGTGATACTCAACGTAGTGATAGTGATCTAGTGATACTCAACGTCACAAGTGAACGCTGTGAATACTATACTAGTGCTTGTGAATTATAGACACACCCTTTAAATCACCTATATTGTTAACTACTATATATATATACATATATATATATATATATATATATATATATTCATGGACTTTCAAAGTTATATTGTTATCAAAGAAGACAACTACCATGAGATATATTCACATAATCATGTAAAATGTCTTCATTTCATGTGTTCTTACTAACCCTAGATTTAAGTGAAATAACCCAATCGTAACTTGGTTCGAACCCAGAGGAACTTTTAATGTGAATTCATGTGAAGGTAATTTTACTCTTAATGTTACACTCAACAAATGTCATTTGCAACACCTGGAGCTGCAATCATGTAAACGCTGCCTTATATATATATTTTTGTATATGTGAGCTCCGCAAAGCAAATATGAGGGTACTTAGTTAGCTAGGAGTTAGATGGGGACCATCTAAGATCAGGTGGGGCAAATTGTAACGTGCATTTAATGTAGCGTTATAATGCATATTACAATTGTATGAGTTTGTTCTGAAAGAAGTAACAGACAGTTAAAGGAAGTTGATCTTGCCAGTTACTCAGCACTGGGCAGTTAAGGTTAGACGCCTTCCTCCACGTGTGAAGGTTGAAACTCGGAGACAGCGGTGGCTTAGCATACACCACTCAAAAGGCAAGGTCTTGGCCATGATATGACAATAATATCAATCACCAGCTGTCAGTCGTGTAGTGTCAATCATATGATATCATCATATGATTAGGTGTCAGTCATCAAGTGCCAATCATCTGATGTCAATCAAGTGATATCATCATATGTCAATAAATGTGACACACATCCAGTGCAGATGTACCTAGAAGGTTACGCATCTAGTACGGATGTGTCTGGCAAGGCCTTTCCTATAGAAATAGGACAGTTTGCGAAGATAGCCACAAAAACAGGAAAGAACACACTTCTGATTGACAGGCTGAGTAATTAGGCAAGGTCAACAACAAATTACATATACTGAAGATTGGAGAATTAAGTATGTTGTGTGTGTCGGAACGCTGCCCGAGCTGTTTCAGGGTGCAAGTTCAAGGTAAGCTTACAACTGAGTTCAGTGTTGCTGGAGACTTAGATGCTCCTTGTGTAATACCAAAACTTAACTGATATGATTGGGTTATAACATAGCTTAGGATTAGGATACTAACAAAATAATATTGATTTGCTACATGTTAAATAAATTATATTATTCCGAATTGTGAGTGTCTCTAATGTTCCCTGAACTACTGCCCTTAAGAAATGTCTCTCTCTAAAGAGCGGCGTTTCAATATAACCACTTCAACTAGTATTTCATAATTTATTAACATCTTTAACCAGTTAGTAAGGGAATTAGTTTGGTACGTTATAATATCTGATATATGTAAAAGCAACAAATTATTTTATTTGTGTAATTAATAGAGGAGAAGGTCTAAATATGGGCGAAGGTTTAAATATGGGTTTTGGAGTTATCAGTGCTCCCGGCTGCTGCACCCTGGCAGACGCTATTGGAACTGGTTATCTGTCAAGGACAAAGGTTGCGGCGCCAATTCGCAAGAGAAAGTGGTGGTTAGTTTCGGCCTTGGACGCTGTTATAGAATTGCGACCTCCGAAAACTTTTTGCAGGTATGTTTTAATTCAGCGTTTTGTGAATTCTCATCTGCTTTGTATAGGTTATGATATTAGCGGTTCATAAAACAAAATGTGGGCTTTTATAATGCCACGATTTGTTTGTGAAATATGTACCACAGACTGCGAAAATAAATTGAAGAAGAAAAATAGCGTGATGGTCTAAATATGGGCTATGACATGAGGTCTAATGTTGAGATCACATTTTGAACAATTATTTGGATGTTTTTCTTAATTTCGATTTTTTCCATTCAGCGTGATTTTCAAAACAACAGATTATTCATGAATATGAATTTTATAATGTTTTAGCGATAAATGACTGTTTTTTAAAATTGTAATTGCTTTTTATGATATTGCAACTAGTAGCTCATATTTAGACCACAATTTTGAAATTGGAGACCTTCTATACTTTGGCATGCTACTACATTTCAGTATATATTTCATAGATATGCATTTTCAAGGCAGGTGCTTAATATATTAATTTTTTCCTCCGAAAATGACAACATAAAAAGCGGGGCCTATATTTAGACCTTTTCCTCTAATAAAAATACTAATATATTTTTAATTTAGTAATATTTTTTTTTCTTTTAACAACATTATAAATATGTATATCGTCTAATTTATATATATGTTTGTGGGGGAAGGGGTTTGTAGATTAAGATCCTTCTCCCCACTCCCGCCCAGTCTTAAATGATTTCGCACCCTGGCTGCTTTCACACCGATCGTTTGAGATTTGTATTTCAAAACATAAAATCAAGTAAAATAAACACACTTTGTTGCACCTTTTCGTGAGATTAGCACATGTATCCCCTTTTTAACCTCAATTTGAAGCTTTTCCCTTCCTTTTCTTTCATGTCTTGTTAAAAAAAATTGGACAGAAACATAAATGATTTTCACTCTTCTTGAGCAGCTACATAAAATCCTATAGTCTCATTTTGTAAATCAGAACGAGAGCTACAAAATGGTATAATATAATCATTCCAGCCCGAATAGTTCCCAAGATAATGCAGCAAAACCTGCGTGAAAACACGAACTTCAACAAAACCTATTCGACAGAACTACTGTTCTCTATGCGGTCCGCGCGCATTATACTGTACAGAAGGTGCAGATAAAGATAGCATACAATAAAGGGATTTTATCGGCAACTTTTTGAAAAGGTTTTCAGAACCTTTATTTTATTTCAATTTCCCGACCATAATTTTGCACCTTAAAATCCTTCCCCAATTATAAATTACCCGCATCTTTTCTTTCTTTGCCCATAATCAAACGTACCAAAATCCGTAGAGGTTACCATGCATGTTTGTTTAAGCTCAACAAAACGTTTTCAACATTACAAAAAACAAAATAAACCTCAATATGCTGACCAAGGCAGAAATTTATTTCATTATAAAACATGAACTAAACGTAACGTTTCAACCTTCTAGCAAGGTCTTCTTCAGACTCTGTACCATGTACCATCTCGTGTGTTTAAATATCGCATTTCTCTCTCTGTCTTAAGTCGTACATTATCCCTATGTTGTTTCTACCTCTCTTTCAGCCTCTTTTTCGTTTCTCCTATGTACACATTCTTTACATTTCACTTCGTAGATAATCCCTTCCTCTTCCTCTTCTCTGTTTTCCTTGTTTGCATTCTTCGCTATTCTTAAGATGCTTCTCCCTCCCTTCCTGTAAGTTTTAATGGGGGACTGAAGATAAACAAAGAATGGAAGAAGGTGTTAGAAAGAGTGGAAAGGACAAGAGAGAAAGAGGAGAGAAGAAAAAAAAGAATGAAGAGAGAAAGGAAAAAGGAAAAGAGTGTGAGATAAAGAGTCCAACCACTTTCCAGATGAAAGAAAATGTTTAGCTAAATCGCCTGTCAGGTGAAAGTACAGTTGACCAGGGAAGGCCAGCTTCTGGAATGTTCAAGGAAAACAACTCTCTAATAGTCTTGCGTCTGGAGGGGTGTAATTTTTGTGTATATATGTCGTCCTGTTTTGTACCTTGTTTCATTTGTACATGGTACAGAGTCTGAAGAAGACCCTGCTGGAAGGTTGAAACGTTACGTTTAGTTTATGTTTTATAATAAAATAAATTTCTGCCTTGGTAAGCCTATTGAGTTTTTCATATCATGGAAACATGGCTTAATGGTGTTATAATTAAAAATACTAAAAAAACTGGGTAAGCTCTAAGAGACTTGAGCGGATGTTTAAGGTAGGATCTGGAGGACTGGGCGACCCAATCGGAAGTCTAACCCTCCCAGGCTGAGGACTACTACAGGGAGGATGATTATATGTTCAACCTCGAGCTCGTGATGACAGGCAATTCAGAGAATCCAATATGAACGGTCGGCAGGCAACGTGGTAGTCCACATCTGCCAAGAAAGACCTCATCAGAACAGGAGTTTACGCTAGTGGTTGTGGAGCGTGATCTAGGTTTTACTGGCCGTTCAAGGCAAATATTTAGTCGTCAGAGACAACGTCCACAACCGGTTTTAGTTCCCATAGAAGCATTCTGGCCGTCCCGCTCATGTGCGAGCGCAAGCAAAGTGTACGAAACCGTCACGCAGTTACTGTCCGTTCGATTTACTTGACATCAATTTGCCAATGTTGGTCTGCACTGTAGCATGCCGTACTGGCCGTTCAAATTAGGTTTTCCGCATTATGAACGGTCGGCGGGGCACCGAACTAGGACACATCTGCCATGGAACAAGGATATTACGGTAGTTAGCGTGGTCTGGGTTTTCTGGCCGTTTAAAGGAAATAGCTTGTCGTTTGCGGACAAACGGCCAGGAACGGTTTTAATTCTCTGGTAGGCATTCCGCCCTACTCCCAGTTCCCTGCTATTCCCCCTACCTTCAGCGCCACCTTCTTATCCCATAGGCTACATATTTTCTTTATATAACCAATCCTATAACCCACTCTAATAATATGTAAACCAATCTTTGATCGGTTTAACCAAATAAATAATAGGTCAACATATAATAGGTATCTTACTCTATCCTATTCCTACTAACATTTCTCACCCTTTATCTCCAACTTTTTCATATGTAAACCTCGACACTAATCTTTTAATATTACTCTAACAATCTAATATCTCTAACAATTTAGAATATGTAAACCTTGATTGTTGTGGAAACTTTAGTAACCAGAACAACCAAGGTACCTATTGCTATAAATCAAATTTAGTGTAATCTTATATACCAGTGTAAACTTTTTATTTATTTTATTATAATGTAAATTGTAAAACAAAAAATGAAATAAATTAGTACATAATAAACTGGGGAACCGAAATTCTGACGAAATGACGTCCTGGTTTATTGTTTAAAGGCACCCGGATATAAGCGCATAACCCCTGAATGTCTGTAAGTTGAGGCGGGCTGTCCACTTTAATGTAGCTACTGAACTTCAGGGAAGTATGATGCCCGAACCGGACACCCACGGGGTAATTTAAGTGTGATTTCTCTTAAATCAATTTGACAGTGCTGGTCTGTGCTGTGCTGTGCCGTGCTGTGCCGTGCCGTGCCGTGCCGTGCCGTGCCGTGCCGAGCGCTCAGAATGGGTTTACTGCTCAGAAAGGTCGGTCGCGGACGTACACCATGAGCTCTCAGCGGTTGCGAAATTATCCTCCCATTGCTATCTTAACATTGGAGTTAACTAATCACCCTCCTCTCAATGGGTTCGCGTGCCAAGGGGTAATATGAGAACAAGAGGCGCATCAGCCGAGAATCAGATCCTTTCTTGAACCGAGCTTAATTTCCAGAGAGAAACGCCGCGTTTGAAACGGTGATTTCTCATTCGTCACAAAATGCATAATTGTGACCTACATCCCCTATGGTCGTTTGTTTCTGAGGCACAAACAGAAATGTTTTCTTCGCTGCCCGCACGGAGAAAGGATTAATTTTCACGAATTTTGCTCGCATGCAAGTGCGTACTTGCGTGTTTTGCACGTATCGTTTTTGCACTGTTGCCATCTTAGTTCTTGTTGTAACCAGATCTGGTCCCTCCAACTTTTCATCTAATGCTGCTGAGGTTATTTGACATCTCTGGTTTTCTGATATTCATTCTTCAGTTTTATGTGCAGTTGGTGCTTTCTGTTATTAGTTTGCAACATTGTGTATTTGTGGATTCTAATTTTAGTTGCGATTAGGATCTTTTCTCTTTTGAGGTTGTATCCAAAATTTTCAGGATTGATACCATCAGGTCAGAAACTTATCTTTGGCCTATTGCCACCAGCACCCTCGAAATTGTCTCCTATGGCACGTCATAGTGATTCTGCCATTTTAAAAATGCATCCTCGAGTCGTGTTCTGTGAAAGTATTCAGCACTCCCTGCATTTCTTCTTGGATTATTTCAGTTCTGTCCAACCGGCGGCCTTTCAACTTGATCGGTGTAAGAGAAAAAGTCACAGGGGACCAAGTCAGGAGAGTAGGGTGGATCAGGGACGATTCTCATGATATTTCCGGTCAAAAAGTCTCAGCTGAAAAATAAAGTGTGAGAGAGCGCGTTGTAGTGATGCAAAAGACCAGTTTTTGGTCGTCAAATTTAAGGGGGGTGGGGGGGGGGAGTCTTCGTACATTGTCAGACAGCCGCCGCAAAATGCCATAGTAGGAGGTGGAGCTGACTAGTTCACAACATCCTTGATATCACAGAAAGTGACTTTCCTCTTGACCGATTTACTTGATCTTCAGTTGGGGAAAACAGAAAAGTGATCACGGGCGGCCAAATCAGGCGAGTAGTGTGGATGCGGGACGACAGTTATGTTATTTTCGGTCAAAAAGTCTCTAGTGCATAAGACAGTGTGGGATCGTGCATTGTCTTGACGCAAAAACCCAGTTCGGGGAGACGTCTTCGCATATTTTCACGCAGGAGCCGCGAAACGTTTCAGTAGTAGGTGGAATTTACGGTTTGGCCAGGAAGTGACTTTAATCTTCACCTGTCTCGAGTTGTTTTTGGTCTTGGTGAGTTTGGACTTACCCAGAATTGTTGCTTTGTCTCGGCTCTCGTCACCAGTGATTGTCAAGTCGAGCTCAAGTTTTAACAATTTGGATCTTTTCTCCCACCGTAGGTTGGCAAGATTGTGTGTATGCGGTGGACAAGGAAAGAGTTCCAAAAGCAGCGATATCTTGCAAGTATGGAGGAGGGGGGGCTGTATTGATTACGAAAGGCAATCTAAAATAGCTCATCGTGATACGGGGAGAATGCGAAACAAAAGACTCGGAGGAACACACGGGCAGAGAGCGGTTAGTCTAAATGGCTTTTCGAGCTAAACTGTACGTTTCACGCAAATATGTTGTTTCTCCCTCTCTCTCTTGCTTTTGTTCTTCTTTCTTTCTTGCTTTCAATCTTTTGCATGAACTTCTTGCACTCCTTCTCCCGCACGCGATGCGCTTTTTTTTCCGCTTCCTTTTTTTCCCCAGCAATTTTATCTCTTATTGCCCCCCTATTAATCCTTGGAACTTATTTTTCCCTTTTCCTTGTATTGCGCGCACGATTTGCCCATACATCACGTCATTTATATTTTCTTTTTTTTGCCTTCTCTTTTGACGTTTGCTGGAAAGGAAGGGAATTTACTGATTTGTTGCCACGCACAAATGCTACCAAGATTGTTGTAAACGTCGTGATCTCAAATTGAGCACAGTTTACCAGAAAAGCCAGAAGTATCGGCATTTATAAAGAGGTGCTGTGGCCCAGTCGGTCCAAGAAAGTAAATGAATCGTCTGCATACAGGCTGTAACTCAGACCAAATATTTAAGGGAATCATTGAGAAATATGCATAAAAAACGCATCGTGCATCTCGGCAGAAGGAAATTTGATGCACTTTGCGACACTTTTTTTTTTATTTTTTTTTTAAAAATTACCATATCTCCGTTTCTAATTCAGCTATGAGGATGGTTGATAGCTCGTTGGACTCTGAATGAAGTCCTCTTTCTGATTCTACAATACAAAATGGGGGTTTCCATTTAAAATTTCTCAGTTTCCCCCCAGGGGGCGGGGGTGGGGAATCAAGTGTGATATCATTGAAGAATAGCTTTCTTTCACTTATAAAACACGTATTTCTTTTGTTTTGCGATTCGATGTGTATTTCTCACGATATGTGACCGTTCCAGGACTTTTGGACCACCCGGTATAATGTGAATGGATATAGAAGTGATTTCTTCTTCTTTCTGTTTCTTTGTAGGTACACTTTAATGGAATCATTGGCGGTCATAGGTGCAGAGTAACCGATGACGGCCCTTTGCGCCGTATATCCTATATCGTAAAACGAGGTAAGTTTTATTTTGATTTCGTACAGATTTCATCATCGTCAGCAGATAGCGTCTCCATTGAGTTCAAGTTCCTTTATTTTCTCCTCTGCTTGTACCATTCCTCTGGTCCTACATCTCCCCACTCCTCCTCTCCGTGTTCTCCTTTCATGGTTTGTTCCTTTCCGTCTTGTCCGTGGTCTCCTTCTCAATCCCTTTCATCAATATGTCTTACTTGGCAGCCTGTTCTCCATTCCATTACTACATCTCTTCTCGTCCAGCTTCTCATTTTCGTATTACGGTAGTCTCTTCTACATTTCCTCTCTTTGTTCGTCGTATTTGGAATTCTCTTCTTCATTACTCTTCTACACCTCTACAGATTCTCTTTGTCTGTCTTGTGTTATAGGTTCTCATCCATTTTCCCTCTGCTGCTCCTCACTACATCTATCTTAGCCTTTCCTCAATTTCTCTTCTACATCTCTTCTCTCATCATATTTGGAAGTTTTTCATCCAATCTTCTTCTACATCTCTTTCATATTCCCTTCATTCGCTTCATCTTTCCTCCATTCCTGTTCTACTACAGCTCTTCCGTTTTCTCTTATCCGTGTTATTTGGAAGTTTCTCATCCATTCTTTTTACATCTCTCCTTTTCCATCTTCTCCTTCGTCTTACTTTGTAGCCTGACATCGTCTCTTCCATCTTCATTCCACACTCCACCCTTGGTAACCTTTCCTATACATTTATTTTGCTTCCATCTTCAATTTATACATCTTCCTTAAAATAGGGTAGAGGAGGGGAAGTTCGGCACCAAAATGCTTTTCATTTTTTTCCTTCTAAACGAATTGGGGGAGGAGGTCAAAATTTATACGATACAAAAAGTAGTCATTGTGGATTATAAGGAATATAACATAAATACTGTGTTACTTATACTTATGACGTAATATTAAAAATACTAAAATGAGAAAAAGTGGCGAAATTCCCGCCACATGCTGGGAAATTCGCCATATAACTTACGTTTTCTGAAGGTTTGATATGTTCAAGAAAATCAATCGGCCCGCCGACTGTGATGTCCGGTCTGTGATTTGTTTTCTCATTGGAAGAATGGTTGGATTCTTGCCTAGAGGACAGACCACCAACAAAGATGCCTGCTGTGACACATTAATCCGGCTGCGTCGTGCAATTCAAAACAAAAGACGCGGAATGCTTAGCGAAGGCTTCACGACAATGCTCGTCCGCATGCTGCCCAACAACTCAAAATGTCATCACATCATTCGGCTGGGAACAATTTGTTCATCCGCCAACAGCCCTGACTTGGCACCAAGTGACTACCATCTCTTTCTTCATCTGAAGAAGAAGTTTCTTGCTGGTCAGCGTTTCGACGAGGATGACGACGTCGAAGCAGCAGTGCATGGATGGCTTTCGTCACAGGCGGGAACATTCTATGATGATGGGATACAAAAACTAGTGCCACGCTACGACAAATGCTTGAACAGTGGTAGAAACTACGTAGAAAAGTAGTTTAAGGTCTGTAAAATGCAATGCAAATAAAAAAAGGTACGAAACTATTTTACTTCATTTTTTACACCCTTTCGGTACTTACTTTCCGAATACGCCTCGTATTTATCATTTTATCGTTAGTTTAAGTGTATGAAATACCAAGTTGTTGCCAATAAGTCAGACAACAAAGTGTAAAAGACCTACAAATGACAATACAAAACTGCTTAAAAAGATACAATAGAAACATATTTAAGAAACATAGGCCTAAATGTTCATATGCATTGTGAACAAGTTGTGTGTGAAAGATCGCCTGTAAGAAGGGAAATTCGACACATTTTCTGTTACTCTGGCGAATTTATTAGCAAATGCAGAGTCGAAAGAAAACAACTTATGTTTACTTGTACATGCACGCTTTCCAAAGCAAACCTTTTCACGGCATTCTTAACGTTTGAGGTTACGATATCAATAATTAAAAGGAAGAAAAATAATTCTTATCTGCCACGAAATGACAATTTCCAACGTAGTATTGAAATTAGGCTCCTTTCTTTGTCTTCTGTGTAGACGCAACTGCGCATTCCAAACTGTACTGCTTGCTTGTAAGTTCGCTCACCACACTTGTAGTTTTCAGTGGAAACAAGGCACATGTTACTTGATTTTTTACAGGGATCAGTGAGTGTTTCCAACCTATAGTTTCTATCTACGATTACAGAAACCACAAGTACGGCGAAATTCCTAGCATGGCGAACATCCCTTCTTTTACCCTACATAAACAGTTACGAAGAAAATCTTTTCACCATATAATCGAAGTCTGTGTTTCTGATTAAAATATAAAATAAAAGTTTGACACGGTATCATCTCCTCTCAGCATCTCTCGTTCTCGTCTTACTCTCGAAACAAAAAATCAACTCTTCGTCTTAATTTGCAATTATGTTAACGGAGAATTTAACCTGTCTGAATGTCACTTTTGTAAATACAAGCCTTCATGCTCGGACAATGTTTCGTCCTCATTTAGAATTTTGAAAGGCAAGGTTGTTAAAGGTCCAGGATACCCATAAATTCTATTGGGTTTCGCTGCAGGACCGGAATGTTTTTGTCGCACAATTTAAATTCGGTCCAAGTTGCGTATCGTTACATTGAAAAAAGGTTCCTGGACCGAATTGAATTTCTTCCGGGAAAAAGGTTCCTGGACCGAATTGAATTTCTTCCGGGAAAAAAGGTTCCTGGACCGAATTGAATTTCTTCCGGGAAAAAAGGTTCCTGGACCGAATTGAATTTCTTCCGGGAAAAAAGGTTCCTGGACCGAATTGAATTTCTTCCGGGAAAAAGGTTCCTGGACCGAATTGAATTTCTTCCGGGAAAAATGTTCCTGGACCGAATTGAATTTCTTCCGGGAAAAAGGTTCCTGGACCGAATTGAATTTCTTCCGGGAAAAAAGGTTCCTGGACCGAATTGAATTTCTTCCGGGAAAAAAGGTTCCTGGACCGAATTGAATTTCTTCCGGGAAAAAAGGTTCCTGGACCGAATTGAATTTCTTCCGGGAAAAAAGGTTCCTGGACCGAATTGAATTTCTTCCGGGAAAAAAGGTTCCTGGACCGAATTGAATTTCTTCCGGGAAAAAGGTTCCTGGACCGAATTGAATTTCTTCCGGGAAAAAGGTTCCTGGACCGAATTGAATTTCTTCCGGGAAAAAAGGTTCCTGGACCGAATTGAATTTCTTCCGGGAAAAAAGGTTCCTGGACCGAATTGAATTTCTTCCGGGAAAAAGGTTCCTGGACCGAATTGAATTTCTTCCGGGAAAAAAGGTTCCTGGACCGAATTGAATTTCTTCCGGGAAAAAAGGTTCCTGGACCGAATTGAATTTCTTCCGGGAAAAAGGTTCCTGGACCGAATTGAATTTCTTCCGGGAAAAAGGTTCCTGGACCGAATTGAATTTCTTCCGGGAAAAAAGGTTCCTGGACCGAATTGAATTTCTTCCGGGAAAAAAGGTTCCTGGACCGAATTGAATTTCTTCCGGGAAAAAAGGTTCCTGGACCGAATTGAATTTCTTCCGGGAAAAAAGGTTCCTGGACCGAATTGAATTTCTTCCGGGAAAAAAGGTTCCTGGACCGAATTGAATTTCTTCCGGGAAAAAAGGTTCCTGGACCGAATTGAATTTCTTCCGGGAAAAAGGTTCCTGGACCGAATTGAATTTCTTCCGGGAAAAAGGTTCCTGGACCGAATTGAATTTCTTCCGGGAAAAAGGTTCCTGGACCGAATTGAATTTCTTCCGGGAAAAAAGTTCCTGGACCGAATTGAATTTCTTCCGGGAAAAAGGTTCCTGGACCGAATTGAATTTCTTCCGGGAAAAAAGGTTCCTGGACCGAATTGAATTTCTTCCGGGAAAAAGGTTCCTGGACCGAATTGAATTTCTTCCGGGAAAAAGGTTCCTGGACCGAATTGAATTTCTTCCGGGAAAAAAGGTTCCTGGACCGAATTGAATTTCTTCCGGGAAAAAGGTTCCTGGACCGAATTGAATTTCTTCCGGGAAAAAAGGTTCCTGGACCGAATTGAATTTCTTCCGGGAAAAAGGTTCCTGGACCGAATTGAATTTCTTCCGGGAAAAAAGGTTCCTGGACCGAATTGAATTTCTTCCGGGAAAAAAGGTTCCTGGACCGAATTGAATTTCTTCCGGGAAAAAAGGTTCCTGGACCGAATTGAATTTCTTACGGGAAAAAGGTTCCTGGACCGAATTGAATTTCTTCCGGGAAAAAGGTTCCTGGACCGAATTGAATTTCTTCCGGGAAAAAAGGTTCCTGGACCGAATTGAATTTCTTCCGGGAAAAAAGGTTCCTGGACCGAATTGAATTTCTTCCGGGAAAAAGGTTCCTGGACCGAATTGAATTTCTTCCGGGAAAAAAGGTTCCTGGACCGAATTGAATTTCTTCCGGGAAAAAACGTTCCTGGACCGAATTGAATTTCTTCCGGGAAAAAGGTTCCTGGACCGAATTGAATTTCTTCCGGGAAAAAAGGTTCCTGGACCGAATTGAATTTCTTCCGGGAAAAAAGGTTCCTGGACCGAATTGAATTTCTTCCGGGAAAAAAGGTTCCTGGACCGAATTGAATTTCTTCCGGGAAAAAAGGTTCCTGGACCGAATTGAATTTCTTCCGGGAAAAAAGGTTCCTGGACCGAATTGAATTTCTTCCGGGAAAAAAGGTTCCTGGACCGAATTGAATTTCTTCCGGGAAAAAGGTTCCTGGACCGAATTGAATTTCTTCCGGGAAAAAAGTTTCCTGGACCGAATTGAATTTCTTCCGGGAAAAAAGGTTCCTGGACCGAATTGAATTTCTTCCGGGAAAAAAGGTTCCTGGACCGAATTGAATTTCTTCCGGGAAAAAAGGTTCCTGGACCGAATTGAATTTCTTCCGGGAAAAAAGGTTCCTGGACCGAATTGAATTTCTTCCGGGAAAAAGGTTCCTGGACCGAATTGAATTTCTTCCGGGAAAAAGGTTCCTGGACCGAATTGAATTTCTTCCGGGAAAAAAGGTTCCTGGACCGAATTGAATTTCTTCCGGGAAAAAAGGTTCCTGGACCGAATTGAATTTCTTCCGGGAAAAAAGGTTCCTGGACCGAATTGAATTTCTTCCGGGAAAAAAGGTTCCTGGACCGAATTGAATTTCTTCCGGGAAAAAAGGTTCCTGGACCGAATTGAATTTCTTCCGGGAAAAAAGGTTCCTGGACCGAATTGAATTTCTTCCGGGAAAAAAGGTTCCTGGACCGAATTGAATTTCTTCCGGGAAAAAAGGTTCCTGGACCGAATTGAATTTCTTCCGGGAAAAAAGGTTCCTGGACCGAATTGAATTTCTTCCGGGAAAAAAGGTTCCTGGACCGAATTGAATTTCTTCCGGGAAAAAAGGTTCCTGGACCGAATTGAATTTCTTCCGGGAAAAAAGGTTCCTGGACCGAATTGAATTTCTTCCGGGAAAAAAGGTTCCTGGACCGAATTGAATTTCTTCCGGGAAAAAGGTTCCTGGACCGAATTGAATTTCTTCCGGGAAAAAAGGTTCCTGGACCGAATTGAATTTCTTCCGGGAAAAATGGTTCCTGGACCGAATTGAATTTCTTCCGGGAAAAAAGGTTCCTGGACCGAATTGAATTTCTTCCGGGAAAAAAGGTTCCTGGACCGAATTGAATTTCTTCCGGGAAAAAAGGTTCCTGGACCGAATTGAATTTCTTCCGGGAAAAAAGGTTCCTGGACCGAATTGAATTTCTTCCGGGAAAAAAGGTTCCTGGACCGAATTGAATTTCTTCCGGGAAAAATGGTTCCTGGACCGAATTGAATTTCTTCCGGGAAAAAAGGTTCCTGGACCGAATTGAATTTCTTCCGGGGAAAAAAGGTTCCTGGACCGAATTGAATTTCTTCCGGGAAAAAAGGTTCCTGGACCGAATTGAATTTCTTCCGGGAAAAAAGGTTCCTGGACCGAATTGAATTTCTTCCGGGAAAAAAGGTTCCTGGACCGAATTGAATTTCTTCCGGGAAAAAAGGTTCCTGGACCGAATTGAATTTCTTCCGGAAAAAAGGTTCCTGGACCGAATTGAATTTCTTCCGGGAAAAAAGGTTCCTGGACCGAATTGAATTTCTTCCGGGAAAAAAGGTTCCTGGACCGAATTGAATTTCTTCCGGGAAAAAAGGTTCCTGGACCGAATTGAATTTCTTCCGGGAAAAAAGGTTCCTGGACCGAATTGAATTTCTTCCGGGAAAAAAGGTTCCTGGACCGAATTGAATTTCTTCCGGGAAAAAAGGTTCCTGGACCGAATTGAATTTCTTCCGGGAAAAAAGGTTCCTGGACCGAATTGAATTTCTTCCGGGAAAAAAGGTTCCTGGACCGAATTGAATTTCTTCCGGGAAAAAAGGTTCCTGGACCGAATTGAATTTCTTCCGGGAAAAAAGGTTCCTGGACCGAATTGAATTTCTTCCTGAAAAAAAGATTCCTGGACCGAATTGAATTTCTTCCGGAAAAAAAGATTCCTGGACCGAATTGAATTTCTTCCGGAAAAAAGGTTCCTGGACCGAATTGAATTTCTTCCGGAAAAAAAGATTCCTGGACCGAATTAAAATTCATTCTGGAAAAAGGTTCCTGGACCGAATTGAAATGCTTTAAATACGAAAAGGTTATACACTGTCTAGAACTCATTTGCGTTTGCTGATTTTCTCTCCCAGTCCGGAATTGAAATTATTTACAATTCCTGTACCAGGGTTGACCGATTAAAAGTTGCCTCTAAAAATGTCCGCAAGTAAGTTTTACATTGGAATGTCACGGTGCTGTTGTAGAAAGCGTAGCACAGGGAATAAATAATAACGTTGTTGTTCTCTCGTGAGCCAGATTCAAAACCTCCCTTGTCGAAAGTTACTGTACATAACGCAATGGACTATATTAGCGTGGCTTCACATTGAGCTCAAACAAACCCGTTACGTGTTGCTCCGGCATCCGATCCAGGAACTGCAGCCAATAGGAGCCGCCCAGAAGATATCACAACAGGGACAGGTAGTGTTGCCAGAAGTGTTGCTACGACCAAGTGAAGGAACACGCGTGAGAGAATGGGGCTAAATGGAGAGGGGTAACGTAACTGCAGCGTTTGCGTCTCGCCCATTTCTACCTTGTACCTTAAATTCTCGAGGCAGCCAACACCTGGATTATTCTTTCATGCTCACAAGTGGATAATTGTTTATCGTCAGGTCCGTAATCGATCCAAGTTGCGTATTGTTTCATTTCAATACGGAACTTGGACCCTATTTAAACTTGTAAGGTACGCTTTTAGTTTAAATGTGTTAACGGATCCACCTCTACGATAATTAGTTTCGCTTATTATTTGACCCTGCGTGGTCGCTGTATTCTGTAAACGCTAACGGATCCACCTCTGTGTTTATTAGTTTCGCTTATTATTAGACCCTGCGTGGTTACTGTATTCAGTAAATGTTATTAATTATTGTCATTTACACTGTTCAACTCGTTGTTTAGAATTGCAGAGTCCTGCGAGGCTCATTATAAATTGTATTGTCTGAATGCACACAGTTTTACTTTATATTAACGCGTGCATCTAGTGATTTTCCCACTAGTGTTTTCTTAATGTCACTTCTTGGATGTTTCTCAGTACGAAGGTTGCTATATGTAAAAAAATGAGTTAGCAACTCGTACTTGTAGTTAAAATTTTCACCACCAATACGCCGCCCCCGCGAGTATAAAGCCAGCGCAGCCAGGCCCGGAGCTCAGTTGGCTCCCTGATGTCAACAGGCAAACATCCAGGGTTAACTGGCCTCCCAGCCTGAGAACGGAGGAAGAAGAAAGAAGAAGAAGAGCCTAGCAGCAACCTACCTACCTGGTCCGCTTGCTCAGGCTGATAGGTGCCCAGGTTCTACCTGCCCGGCTTGTCTGGGAGCACCCGGACCTTCCTTTCTAACCTGCCGTCCCTGCATAGGAGACACCGGTTGGCTTGCCAATTCCCAGCTAACGCCGGAGGTGTCGCGGCATCCTTTAATCCTTTTACCCTGCGCCCGTTATTCGGGAGTACCGATTGGTTTCGGCCAATTCCCGGCTGTGGTTGGGGTACTACGCACAACCTACTCTCTTTTACAGGGGAACCCGTGACGTCAGCGACGGCCAAGGCCCTAAATAAAATTAGGTCCCCCATACTCCCCCTGGCGCCTCACAGCGAGGAATAAATTGGATGTTCCCTGCCCCCCTTTATCTCTTCGAGACCAAAGGTGGTACAGGTAAAAGAACGCGCGTGGTAAGGATTTCAGGTAAAGACACGTATGTAAGTGTGCTAACGGACACCCTTGTGTTGAGATTATAATAAACATATATAAATATATATATTAATCTGGTATAATCTTTCCTTACACCCAGCAAGCCCTGAGATAATTCTGAGTCCATGTTCTACGGCTGACAAAAAGTTAGCGCATATGGGTAGACTTTTGCCGTCCACCTAATTGCAAGGTTTAGTGTGTAAAACGCAGCACGTGTGGAGAACGTTGCAAACTGATCCGGGAAAAAAGGTTCCTGGACCGAATTGAAATACGTTACAGATGAAAAGGTTCTTTACGGTCCAGAACCCATTTACGCTTGCTGATTTTCTCTCCTGGACCGGAATTGGATTCATTTAAAATTCCTGGACCTTTAACAACCATGATTTTAAGTGATCCTCTGAAGACCAGTCGCGACACGAATTTCAACATGCTCCGTAGCATAGTTCTCGGAAAATATCCTAATATACGAACACCTCCATCACGAGTTCCTGGACGAAAAAATATCCCTTCCCCGCATTTGTTATTCATTTGTTGAGCGAGAATGACGTAATAATTTATCCCGTGCGTGACTCCCAGTGATACACGCAACCCGCAATACTCGCTCTCGAGTCTGGCTGCATACCATTGCAGGAAACGTATTATCTCCGGCTGCCCGTTTCCTGCTGCCTTCGCCAGGGGGGATGGGGAGAGGGGGGGGACGGATATATCAAGGGAGGCCAATAACTCTTGCCTTTTTGCCTTCTCCGACTGTGAGGAATGTCCGGTGCACAAGTCTATTTCTTTGCCTCCGCCGAGCGAATATCTCTTATTAGTTCCTTCTGTTGGCTACACGCAATTGCGGGTTCTCTTGGGGATCGTTGCGGAATTTCGTTGATGGGTGACGGATAGGGAATGGAGGAGACGCAAAGAGCGAGATAGAGAGGAAGTCGAGGATGATATTGAAGGGACGGTGCATTGACTACCGCTAAGAAACGAGACAGGCGTGAGTAAAATCGAGACGCGACCGAGACTTGATGTCCGAGAGACTCCTCTCGTTCAAGGCTTCAAGAGATTAGAACGGATATGTCAACATTACGGAAAACTGAAGACAAACTCTCAAAATATATGTTTTGAATTGTTCGAGAGAGGAAGTGATAGGTGAGTAGTTACAGGGAGGAGACGAAAGAGTGTGTAATAAGTATGGCTCGGAAGTTGAGGAAAAATCCTTTTTTTCCCCCTCGTGCCCGAAGACGAGGCCCAACATAATATATGTTCATTTTGGGTCATTGTAGGCCAGAAAAAGGTGGGTCTTATTTGTCCTTTTTTGCCTTTCTCGGCGTTTTTTGGCTTATTGGTCCTTTTTTAGCCTTTTTTAAGGTCGTAACGGCTTTTTTTTGCAACTTCACCTTCTTTCGACTACGTTTTTACTGCCCATTCTCAATTCGAATCATCATCAGTTCATCACCTCTTAAACATCCTTTCTGTAGTATATATATATTTGAACCATCCCTGAAACGAGAGTAAAACATTTTTGGACGACTGAAGCAGGTACGGCACAAGGTCCTTTAACCGTAACTTGTCTGGAAGGTCGCAGTTTTTCGCACTGTGTTTTCCATACCACCAGAATTTTGTATTTTTTTATTCATTAAATATGTAATTAAAACTGATGTTATTAATTAATTTGGATCACATTTATACGTCCTTTTTTCCGTTTTTCGGTCCTTTTTTTTATATTTTTAGGTCTTTCGCTCTTCTTGTTTTCTCCCTTTATTTAACTTCCATCCTCGTCTTGACCTTGTTACGTTCCCCGGTTTATTCTCAATGGATCTACTTACTTCTATTCCTCGACGGCGAGCCTGAGACTTATCAGCCTACTATGAAGATCTCAGGTTGTGGGAAAACAGATACGGGTATGTTTACGTAAACCTTACTAACTCTCGCACACAAAAAATATATTTAGATGTCAATTAATGTTAATATATTGCACTTGCACTCGCAATTAAACTCCTTATTACAAACAAAATTGTATTAAGATCATAATTGTTCTTGACTACACAAATTAACACATTCACATTTCCAAAATCACTTCCATCATCCGGCAATCTTCATAATAACTCTCAAGGTAACTAAATAACTCTCACCTAACAACCAACAATCAAATGTTTTAAGGCTAGTCCATAACCATATCAGACTACCCAATTGAACAAAACAAATTACGTCATCATATACAATTAACATATTAAACACTTAAAATTATACAATAAGTGGGTGCGTATCAACCTTCCTACAGGTCTCTTACCATCATGTTTCCCAACAAGAATCCTGTAAACTCTTCTTACCTCATGTTTATTTCTATCCTTTTGGCCAGATGTCAGATGATCATAAATATTTTAAAAAATTCCAATTTTGTGGTCTTAAAAACATTTTACCAAACACGATTTCAGGAGCTGTATTCCCCCCCCCCTCCTCTGGTGACACTTTAGATTCATATAAGGTCAACACAGACAGACCGAATAATCTTCATAGCTGCAGACTTTACTCACATAAATCCCAAGGATTCATCGAGGTGCTGCTGTGCATTTTCCAGGAGGAACGTATTTCAAAGTGACATGGCAATTCCGCCCAGCCCGGTTGCACACGTGCGTGCTAGATGTGTACAGTGTTCGGACGTGAGCAGATGATTCCATACCCTCCTTTCGGGAGGAGCCAGCTACCTGCACCGGGAAGGCAATATCGCTTTCAAAGTTGGGTCATTAGTCCCACCTGAATCCACGGGAGAAGACAGATATTAGCATCCGCTCTCTGCTGGCCACGGCGGGTAACATTGCGCAGGAATTGCCCTTATAAAGACTCGCGTCTGTGGAAATTGCATTGCCCTAGCTTGTTACTAAATCCTCGCATCAGGTATTTGTTGCTTTATTGACACTTTATACGATTTTGATCTCTAATTCTCAATTTCTTCGTACTACAAGGCTACGCTTTTCGAGGAAACTATAAAAAGTAGATTTGATTAGAATTCTCCCGATTAGCTTCGGGAGAATCCAGATATGGACTGCAGTCACTGCTGTCTTGGTATTTACAGTAGGTGTACGACCCCACAGAACTATTACAAACAGCGGATGTCACGAAGGTTCTCTTAGATGAGAGAAATGTAAGCAGATATACTTATTTAGAATATATCGACGCTGAAATGACAATAGTGAGAGCGAGAGAAGAAGACAGGAAATGAGAGAAATGAACGAAAATGGAGAGGAGACGGGAAATTGAGAGAGAAGACAGGAAAATACAAGGTTGTATCAAAAAGTAAGATGAATTTGTCTGTAAAACCCAGAGTTTTTTGTGTAGCTAATTAAATTTTTTGTATGTGTCAGATATTAAGGTGATGAAAGTTTGACGGCAATTACAGTCTTCTACGTCAACCCGTCTGGTACCTAGAGCAATTCAAAGATGGCGCAAAGACTTAAACATTACTCCAAGGAAGAGGTGCGCGGTGTTATTCGTTTTTTATGGGTAAAGGGACAGAAACCATCTGAAATTCATCGAGAATTGTTGGAGGTCTATGGAGAGAGAGTTATGTCGCAGAAACAAGTGTATGTGTGGTGTAACTCATTTGCAAGTGGTAGGAGTAGTGCGACAGATGATGACAGAAGTGGCAGCAGACCAGCGACGTCCATCACCGACAGTAATGTGTGAGACGTGGATGCTATGATTCGCGAAGACAGAAGAGTCAGGTTGCATGATGCATTAAACATCTCATATGGTTCATTGAGGAGTATCGTCCATGACCAACTTGGCTCCAGGAAGGTGTGTGTGCGCTGGGTGCCCAAAAATCTGAGTGAGGACCAAAAACACCACCGAATGGGCATTTCCCTGACCCACCTCACACGATATGCCCACGAAGGCAGTGGTCCCTATGTCGAATTTTAGTGTGATACCATGTGTCAAACATACTACAGTTTCATATTTTTTTCTATGCACGTTTTTCAATAAATCGAAAATTCACCTTACTTTTTGATACACCTAGTAGAAAATGGGGACGGTAAAGTGGAAAGTGTAAGAAGAAAGAGGGAAGGAAACGTAAAAATAGATAAATGTAGAGAGAGGGAAGACATAGACAGTGAAAGGGAAAATAGAAAAATGGAGAGAGTGAGAGAAGGAAACTAAGATATAGAAATTCAGAGAGGGAGGGAGATACAGGTAGAGGAAGAGGACTGGAGAAGAGAGAGAAATGTGGACAGAAGGACAGGTGAAATGGTAGGGAGAGGAATGGAAAATAGAGGAATGCAGATAGAAGGAAACGGTAAATAGAAATTGAGTGAGACATAGAGATTGAGTAAGAGGAGAGAAGGACAGGAGAAAGAAAGAGAGAGAGAAGGGTAGAAGAATGCATGGAGAGGAGGAAAGATGAGGAAATAGACGAGGAGGAAGATAAGGACTGAAGAAGGGATAGAGAGGAAGAGGGAGAGAATGACAAATGAAGAGATAGAGAGAGGAATATAAGTTAAGAAGAAAGAATGGAGAGAGAAATAGAAAGAGGAGGACAGATGAGGAGATAGATAGAGGGGGAGGAAGAAGGACAGGACAGAGAGAGGAAGATGGAACGAAGGACAGAAGAAAGGATAAAAAGAGCGAGCGATAGATCGAGTGAGTTAAAGTACAGAGAATTAAAAATAGTCTGACAAAATGGAGACGGAAAACTGCGGAGATTGAGGAATGAATGAAGTGAAAAGGTAGGGGTAGAATGGGAGGGCGAAGAAGAGAGACAGAGAGACTCTCGGTAAGACAGCCTTCCTCCCTTTTGAGCGCACCAAAGCCCTCTGGAAAACGCTGTTAGCCGGAATTTCCACCGAACGACCAAACTCCGTGCAAACTCCGGGCTGATCTCGGACAAGCCCTCGTCTTCGCGACCAGAAGGCTCTTTCCCCAAAAGTCCCTAGTTTACCAGAGTTTAGAGCAGGAATTTCGGGAGATAATAGAAGGAGCGGGGAAAGTTTCCGGACGAGGTGAGCTGGACTTCCAGCAGGAAGGCCCCCTGGTGTCCAGAAACTAAACTTAATTACGGGCTAGCTGTCCCGTCCACGAAAACTCTGGATCATAGAAGCACAACATCCCCCTCCCTCCCTCTTCCCATCCTGCAGGACGTCAAGCAAGCTGTTCTTGTCGGATATGGCGTGTCCCATTAGGCCTTTGGGAACCGTAAGCCTTCCGCCAAAGTGTGTGTTTTGTTGTTATGCGACTTCTTCTTCGCTGTGAAGTGCGCCGGAGGACATGTTACTTCAGATTGGCAACTGAGGAAACGACGGTGGTGGAATGGAGGAGGTTTATCCCTTGCCCAGGAGCTCAGAAGCCGTAAAGTTAGCCAAAGAGAACTCTATTCTGTACATGTTTAACTGCTTCCAAAATGGCCGCGAGAAGTCTCTTCTTCAAGAATCAAGCGTAGATCCGAGAATGACGAAAAGATGCAATAACTTCCTATTTCGTAACCGCTGAATCCTCTTTGATACTAAAATTACTCATTTATAAATTCGTGCATGATCGTGCTGCCATCTAGTAGCAACTTTGTGAATCTGATTTTATTTTTTTTTTAGAAAAATACCTTTGTGATCACCTTTTTAAATGGCCGCGCCAAGTTGATTCTTCAAATCAAGTGTAGCTTTAAAAATAACTAAGATACGAGGGCTGCTGGAAATGTGACATGTGAAATTCTGGGAACGGTTTTGTTTTTCGAAGTATTCACCCTTAAGATCGATACACTTTTGCATACGCTCAAACAAATTCTGAAAGCATTGTTTCCACTCTGAAGCTGATACCTCAGAAATCGCTGTTCGGAATGCGTCAACAGCTTCAGGCGACACAAATCGCTCACCACGCATCTAATTTTTCATGTGTGGGAACAAAAAGAAGTCATTTGGTGATTAATCAGGTGAGTACAGACAATGAGTCATTAATTCGACATTTTTACTGGACAAAAATCAACAGTGTGGCGTGCTGAATGGGAACTGGTGTTGTCGTGGTGAAGAATAATGCCACGATTTGGGTTTGTTTTACGCAATTCATGATGATCTTTGGCAAACAAATTCTTGTATGCCACTCAGCATTTACAGTCCTTCGATCTTCTAAAGCTATTGTTGCCATATCCGGTATAACTGAAGAACATTTGCTTGGCAGAACTCCTCGAACGAACAACTTTTGTTGGTTTCGGTTCACTTTGAAACACCTAAACAGTGGATTACTCTTTAGTTTCGGGTTCGTATGAATAGATCCAAGTTTCATCATCTGTAACGATGTAGTACACCGAATTTGACTTGCCTCTGTTGAATTTTTTGAGCATTTCTTTACACCAATTCACACGAGCCTGTTTTTGAGCTTCGGTCAAGTTGTGTGGGATCCAACGGCTTGAAAGTTTCCGTACGTTCAGATGACCATCCAAAATCGTATGTATTGCATACATGTCAATGTTCAAGGATGCCTGAATTTCACGGTATGTCACATGCCGATCTCTCTCAATCATTTCACGCACAGCATCAATATTACTGGCAACAACAGACGTGGATGGACGACCTTCACGAAATTCATCACTGAGAAATGTGCGACCACACTGGAATTCGGAAAACCAATTGTACACAGTCCTATTGGATGGTGCTTCATCCCCAAAAGCTAAATGAAGTCGCTCGATGCATTGTTTCGGTGTTAAACTACATTTGAAATCATAAAAAATCATTGCCCGAAAGTGTTCACGAGAAATTTCCATTTCTCACACGAAACTACTTCTTCAAATTGCTGTGAAAAATAAACGAATAGACTTAAATGAACAATCAAATATAATTTGAACATAAAAAAGGTCTATTCTTCCGATTTTTATAATGGCGACTGTTCCTTTAGCGATTAATGTCGTTTATTGGCTGTTCCTTCAAAGATTAATGTCACGTGTCGGCTGTTCCTTTAGCGATTAATAGCGTTTGACGGTTGTTCCTTTCTAGCGACTAATGCCGTTTGGTGGCTGTTCTTTAGCGATTAATGCCGTTTGGCGGCTGTTCCTTTAGCGATTAATGTCGCTTGGCGACTGTTCCTTTAGCGATTAATGTCGTTTGGTGGCTGTTCCTTCAAAGATTAATGTCGCGTGGCGGCTGTTCCTTTAGCGATTAATAGCGTTTGGCGGTTGTTCCTTTCTAGCGACTAATGCCGTTTGGTGGCTGTTCCTTCAGAGATTAATGTCGCGTGGCGGTTGTTCCTTTAGCGATTAATGTAGCTTGGTGGCTGTTTCTCTAGCGATTAATGTCGCGTGGCAGCTATTCAATTAGCGATTAATAGCGTTTGTTCCTTTCTAGCGACTAATGCCGTTTGGCGTCTGTTCTTTAGCGATTAATGCTGTTTGGCAGCTGTTCCTTAAGCGCTTAATTTCCGTTTGGCAATCATTCCTTTAGCGATTAATTGCGATTGGTGTCAATTTGATTGCGTTCCTTCCGACGCAGAGTTATTATTTTATCGATGATCCCGTTCCAACCAGCCCCCATCTCAGAGTCTCCTAATATGCATTTCTTCATCATCCTCATCGTCGCAGTTAAATTAGGAGGTAGAAAAGCGAGGTCAAATTAAGGAAATGAAAAGCTTAATCCGTTCCACCGTCGCCCTTACCGCCGCCTTAAATTTGTCCCACCAGCCTCGCAAATTGGACATGTCCCCTGTCGAATCCTTCTCGACTGTTCCCAAGTTTTCTCACCCGTGGCGACACTCTCGTTAATATGGCAAGACGCGCGGCGGGGACGCGGCCAGCGACGGCAAACATCAAACTTCCGCTTCAGTGGTCAGATCGAAGCACGGAGTTGGCGTTCATGTTCTTTTTTTTTTACCCCCTTCTGACACCCGAGGACCAGCAGGCGACCAAAATAATTGAAGATCGAGAAGCGTTTTAGTTGTGGGGCGTTTGGATTTTGGTTGCAAAGGTTGTGTTTATATGCCAGAAACTTTGGCCTTTCTCTCGTGGGAAATATGGTATTCACCAATCTCTCTCAAGAGGATGGAGAGTTCGGGGCACATGAGTTTTCGCGGAAGTATTTTGTCCTACGGCGGAAGAGATTTTCTAGGGCTGGAATTCTAGAGGTTAAACACTTTATTTTTGTTTCAGTGTTGTTTTAGTGTATGGAGGGTGTGATCTAGTGCAACCAATGTTCGAACTGAACATGGAACGTCCAGGCAGGATTGTTATTGGTCCAGGAACCTAAAAATTCTAATGGGTTCTATTTCGCTCCGTTGCAGGACCGGAACCTCTTTTCTGGCACAATTTAAATTCGGTCCAAGTTGCGTGTTGTTTCATTGGAAAAAAAGGTTCCTGGACCGTATTTAAAATGATCCGGAAAAAAGGTTCGTGGACCGAATTGAAATACCTTACAGATAAAAAGGATATTTACGGTCCAGAACCCATTTACAGTTTTTTATTTTCTATCGTGGACCGGAATTAAATTTATTTAAAATTCCTGGACCTTTAACAACCCTGTATTTTGAGAGGTGACCCTTTGGACTGTTTCTGAGTCCATTTTATGCTCATGTAGTCTAATCGGTTAATGGACATACATTTTAAGGCGGAATCGGAATCACTGTGCAATGTGTCTGCAACCGGAATAGAACCCTGGAACTTTTGATTACAGGACGACAGGATTGCCAATGCAGAAATAAATGAATAAGCAACGAGACGAAACGACACCAAACGAGACTTGGAGATCTCTCGTTCTCATCTCGGTCTCGAACACCGACCCACGGTCTAGCCTAAAGTCTTGAAATATATTGTAGAAAGAGGTGTATACCACTCCACCACGGATGTCGGTGGAGTTCTCTGTAAACAATTAGGCAGATACTCGCTTGGTATAAAACACTCAAACGCTGACCAAGGGGAAATTTATTGTATAAAACAAATACGCTATAAACGTAACAGGGTCTTCTTCAGACAAAGATTTACAATAAATTCTTGGTATGTCTGAAGAGGTGTCATAGTAAAGGAAATCTGGTTCAGGTAAACTTTCAAATATCATTGTAGAGAGTCTCGTACATTAAGTATCGATCTCGTCTCCATTTCCGAGAGTTTTGTCTCGTTTCGACACGAATCGACGTGTCTGGGTGTATATTTCATATCGATTTTTGATAGTTGTCTCGTTTAGATACATATCGAAGTATCTGGTATCGATTTCGTCTCGATGTTTGAGAGTTCTGTCTCGTTTCGATATATATCGAAGTGCCTGGTCTTGTCTCGATTTTTGATAGTTCTGTCTCGTTTCGATATATATCGAAGTGTCTTATCTCGTCTCGATTTTTGATGGTTCTGTCTCGTTTCGATATATATCGAAGTGTCTTATCTCGTCTCGATTTTTGATGGTTCTGTCTCGTTTCGATATATATCGAAGTGTTTGGTCTCGTCTCGATTTTTGATGGTTCTGTCTTGTTTCGATATATATCGAAGTGTTTGATCTCGTCTCAATTTTTGAGAGTTCTGTCTCGGTTCTCGGTCTCGTCTTGACGAATGACAAGTATCGAAATAGTCTAGTCTAGGTCTCGGCATCATCTCTACTTGATATTGTTTAATATAATAATAAGTAACCATGTAATAAAAAGATGATTATAAATCGCGCAGAGTTATATCTGTGAAGTGACCAGGTACGATATTATATTTTACGTAGTAATGCACGTTAGATAATGTGGGAAAACTGAACGTATATATTTGTTTAATTTGAAGGATTCCGCTGATGATAAAGTCTTGCATTACATTTGTTACAGTTGGTTATTCTGCATTTAATTGTTGACATTATTTAAATAATATACATACATACATACATACATCACAGTGGTGGGGAAACGTGTGCTGAAGTGATAACGAATTCTCAGATACTATAATGTTAAAATTTTATCTTCATATGCTTAATAGTTTATGTGAAAGAGGAACATGGAGATACGACAATTAGGCTAACATTTTCCAGATTCGAAATTGAAACTTCCTTTAATGTAGCCCCAAATGAATTAGCCTTCGTACGCCTACATTCACACACATTGACTCTACACTGAACCCCTTGATTACAAAGCTATATCTACTACCATTGTCGAAATTAGAGTAAGGTCAGTGTTCTTGTTAGGATAAGCGTAAGCTTTCCATACGCCAACTTATCTTGTATGTACCGACAAGGTGTAAGAGTGTATTCCCACGTGCACAGTACAGTCTAGGTCAATTACCACTTAACTGAAAGTTACACGGTGGTTCTTTCCTGTATCCCATTAGTTAGGACGTGGTAGAATTAAGCTTTGTGACTTCGCCGCTAACTGCTCGAACGGCGCCATGTGTCAAACTCTGTTTCCCATGTAAGCGACACATTCGGATGTGGGCGGTCCTTCTAACAGGACGCGGCGAATAGTTGAAGGGAAATTATCATCGTTAGCTTCGTCGAGAAAGATTGAATGTGGGATTTAAGCCGAAATGATATCCAATTAAGACACGCTAATTGTGGTTTTCTTACTCTGATAATTGTTGTAAAAATGGCGTGTTAACAGAAGAAACAGTGTGTCGAACTAAATGAGCCTGTAACTCTTTGAGAACCTTAGATCCGCTGTGTCTTTCTCGTAGACTCGTTTCGGCTCTTCCCATGCCCAACTTAAACGTGGGTCAAATATCCCACCCAATAAAATATGTGGGATGTTTATGGGATCAATTGCTTAATAAGAACGTTGGTGTAAATAGTGTAAGTCCTGCTTTAGACGGAAGCATTTTTTTTAACATTTTTATATGGAAGCATTTCATGTAACATTTCAGTTATCATTTGCGTTGTGAAGCGTGCAGAGAACGTTACAGCACGAAAGGCACACGAGTTGCGCCATCTATGTTTCGTTCTCTGTGTTTGCAATTGAACCAACAATTCTTCCATACGTGCACTAGAATGTGCTATAAAGTATGTATTTAAGCAGCTCCATTAATTTGTACTTAACATTTTTTTATAGGAAACGTTATTCCTCTCGGTTGAATACTTATTGCCGTTTAAAAATGCGGTACTACTTTACTATAGGGGTGACACCTATAAATAATTTATTTCGCACTTTTTACATTTCTAACGTAGCTACTATTCTGCATTGCGGAACATTTCTTTAGGTGAAATAATGAATTTCTAACGAAAATAATGTCTATTTCTTACATTTACGAGTACTTACTGTTACTCGTTATTTCGATTCTGTAACACACATTATGGCGATAGCGTACTGGTTCATCGCGCGTTGTGAGAGTGTTTTGTCGATTTATCCAGTGTTACAACCTTGTTCACCGGAAAATACCTACTTTCGTGCCCGGATTTGAAATTATGCTAATACCTAGAAAAAAAAATTGACGTTAGCCTCACAATCCATTGACGCTAGCCTCACAAACCATTCACGTTAGCCCCAAAAACCACTTTCCGTAAGGTTAGGTTAGGTTAGGCAAGCATAGTTTAAAAAAAAATTTAAAAAATACTCGACATGTCATGTTATAGTGAAAACACGGCAAGTTTGAAACACTGACTACGGGGTTTACGTCATCTAACACACGGAACATTGTGCTCTCGTGCAGAAAGCAAATGGCGGCAGCAGAAACCGTCTCGGACAGAGATTTTCGCAGAAAACAACATGTATTAGCATTAAAATGGATCAAAACTACATTCACGAACTTCCACAACGCTACAGAAAGTGATTTCCGTAAGTACTTTCTCCTGTAAAAAGTAAGAAATCCGTCACCCCTATAGTAAAGTGTTACCAAAAATGCGAAGTGATACATTGCATCTCACTCGGCCGCCATGACCATCTGCACTCGTGACATAGAACTCGCTTCTGATTGGTTATGCTACGCGAAATGCTAAGGTTGATTGATTCATTATTTGATGTGTTGTTTTAAGTCCACTTTATGCACATGAAGACTAATCGGGACTGGACATACAGTTTAAAGTGGGACTCAAACCACTGTGCCATGTGCCTCCACCGGATATCGAACCCGGGACCCTTGATTACAAGGCGACGAATTTACCACTACGCCATCGGGAAGGCCACGAAATGGTAAGGAAATTAGGACCGATCCTATCCGTGAAAATGGAATATGCCATGGCATCGAAATGCTACATTTCTTCACTTTACACGGTAAATTCAATCGCAGCAGAAATGTTTTAAAAAATACCAAAGAAAATGCGTTCGACTGCAGCAAGCCTAAAGATATTTTTTCCCGGTAACATTGAGTAACGATAGAGGGTACAAGAGATTAACTCGGCTTGCAAATTTCTGTACCGTTATCGATGTAGTTCCTGGTACGAACCTTCTGTATGGTTCTCGTTTCTGACTTCAAGTTCAGATCTCGTTTTCACCCCCTTCTTTGATTACAAGTTCCTATCTCGTTCTTTGTCTCTGGTTGTTAATGATTGTCTCCTCCTTGGTTGCAAGTTTCTGACTCAGTTACTATGGTTACAAGTTCCTGTTTTTGGTCTTGTCTATGCCTGCAACTTCCTGTGTCATTCTCGTCTCTTCTTGCAAATAACTGTCTCGTTCTCGTCTCTGCTCACTAATGATTTTCTGATTCTCCATCTTGTCTCTGGTTCAAGTTCCTGTCTCATTCTGAGTCACATATCTGTTTAAACGTTCCTGTCTCACTCTCAGTTCTGCCTCTGTTTCCAAGGTCCCTTCTCAGTCCAATCTTCGTTTACAAGTTCCTGTCTCAATCCAGTCTTTGTTTACAAGTTCCTGTCTCAGTCCAGTCTATGTTTACAAGTTCCTGTCTCAGTCCAGTCTTCGTTTACAAGTTCCTGTCTAAGTCCAATCTTCGTTTACAAGTTCCTGTCTCATTCCAGTCGTCTTTGTTTACAAGTTCCTGTATCAGTCCAGTCTTCGTTTACAAGTTCCTGTCTCAGTCCAGTCTTCGTTTACAAGTTCCTGTCTCAGTCCAGTCTTCGTTTACAAGTTCCTGTCTCAGTCCAGTCTTCGTTTACAAGTTCCTGTCTAAGTCCAATCTTCGTTTACAAGTTCCTGTCTCATTCCAGTCGTCTTTGTTTACAAGTTCCTGTATCAGTCCAGTCTTCGTTTACAAGTTCCTGTCTCAGTCCAGTCTTCGTTTACAAGTTCCTGTATCAGTCCAGTCTTTGTTTACAAGTTCCTGTCTAAGTCCAATCTTCGTTTACAAGTTCCTGACTCATTCCAGTCGTCTTTGTTTACAAGTTCCTGTCTCAGTCCAGTCTTCGTTTACAAGTTCCTGTCTAAGTCCAATCTTCGTTTACAAGTTCCTGTCTCATTCCAGTCGTCTTTGTTTACAAGTTCCTGTATCAGTCCAGTCTTCGTTTACAAGTTCCTGTCTCAGTCCAGTCTTCGTTTACAAGTTCCTGTATCAGTCCAGTCTTTGTTTACAAGTTCCTGTCTAAGTCCAATCTTCGTTTACAAGTTCCTGACTCATTCCAGTCGTCTTTGTTTACAAGTTCCTGTCTCAGTCCAGTCTTCGTTTACAAGTTCCTGTCTAAGTCCAATCTTCGTTTTACAAGTTCCTGTCTCATTCCAGTCGTCTTTGTTTACAAGTTCCTGTATCAGTCCAGTCTTCGTTCACAAGTTCCTGTCTCAGTCCAGTCTTCGTTTACAAGTTCCTGTCTCAGTCCAGTCTTCGTTTACAAGTTCCTGTATCAGTCCAGTCTTTCTTTACAAGTTCCTGTCTAAGTCCAATCTTCGTTTACAAGTTCCTGTCTCATTCCAGTCGTCTTCGTGTACAAGTTCCTGTCTCAGTCCAGTCTTCGTTTACAAGTTTCTGTCTCAGTCCAGTCTTCGTTTCCAAGTTCCTGTCTGAGTCCAGTCTTTGTTTACAAGTTCCTGTCTCAGTCCAGTCTATGTTTACAAGTTCCTGTCTCAGTCCAGTCTTTGTTTACAAGTTCCTGTCTCATTCCAGTCTTTGTTTACAAGTTCCTGTCTGAGTCCAGTCTTTGTTTACAAGTTCCTGTCTCAGTCCAGTCTTCGTTTACAAGTTCCTGTCTCAGTCCAGTCTTCGTTTACAAGTTCCTGTCTCAGTCCAGTCTTTGTTTACAAGTTCCTTTCTAAGTCCAATCTTCGTTTACAAGTTCCTGTCTCATTCCAGTCGTCTTTGTTTACAAGTTCCTGTATCAGTCCAGTCTTCGTTTACAAGTTCCTGTCTGAGTCCAGTCTTCGTTTTCAAGTTCCTGTCTGAGTCCAGTCTTTGTTTACAAGTTCCTGTCTCAGTCCAGTCTATGTTTACAAGTTCCTGTCTCAGTCCAGTCTTTGTTTACAAGTTCCTGTCTCATTCCAGTCTTTGTTTACAAGTTCCTGTCTGAGTTCAGTCTTTGTTTACAAGTTCCTGTCTCAGTCCAGTCTTCGTTTACAAGTTCAAGTCTCAGTCCAGTCTTTGTTTACAAGTTCCTGTCTAAGTCCAATCTTCGTTTACAAGTTCCTGTCTCATTCCAGTCGTCTTTGTTTACAAGTTCCTGTATCAGTCCAGTCTTCGTTTACAAGTTCCTGTCTCAGTCCAGTCTTCGTTTACAAGTTCCTGTCTGAGTCCAGTCTTTGTTTACAAGTTCCTGTCTCAGTCCAGTCAATGTTTACAAGTTCCTGTCTCAGTCCAGTCTTTGTTTACAAGTTCCTGTCTCATTCCAGTCTTCGTTTACAAGTTCCTGTCTGAGTCCAGTCTTTGTGTACAAGTTCCTGTCTCATTCCAGTCGTCTTTGTTTACAAGTTCCTGTCTCAGTTCAGCCGTCTTTGTTTACAAGTTCCTGTCTCAGTACAGTGTTCGTTTACAAGTTCCTGTCTCATTCCAGTCGTCTTTACAAGTTCCTGTCTCAGTACAGTCTTCGTTTACAAGTTCCTGACTCAGTCCAATCTTCGTTTACAAGTTATTGTCTCAGTCCAGTCTTCATTTCCAAGTTCCTGTCTGAGTCCAGTCTTTGTTTACAAGCTCTTTTTTCAGTCCAATCTTCGTTTACAAGTTCCTGTCTCATTCCAGTCGTCTTTACAAGTTCCTGTCTCAGTACAGTCTTCGTGTACAAATTCCTGTCTCATTCCAGTCGTCTTTACAAGTTCCTGTCTCAGTCCAGTCTTCGTTTACAAGTTCCTGTCTGAGTCCAGTCTTTGTTTACAAGTTCCTGTCTCAGTCCAGTCTTCGTTTACAAGTTCCTGTCTCATTCCAGTCGTCTTTACAAGTTCCTGTCTCAGTACAGTCTTCGTTTACAAGTTCCTGTCTCAGTCCAATCTTCGTTTACAAGTTCTTGTCTCAGTCCAGTCTTCGTTTACAAGTTCCTGTCTCAGTCCAGTCTTCGTTTCCAAGTTCCTTTCTCAGTCCAATCTTCGTTTCCAAGTTCTTGTCTCAGTCAAGTCTTCGTTTCCAAGTTCCTGTCTCAGTCCAGTCTTCGTTTACAAGTTCCTGTCTGAGTCCAGTCTTTGTTTACAAGTTTCTGTCTCAGTCCAGTCTTCGTTTACAAGTTCCTGTCTCAGTTCAGCCGTCTTTGTTTACAAGTTCCTGTCTCAGTACAGTCTTCGTTTACAAATTCATGATTTCAAATTTCTGTCTTGTCCTTGGTCTCCACTCTGACTTCAAACGCCATTCTCGTTCTCTGTCTGTGGCAATCACAACGGCTAGAATACATAAGTAGAATTTGTCATATTCCGACACAAGGGCAGTTACTTGCTCAAAGTATCTCAATACAATTGAAAAATTATCCCAGCCTAATTAATTTTGTATTTCCTGAACCAGAAGAGACTGCATGCTCCCTGCATTTTTTTCTGTTTCGTGATTACCAATAAGGAGGACGCAATTTATAATATTAATTACCCAGAACCCTCCACGCCTCTCTCGGAAACCTATTCAGATGAAATCTAACAGCCGCAAGCCCCATTAGAACCTGGAGAATCTCATTATATCGTTCTTTCCAACGACTGGCACACACCCCTCTAATATGTCTAATAATCTCCAACACCCACAGATAACACCTCCCATTTGTATAAAAGAAGAGAAAGAAGAAAAAAGCTCGTGGAAAAAAATGAAGACTGTTAATTACAATGCAAACATCCCTCTCCAACAATGAGCATGATGATTGTTGGGTTTAACAAAGGAGGTTTCGTGGTACGTTGAAGAGGGAGAAAGATTACCCACAAGAGAAGTAATTAAAAATGTCTTTGAAGGTAGAGAGAGTCAATTCATCATTGAGCGAGGGGTTCTCGACCTGCCGATTCTACAAAGACAACTGGGTTTGAGGCTTCCGTAATGAGCAAGGCGAAGTTGAGTCGATGCTGCTGTTCGTTTGTTTTTCACGTGTGTTTCAGAGTTAAGGTAAAAACTATTGGAACGGAATTCGTGAAAACGTCGATAAAACAGCAAGATGTGGTTATTGTTCAATGCCTAACTTTCATAGGGTTGTTATACGTCCCGGATTTTCCGGGATAGTCCCGGAATGGTAACATTTGTCCCGAAAAATTTCTTCTTCGGGAAGCTCTAATGTTTTGGGCGGGAAAGCAGAAAATATTGAGATTATACAGGATGTCTATCAGTCAAGAAAAATGCAAGAAATTAACAGATTGGTCAAGAAAGTCAAGAAATTATGATTTTGGTCAAGAATTGTTGCTATTCTTTTACAGTATGGTGAATTTTTATTGTTCAGGAGCGTATATTCTAGGCTAGCTAGGCTATCTGCGAAGACTGAAGTCTAGAGTATAAAATTCAGGAGAAAAATCGATCAGAAATTGTAAATATTATTATTCATATCAGTGAGATGATGATGCTGATTCTGGAGTTGGCAACCTGATTTCTTATGAGTTGGTAACCTGATTTACTATGAGTTGGTAACCTGATTTCTTATGGGTTGGCAACTTGATTTCTTATGGGTTGGCAACCTGATTTCTTATGGGTTGGCAACCTGATTTCTTATGAGTTGGCAACCTGATTTCTTAGGAGTTGGTAAATGTTTTTCTATTCATAGCCTAGGACCACGTGACATAGTGAGATAGCTCAGATCTTGGACTCAGTATACGCTACTGTCATTGTGTTACGTGCATTTTTTTTTAAAAAAACTAACTAAACTAAGCAACGACGAAGCAACGCAACAACGCAGAATCACTCCCCCGTGACACACCTGTCACTCTAATTGCCTTTTACAATTTACCGTTTAGGGTTTTAAGTATAAGGTGAATAATTGTTCTTTGTGCCAACCCTTTTATCTTTTCTGAAGGTACAAATATATTTCAATGAACTATTGTTTGGCTGATAACATATACTCTGATCTATAACATTGATTAGTCCGCCGGAATAAGGATGTCTAGGTATGCCATAGCACTGATTTAAGTTATGCAATGATTAGATTTACGCAGATTCGCGGTAGATTGGCGTCATCTCTCTCACACACACGCACATGGTTGGATCTTACCTTCGCTGCATTCCCTCTGACCTGGGTCGGGTGAAAGTGGTCCTACAGTTTTGGAAGGCGTCCACACTCCGGTCTCGTACTTCGCGGTTATCCTGGGTGGCGAAAGTGGATCAGTCGGCAGCTCCATCTGGCATCATCGGATCCTGACTTCACTCGTTTACTTCGTTGGCACGTCCATGACGGTACACGTACAATGTCGACTCCATACGACACGTAGCGCAGTAATAGGTCAGTCCTTCGCTGTCACTTGTACGTAGATACGTGGCTTAGGCGATGAGACGAACGTACGCAATGAGCCATTCGCGGTTTCCCATGGACACACATGGATATTAAATGTTATTAACTTTAGTATTGGCTCTTATGCACTTCGTTATTAACTTTGCTATCAATTGTTATTAACTTCTACTACTTCGGACGTTGTTTCGCACGATTGACACAGGTGGACGTGTCTGGCGTTATTCTCACATAACCACACGTATGTGCACGGATGCGTTGACGGCGAGGGGGAAACGACCCCCTGAGTCTAGTCTGCTCTACTCCATGGCTCTAAACACTCACTCGAGTAAATGACAAATCCAGACCACGGGTCTGATCGCAACTCCGAGCTAGGTCGCGCGTAGCTCACACTCCGGTGTCGATTCTAGGCAAACTGTTTTCTCGCTATTCCGAATCATCCCTTTTATTCAAGATTTGAACGTGGTGACGCTCTAGCCTCTGTGTTTAGGTGCCTATTTATTGTTTTCGGTGCTTTGACCGTTGTCCTCCTATCCTGGTCAACGCTCAGGCCGTCCCTTGACCTCTCCTATCAGCCCCTCGTGCAGAGATTAGGCTAAATCCTCCGCTATTGTGTTAGACACGTTCAGCATGGGCTATCTCAACAGGGTACCGTCTTCCATTGTATCCAGCGATGGATCTTTAATAATTTATAACTCCCGTAGTTCTGTTCTGATTAGGCTGAAATTCTGGAATCTGTACTTTCATGATGTGGTCTTCCGCTGGTTAAAATATCATACAATTCGGTTCATTGGTTTAGAAGTTGCTCTTTTCCTGCTATTCTCCATATGAATGCATGTAAATCCGGATTCGGGCGAAAAACGGTGATTGAGCAAGCTAGCGTTGGCTAAGGCAGTCGCTAGACACCTATATTCGCGACGGATTTTAATATTACCAATTGTAATTAATTCTTAATAACGGGCAATTAGATCAATTACCTGTTACTCAATATTTGACCGTTATAATTGTTATATACCTGTACTGAGATTTGATAAAATTGAATATCTGGAAATTTGTAATTGAGTTGTGGTTAAAATTTTTGTTCACTTTGTTTCTTAATAATTACATTCTTGTATGCGTGAAGTTTTGTAAAAATATTAAAGTAATGTCGCCATTCCCCATCCAGGATGAAGTATGAAACACTAATTTTTACATGCATTAATTAAAGGAAGTCTAAATCTCTTGTTAAAGCACAGCTTTAGTTTCCATCTTTCCTAAATTGTGGTAGGGTTTTTTCATTTAATAAAAATATATCTTTTCTTAATTTCCAACTGTATATAAGTAGGGGGCGATTAAATAAATGTTAAGAAAAAGGGGGGAAAAAAGTAAAGAATTTGAATTTATTATTTTGGAAGACACTCTATTATACTTTACTGAACATTATTTCTATTTATAGGCGTGGGCCTAATTTTAGAATGCTTACTTTACAAAACAACTGTTACTGTACATTGTACGTCCCTTCACAATTGTACACATGTTATAGGGTTACAACAATGTAGATTTCACGATGACGCCGCTCAATGTAGCTTCTTGCCCACAACAATTAACAATAATGCTACTTTTATTTCCTTCTTTTTGCTGAACTGAATTTCAGTTAACATTCTCTTCCATTGTATGGTTTTCGTCATTTATTAATCACATTCCTATAACATGATGTGAGATACAAAATAATTGTCTGAAAATTCTTGAATCTTTGTGATTTTTGTTGTCTTCTAAAACTAGGCTACAAGGCTGTGTTTTCATTTTCCTTCGCATTCTTGAAAATAATTTCTAAAATACTTTACCATCTTTGGAACCCTGCGGCGGATAATTATGGTGTACAAACATATTACTTTGTCTGGTCTGGTCTAGTGTTGCCACAATTTCCCTTTTAACCCATTTCCCCCCTTCATCTAAGGATATCATGTAACAACAATAGTAATAATGCGACTACTACAATTAATAATAATAATACAAGTAATAATAACAATAGTAGCAGCAGTGCTTCTCGTTGGCTCAATGTTTGTATATCATGAAAAATATTAAACAATTTCATTTTATACATGCTTATAGTCAACCTTTTTCCTACCGGGTCAGATGTCCAGGTTCGAACCTTGGTCAAACATGATTGTACAGTTGTTGGTTTCATCATCCATTTCATAAGTTCATCCTCCTCGTAACTATTAACCGAAGATGTAGAAATATAAATATTATCAGGTATTAGGCTTGTGCTCAAAAGCATCTAATATAACTTAAACAAGTCTGATGTCTTCAAGTTTCACTGAAATGTTATTTTTAATCGAATTTTCCTTTTCGCACAAAATTCGGTTCGAATTTTCCTTCAAGCATGGAAATTTAACTTCATGTGCCAAAACTGACAGTGTTGCCACAATCTCATGGTAAGATTTTCCTCTTCAAGGGAAACATTTCCCTCCTGCGACTAATTTTTCCCTCAACTAAAAAATGTAGGTGTAATAATAGATAATAATAATAATAATAATTGTTTATTTTTAGTACTAATCCATAGGTTCCAAGTTGGAACCTTGGCGAAGCATGAATGTACAATACCATTGTGTTTGTTCCACAACCCATTTCAAAACTCTATTAACCCAAGATATAGACAAACGACTTAAGAATCAGAATATAAATTTAAAAATACATATGTAGGCTTAAACTCAAAGGAGTGGAATAAGAAGTAACAGCAAACAAAAATTGAATGTGGAAGTAGAACCTAATATAATGTGTACTATTCCGTCTAATATGTTCAAATTGTCCTGAATTCTTTGAATTTTTCATGGAAATATCCCTTTTCGGCTTAAAATTCGGTCAGATTTTCCCTTTCAAATGGGAAATTTCCCTTCATGTGGCAACACTGGTCAGCGGCGTCCCAGACTTTTACTTATGAAACATAGCAACCCTAAACATTTAGTATATAATCGGAGTCGTACTGGCCACTGAGTCAAAGGGCCATTTGACCTTAAGATTAGTTATTGTGCCCCTTGAGCTTGGTATTGTTGACAGAGAAGCAAAATACTTTGTGTTACATAACTTTTGGACCAAGAAATAATTTCCAATCCATACGGGCAATTATAGACAAGTGCCTACCCGATGGCGCAGTGGTAGCGTCGTTGCCTTGTAATCAAGCGGTCCCGGGTTCGATACCCGTTGGAGGCACACAGTGGTTCGGATCCCACTTTAAACTGTAGGTCCAGTCCCGATTAGCTTTACTGTGCATAAAGTGGACTTAAAACACTAACTCAAACCAATTATAGACAAGTAAATGCATCATCTGAAACAAAAAAAATGCATAAAATATGTATCTCAGGCCAAATGTTTAAGTGCATAGAAACGCATCAACTCACATTAAAGTGCATCTCGACAGAAATAAATACTCGCTTGCATCATGATGGACATTTGTGTTACCTTTACATAAAACACACTTTAGTGCATCTAGTTTTCTGTGTGTGAATTAAGATTTGGTAGATTAGAAGTATAGGGTGTTCTGGAAAAAATAGCGCGTAAGTCCAAAATGCAATTTTACACCACACAGTTATTTATGTTTATTCTGTTAATTGCAAACATTAGAGACATGATTTTAATGTTGGATCATCACTGTTTAGAATCTTTACACATGTCCAGTATAAAATAATACTGATAATATTTTCATTAATTGATTCAGTGTGACTTAAATGGAAGCAACAGTATGTCGCAGTTTGTGACTTATGTGTCTTTTCCAGACCACCTTAGAAATGTTTCTTCTTTACTCACAGATCCAAAATTCAAACACAGAAATTCAATTGTAATAACGGCCCTAGTATGCGGTATTGTACTCTAAATACAAAACCCCGTGGGGTAAACAGCCCTTAGGCGGATTTTCCCTGGCTGAGCCGTGGTCAGCGTATCGAGTCCCATCGCCGCTGTTCTCTGGCTTTTCGATTGATTGATTTGGTTTCTTTTACTTAGCTTTCCTGCCATTTTGGCTCATCGCAAAGATGAGTGATGAAAGGACACACACTTCGCCCACTTCATCTAATCATCCTCATCGTCGCGATTAGCCAGAAGTGATAAAAATGCGATGCAAAATAATGCAGTAACTACATTCAGTTCTTTTTGGGCCTCTCTGTCTAAACCATTGCGCTATAACCCATACGTAGATTATTTCGAATTGCATACTTTCTAAACATTTTTCGCAATAGCTTTATTGTTGCTACTGAATGACCCAACGTAGAAAAGAACTTTCGTATAGTGGGACCCGATAGCAGTTGCTTAGCTTTCAAAAAGGTGTTGATAAAATGTTATCTTTTTCTGCCTCTTCTGTGTATAATACGCGCGGACCGCGTACAGAACTGTGGTTCTGCCGAATAGGTTTTGTTGAAGCTCGTTTTTTTCTCTCGCGGGTTTTGCTACATTATCTTGGGAACTCTTGCGGCTGCAATGATTATATTACATCATGTTACAGCTCTCGTTCTGTTCTACAAAATAAGATTATAGGGTTTTATGTAGCTGCTCAAGAAAAGTGAAAATCAATTATTTTTCTGTCCAATTTTTTAACAAAGCATGAAAGAAAAGTAAGGGGAAAGGTGTTGAATCATCAAAGAGGGGGTAAATGTGTGCTAATCTCACGAAAAGGTGCAACAAAGTGCTTTTTTTTGCTTGATTTCATGTCCGTCCTAAAATACATATCTAAAACGATCGGCTACGACGCCAGGGGTCCCGGGTTCGAATCCTGGCCTGGGCATGGATATTTGTGAGTGTTCATTCATCAATTTCATCATATCATCACTCATCCCCATCTTCGCTAATTAGCCAAAAGTGGCACAAAAGGCGAAGTAAAATAAAGTAAACCAATCAATCAAACGATCGGAATTAAAACAGCTATACCTCGCGAAGGTGCTGCACCTTAAAATCCGTTCCCTAGCCATTACTTATCACCAGGCCTCAAAAATAGATGAAAAGATACAACTTTTCATTGCTTAATGTTCACTCTGCTTTTAACACATTTTCACATTTTGTAATTTATAGAGCCCTTGTTATTAGAGAACGCTTTCTTGATTCAAATATGACGTGAAGGGCAAAATTATGAGTTTCGCATATCCATAACTTTTTAAGTCTCTAAAGTTTTTTACTTATTTATTTGCGAAATAATATAGCATACATGTACAACAAAAAAAAATGCTTGTTATGACCTGCTATGTTGATATGGGGTATTTCATTGTCACGGGTGGGGCACGCGGACTGCATTTCTTATATTAAAGTAACTATTCTACTGATAGTTATGTCCGACATATATGTGTGTGTGTCTATGAATTCCTATTTTTTTACTGTGGTTGTCTGATGTGAAAGGTGCATGTATGTTCATCATTTTTCTATGTGAACCAAATTATGAAGGTATATTATATGATGAGCGTTTTGTACAATATATTTGAGTGTAAAACAAGGCAGAGCCTTATTCTCTGCCTACATTTGTAGAAAAACAAAGTCATGTGTTTTAAACATAATGGTGTAATCCAACATGAATTAATTTAAATCTGGTTGATTTAAATCACTTGATAGAATAATGTACACAAGTAATTTGTAGATATCAGAATCACTTTTGGAGAAAGTAATTTATTCTCGTAATCATTGAATGGTGTTTATTATGCTCTAAGAAAGGAAACAAAGTATATGCGCGAAGTTCATACGAAAGGAAATGTAATATGTAAACTGTGAACACAATTAAATTTCTATTGATTTAAAATTAAATATTTTAGAGGCTAAAATAGCAACAATTTTGCGTATTGTAATGTACACAATACTAATCATGTTGAACCGTAAACACTCTCATTATCATTAATCTGCAAATAAACATGGCAGCTGATATTTTGCAAACTAATATTTAAAATATCGCCAAAATTCAGCTACAAAGACTATAAAAATATTTTAAGTACTTCCAGAATGTTTTATTTTCACTGGAAGAAAAGTTACTGAAATTATTATAGTTTCATTAAAACACTCAACAAACTTCTCCAAAGTAGGCTCATGTAGAGAAACAGAAAGATGTGCATTTACATATAATTTTCTATTTGCTCAATCAAACATTTTACAGAGCCTTCCTATATATATATATATATATATTAATCTATATGGACGGTACCGAAAAACACAACCGATTTAATGCGCGTCTTTCTTTTAAAATATAATCTGATTTAAATCAAAATATTATAAAAAAAATAAGAATCATGAATTTTATCCACCCTGGTGTAATCACAGAGTTATATATCAATTTTATGTTTGTGTAATGTAGATAGGGATTTGACTGTAGTGTCAACTTTTTTTAAAAAAAAATCTGTAATTGCGATATTTTCCCTTCGAAAATACAAAATTCGATCTTCGGTGGAGGGTCCCGGGCTCGATATCCGGTGGAGGCACATAGTGGTTCGGATCCCACTTTAAAACTGTAAGATCCAGTCATGATTAGCTTATGTGAACACAGAGTAGACAGACTTAAAACCCTGTTCCTATTTAAAAAAAAAAATCTGGTTCAAGGAGCTAGAATGGTAGGAAAAAAAAAACTTAAAATAATTTTTGGAGACGTATTTTTATTTCTGTCTTTCTACAATACAAGGCACACATACATACAATTACAAAAATACTGTAGTTAAAGCCAAGGAGAAAAGTTTGTAATGGATAAATGCTCGCAGGATAAAAAATTAGAACTGGTGGAAAAGGGGACGGGGGAAGAGCTAATCATTGCCTGTTTTATATTAATACGGAAAATCGTGGAACAAGGCGTATACATTAAAACATTCTTGTTGGAAATTACAAACTAAAAGTCCTATTTCTTATATTTGCACACATTTGCTTTGCTTACGAACGTGGCTCTTCAATATGTTCAAAGTACCAATATGTTCCAACTTACTAGAGGAATGCAGTACATGTATAACAAAACAAAAATTGACATTTTAAAACATTTTTTTGTTGTTCGTGGCTGTTGGTTTAAAAATAGCAGAAGTGTATAAATTACAAAACAGCGTTATAATTTACATAGCTGTAGAAAATTCGAGTCAACAGGGTAAATTTGTTAGAAATTTTTATACAAAATGTCACGGAGGCAAACGAAAACGTGATTTTTTTTTCTGTCATGTCAGGAACGTATCACGACATTGTAGGGGATGTTCCATGCTTTGAAGCACATCTTTCAAGCACATATAATACTTTACACCTGCAATAATGAAACAATATATGTTTTCCATTCTTTGTATCAAACAGTTCGCAGAACCTTTTGTGCAAATTCCTTACGTATTTTCCAATGAACATAATTTTTTTATTTATAAATTACAAAATAAACTCACTTTTTTACTAATACAGCATAAATTAACTTACAAATACAATAAATATACCTTCATCAGTATTTACTTCATATGCTGGTCTACAAAAACGATTAAGGATAAATCAGAGGTAGCAAAACAACAATTAATTTGAGAACACTACAAGCGACTTGGATACAGAATGTAGGAAGGGTACACTAAGGAATGCCTAACCGTATCTCAACATTGACACACATATAATATTTTTTTCATTTTTTATTGTATTAACCATAAACATACAGTACTTTCAGAGACTCACAGTAGGCAAAATGTCTGTCTTTCTGATCAAATGACATCCGATCCAAAACTGAGCGAACCTTTTTTGTCATTTCTTATCTCGTACGATCTTATTATTTCAAACGAATAAGGTATTTTATCTTGCTTCTTTTCTAAATTTTAAACCACTGATATTGTAGGATTAAGCCTGTAACTTTCACCAATTTGTATGAACATGAACATGGAGTCAATAACTCAAGGACAATTTATTTAAGAAAATACAACTGAAATCTTCTAAACAAAATCCAGTTATCTTTACAATTCTGGCTGATGATAAATAATTGTGAACACTCCCAGCAATAAAGACATTTCCTAATCAATTCCTCTTTACCATACCTCTTTTCATTTGAACAATCCATTATTTCTAAACCTCTTGTATTTTAGAAGTTCTACCGCTAAAAAACACGAACTTCATAACCTTAATTATACATTTTTCCTTATTTATATTTTTTGCATTGTAACAAATACCAACCACACACAAGGATCTATTCACTTGAGGAGGGTAACATCAAATAGTTTACACAACATTTTTTTTCATTGAAATGTAAGACGTTACGAAGTTCTTATGAATGGTAAATGGATAGAAGAAGCTGCAGGTTTTTCATTGAACAAAGATTTGTATTCTATGAAAGCTATATAATCATTCTTACATGTACAAAGATTCTTATATATATTTTTAATAACGACAATCATGAATAATAAGTAATGAAGCTTTATAGATATATATATTATGTACTATATACTTTCATGATGGCAATATTTATACATACCTTAATGGTTTCTTTTTTCTTTAAGAACAACGTAACCACATATATAGAGTTGGCTTTATTCACTTAATAATGTTCTCCTTACGTGCACTCCACTTAAGCGCCATAAACAAACATTTTCTTCTCATTTTAGTGTGAACAAATACTCAATCGCTTACATATATGTTTTATGTATATATGCACAATTGTGTGTGAGTAGTCTAACTCAATCATTACTACAAGTTCTCTCATACATTTAAAAGCACGCCATTCTTCACATTTACACACCTTTTAAAACATCCATTTAGCGAAATACAACTTACTTCGAGACTCTTTTAGCATCATGAACAAGCATTTTAATGTTTCTTTTAATCGAAGATTCTTTTTTGATATGTTTACCTTTAATGTGTACATTTTGTTAATTTTATGTGCATCTTCATACTTCCAACATCCAGAAAGTATACAAACCTGAATAAGTAGCATATTCGATTTTTAATGTTTGCAAATATCAAACAAGTTTACTCGTGTGCTGTTTTGATCTTCCTAAAATTCTTTGTACATACTCCACATGAATATAAAGAAAGAAAGAAATTAGTCGCATTATGGAAGAGGCACTGAATATATACCATGTTTTGCCTCTAAGAATTATGATAAATGATTTTTTTACTAAAAAATTCACGGTATGAATGGAGAAAGCTAACGACAAATACGAATACTTATACAAATAACATTCTAGATGATATTCTTATTAATAACAATACACTTTGTCGAGTTGCTTCCGGCTCACAAGAGTACACCATATGTACAGGTACCAGTCGTTGAATGTCTGAGATACTGCATTTGGATGCATCACAGTGAACGCCGAAGAACATGTGTTTTTTTCTCCCCATGCTCGGAGCTTTCCAGTGCATGTTTGGGTTTCGACACCAGCTTGTATCACTCCAGTAAAACTTGTGCACATGTAACCACATGGTAATCTGGTAGAATAGTCATCACGTAGTGCTTGAAGCATGTCATTTGGATTAATTTCTATGCTGGTACACGCTCATTCAAACGGGCACACGCAAAACATGTTTCTTACTGCATCAACCATATGGCACCAAATAACCAATAAAATTACTGTACAGTTTCAGTGTGTTAAGTACTAGAAAGATTGAAGCATTCCCCCTTCCACTCCAAACCACTTTCCCCACATTGTCATGAAAGCAACAATAGATTCCAGTGCAACTAGAAAAAAGTGCATATTCAAATGAGGCTTGCACCAAAATTGTCAACTGGGTGAGAAACATTGCACCAAACTTCAGAATCATTTACTATATATTTTTTTTTTACCTCAACACTGTTTCTATTCACGGTATGCTAGATTAATGCAAATTTGAGACGGTCAATAGTGTTTATAAGGTTTACTAAACATTGCAACCATTTTCAAGAACCACCACTTGTGCTTGCACCAACATTGAATCATGCAATCATCGACACTTGTCATTTTTTACATTCCTCGGAACTTTGATCTGATTTACTCTTGCAGGGGAAAAATTTCTAACATGTACCCAGTCTTCGAAACACCATCACTGTTTTTTTTTTTACAGTACATTTAGTGAGATCTTCAGTGTTCTTCGCTCTCTCCCTGTTTGAAGGAAGTCGTGTCGTGAAAATTCGTAAAAACACATAAAACGTCAATGAAAAATCTCGACATGTTTCGCAAGAGCATTTGCAATTTCTTTTTTTCATACTCCTAAGGAAAAATCACATCTACTTTTCAAAACACTACCAGATTTTTTTTTGTATGCTTTTCATGGTTGAACGAAAGTCTTGGTAAAGGATCAGTTTCGTGAACTCACACTGGCGCTAGCAAACTAGGTTGCGCTGGTGAAGAGAACGGAGTTCTTGTAGTAACCTGGCCTTGCATCTGAAAAAAAAATCAATTAATATTATATTCAGCAATAGCAAATTAGGATTGTGGTTAGGGTAATTAAAATTTAGTTGCAAGAAAGGCTAAATTACCTGAGTATGTACGAACCATGCTAGTAGGAGACTCGTTTTAATGTTTTATATTTTGAGATAACCTGCATACCTTTTCTCCGATATTCTTTAAGTTTTGGTTGAAAGCTTTTCATTTACTTCTCCTATGAAGTACTTCTGAAACTTCAAAATTCTAAACATACTTTGTTTGACAAATTTCAAAATTAGTAGAATATGTTAGTTTATGTGCTGACTTCTTTAAAACACATTCATATTATATGTTTTTCCATCTTTGGTTAGCAATATATATTAAAGAATATATAAAAATTATATGATACATATAATAAAGTATGTAAATATTTTAAATCACTACAGGAATGAAAACTAATGTTAGTGGTTATTCACATTACACTTGTGTGCCATTTTACATGTTTATCTACATATCATATTTTGCTGCATATACAAGGTTAGCTCAAACTGAAACGGTGAAAAGCACACAATAGTAGAAACAAAAAAGTCTCAGTAAATAGGGGGTCGCAAACGAATAGTTTGCGAGATAATTGCTGAATTATCTCCCAACCGATAAATCGAAAACGAAAAGGAAAAAAAAAATTGCTGATTGAATGTATGGGTACGATCCACCATTGGCTTGATTGTTTGTACACATCGTATGCTTTTCACGTGTGAGGTATCATAGTCCAACTTAGTAACAAATAACAGAATTAAAAGGTTTACTTCGCTAGACATTACTGTTGCTTTTATTACCAAGGGCTATTGTACTGTACAGTGTGTTACATGTTCGACAGTGTTCAGTTTTAAACAAAGAAACCCTTGAGTGCACAAGGTGACATGTGTTTGGTTGTATCTGTACGGCTTATAATATAAGCCGTACAGCTACAACCAATTTATTCCTGAGCAGGGCAACAGCGGAACTAAAACACCGGAAGGAGACACGACACGTGGTTTTGTTTACATTAACTTCGTTCTTACGGTGGACGGAGAATAGTCGCAATTAAGTTGTAGCAGTAGAAAAGGGAGGTAAAATACTCAAGTACAAAGTAAAATAAAACAAATCTTCGGTGTATGCTAGACGGGACATTGGACGAACAGCTCACTTCAATGGTCAACATAAATACACCAAACATATTATACGAATAGGTATAATAAAATATGACTGCTTGCACTAGTTTGCGATTTAGGTAGCGACGTCACCAACATCATATAAAAATAGAAGCTGCACAGTTTTCAAAGATGAAAACGATTGTAACCGTCTTTGGGGGAAAGGGGGGGGAACTTGTGGAAAAAGCACAAATGCCTTCTCATGCACATTATCTAATCATTGCATCATATCACACACAAAGGGCAAAGGAGTTCACATGGACGAATCACGGCGGTCAGAAATGAAGGGGGGAGTGGTGGGGGGAGGAGGGGACATATTCAGTGAGGAAGGAGCACCACTTGAATCTGAACAACGAGTGATAGGACTCTGCTGCTCGAGGCATGGAAGAAGGTTGTAAATGACGGTTGTCACGCGAACTTCAAGTTAGCTCCGTAATCTTAGGTACCCCAATTGTCACGTGAAGCCAAAATACACATGTAATGCTCGCGGCCCGCCGTCTGAATGTTTGTCTATGGGTGCCTAATACGTGCAGGCATTTTGGCCTTTCGTCGACTGTTCCTTTTTTTTTTCTCTCCCTTTCGTTATTATTTATTCAATTCGAGATTGAATATGCAACAGGCGGCGGAATGCTTTAAATAATGCAGAGATAAGCTTATTTTTTTTTGTTTTTATGGCTTCTTGAAGTATGAATATGTAGGTTAATTTTCGAAAGGGGGAAGGAAGATAACTGGCTGAAGCCGGATGTCTTTTCATTGCGGTGTCGCGGAGTAATACCTCGTGCTCTTCCGCCATTGTGGCAATGTGCACAATACATTACGCTACTCCCCCCTTTTTTACTTTCAGAGTTCGCTACTCCCTGTACGCTCAAATAGGCTAATCGGGACTGGACCTACAGATTAAAATAGGATCCGAACCTCTGGCAATGTACAGTCACGGACAATAAAAATGAGACACCTAGATCCTGAAATACTTACATCCCTGCACGGCGTCGTGTGTGTTGCCTAACACTACGGCGGAGACGGAACTTCCCATTGTAGATTTGCTATTGCTGTTCGGTTATCGCCGTGGAGTTAGACAACACGCAACGCAATGCAGAGAAGCGAATATTTCTGGATCTAGGTGTCCCATTTTTATTGCTGGTGAGTGTATATCCAACCGAAATGGAACCCTGAAGAAATGATTACAAGACGAGTCTCCATCCATTTCTCCTCATAGCCGCGGTAAAATAAGTAAAATGGTAAAGTGGCCGCGGTGGCTCAGTCGGTAACGCGTCTGACTACCATGCTCAAGGTCCCGGGTTCGATCCCCGGCCGGTTCAAATCCGGGAACTTTTCTAACGGTGAAAGCGGCCCCGGCGCCCACCCAGCGTCGAATAACATGGGTACCTGGGGGAAACCCTGGGGGGTAAAGGCGGTCAGGGGCGTGATGCTGATCACATCACCCCCACTCACGACCGGATCAAGAAAGTGTGGGGCGTTACCCTCACACCCCCTATACGCCTTCATGGCGTGGTGCTATGCACAGGGGAACACTTTACCTTTTTTTTTTTTTTTTTTGCCAATTTCCTTATGAACCGGTCTCCGTGGCGTAGTGGCTATCTTCACGCGCTAAGAAGCCAGAGGTCCCAGGTTCGAAACCCGGTTAGTAATAATATTCCTCAATTCATCATTGTCGTCGCGATTAGCTCCAGAAGTAGGTGGCGTACTGGTGATAAAATACATCCAATGCAGACGCGCTGTGCTATAAGACCATACTCTGTCCCGGCTAACTGTGGAGCAAGGCCGTGCCAGAGAAGCGAAGGAAATCCAGTGGGCAGAACGAAGGAGTACACGCTGCTGGGAAGGCTGGTAACCGCAGTCGCTTTTCCCCCTCCACGCAATCCCGTTCCTCTTACGCATTCATTGGTGGAGCCGTCTCTCGTCACTACTTCCGCAGAGACTTGCCTTCGTTTGCCTGCTCCACAGTTAGCTGGGACAGAGTATAACATAAATTTAGATGAGTTTATGCTGTTGGCTCCCAAACCACAAAACTATCCCCTGCAATTTTTGCCTCAGTGAAACTGCTTCATCTCGTTTAGAAAAACAAATATTAGAACTTTCTAAGGTAAAAAGCCAACACTGGAAACCCTGAACGTCGGTAGATGAACACTGGAAGACGTGGGAGGAAGCCGATAGCTACAGATATCTTACCGAGATGAGAAAAGGGGGTGTTGCGGTGGTAAAGGGGTGGGGGGTGGGTAAGGAACCCAACAAAGAAGAAAAAACTAGCTATAATGACTTAGAGCTTAGTTTAATTACAACGGAAACTTTAAAGAAGATGAGATTGGTTTTTAAAGAGACCGAAAAGAAATAGATGGATGGATGATCCTCTCTTGGTCGCGCATTGCTATCACCGTCAACACCGGAGACTGGAAGTTCATGGTTGCCAGGTGCGTCAAGAAAAATTACCAGATTGAGTTGTTTTTTTGTTACCCGGATGGGACTAAGTTTTTGACACTGTGAACCGTTGATATTTGTTCCCGCCGGGAATCGAACCAGAGACTTGTAGAGACAGCTCTTTCGGTTCAAGTCGAGCGCTTTTTCTTTCTCTACAAATATCTAATAATCCACTATCTTACGTCACGCGGAAAAAAATCGAAAATAAATATCGAGTTCTTTCACTTGGTTCAGACTAACGGTCTCCGTGTTCGAGTCCCATCAGTGTGCACGGGCGTTCCTGTTCCGTTTGCCGGTCCCAAGCGAGGGCTCGAACCTTGGACCCTTATTAACGATATCGCGACACCAGTCGGTTAGCAGTCACAGTGTAGAGATTTTAGAGGAGTGTCAAGAAAGACCACTGATTCCTTTGCTGCAGTTCTTTCCTTAATTCCGTCTTTCATGCCATTACTTGTGCTTACTGTATAACCCTCTTCTGATTCTCCTTTCTTGTATCTCCATCTCGCTACATTTCTCTTTACTTTCTATTACTTTCTCTCTATATTCTTTCAGTTATATTGCTTTCTCTCTTTCGCTCTGCCTGTGTCTCTATTATTTCTCATTGTTTTCTCCCATGTCTCTGCTGTTCTCCCTCTACTAAAACGTTTCTTTCTTCAAATAACACTTGGCCTCTCGATGACGTAGTGTAAACGTCATAGCCTTGTAATCAAGGGGTCCCAGGCACATTGCACAGCGGTTCCAGTTCCACTTAAACTGTAGGTCCAGTCCCGATTATCCTATCTCTGCATAAAGTGAACTTTTTACAACAATTCAATTCAAATGACACGCAAGTATGAAGTCGACATGTGTAACTCTTGCATTTTAATTTCCAATTTTTAATGTGTTTCAGAAAACTTTCCACTTTCGCTGATGAACACACCCCTAAGCATTTCAAAGCATTAACGTTTCAAAATCCTATTTTCCCCCATCGTAAGAATTCTGGACCATTTCCTGAGGTACTGCCGACATCAGACTACCCCTTGCCTTCTTTTGAAGCGTGCGGTGAAGGTGAAAATCAGATGTAGCCGCCGAACGATAATTTCAGTGGCACTGGCAACCCTGCGGGGATTCTGACGAGCAACCGAAGATCCGAGCGAGGCCCTCTCTAATGGTTGTTGTTTTTGCCGTTCTTTCATCAATCACCACGGAGAGAGAGAGAGAGAGACTGACGAGGAGCCCCCAGCACTATCAATCACTGGGGACTCAAAAATCGCGCCGTGGACTTGACAGCGCACTGTCCCTTAATTTAATATCGAAACGGAATGACGGGGGTGCCTGCCCCCACCTTTAAGCCTCTCCCTCTTCTTCCTTTCCTATTCCAAAACCAACACAAACACGCTCTCCCCAGACCACTGTTTGGAGTGGGTGGCTTCGGGATAGAGTATCGTTACGAAGCTAATTTTCGGTAGCTGTAGGGGCGGGTGGGCATTTTCTGCTGGGGTTGGGGGGTATTAATCCCTCTGCGAAATTTGTAATGTTTTGCTATATTGTCTCCATCAAGATGATGGAGACAAGTGGCCCCCATAACACTGTGTTATTGCGACATTATGTTGGCTACCAGTGTTCCCGAAGTAACAGGATTTCTCCAAGTATCTGAAATTCCTCCCAAAGTAACTTTGGAAATCTCAATGAATAACGAAGTCTCTTCAAAAGTAACGGATTGTCTTCAAAAGTAACGGATTGTCTTCAAAAGTAACGGATTGTCTTCGAAAGTAACGGATTGTCTTCGAAAGTAACGGATTGTCTTCAAACGTAACGGGTTGTCTTCAAAATTACCGGTGTTTCTTAAAATTTAACAGGGTTTCTTCAAAACTAGCTACAAACTAATAGTTATCACTAGCATTAAAATTGATTAATTCATTAATTGCTCACTATCCATCTGTTCTATTGCCACATATTGAGAAATCGATTATTCTCTCGTCTTGTAAAATGTTCTTTTCGCTCTAGTGCTCCCCGAGGCCAGTAGAGGAATCTGGTTTCCTGCACTTTCTTCGGCGAGTCTCTTCAGCACTCACTATGACGATGTCCACAGAGAATAATCTCTTCACCGGGATTGTTTTATCAGCAGGTAGAATACCGTATCGAGCATACCATCATCGGATCGCACCAGAACACCAACTCGTATTTCTGAGGAAGAGGGAAGCAACATTGGCGAAGACAGTGAGAGTCGACTGAATGGATAATTATTACCTGATCCCACCATGAATATGGGAACACAACCTCTTTTTGCTGATTTAATTTACGAACTTCTTTACTGTCTCCACGCTCTATGTTTCTTCTGCTGGTCTTTCTCTTCAGTTTTCTGTCGCGTTTTCTCCCTTATTCTCTCTCTTTCCTTTGTATTGCTTTTTTTCTTTTTCCTCTCTTTCTGGCTCTCTTCTTTCTTCGCTCTCTCCCCTTCATCCGTTCATTTTTGTTTGGGTCCCTTTACCGCATCTGTTCCTCTCTTTTTCGCAACGCCTTTCTTCAAAATTGACCGGGTTTCTTCAAAAGCAAAGGGGCTTCCCCAAAAGTAACTTCATTTTTCTCTCTTTTAGCTCTTTCTTCTCTGTTGTCTGATCCGTATATTTTCATTTGTGTCTCTTTTACCTTACTCTGTTTCTTTCGTCTTCTCCCTCAGCTTCTGTAAGAAACATGAAACCTTTCTATGTAAACATGACCGTCACGCGATTTTATGATCTTGACACTACTAGAAAATTCTCTGCAGGAGCCGATGTGGGGTGTAGCAGCATGCGAACGAAAAATAAACAACAAGTGTCACTACCGAACCACTTCAGGAAATATTAATTTCGAAGCAGACCGGGAGTCGATCTTTGCATTAGCCTCAACTCGGCTCAAACGACTGATGCAATTTTGGGAGGTTGAGGGGCGGGGAGGGGGGGGACTGACATCGTACTTAGTGTCGCCGAGCGAGACAATTTCGCTCGGAGCGATGCGATTTGCGCCGAAGCGATGCGAAAGCGTCGATGATGCAAAATGAGTTTAACTGATAATTGGTCGTAGGAAGATACGCCGTGTGGAGAGAGAGCTTTAATCTTATAGCGGGAGGCTCATGTGCGGGGCAGAAAAAGCTAGGATGATAGGAGTGTGTACCTGCATGCGTACATGCGTGTGCGAGTCTTCTATTAGCGGCAATTATCGGAAGCGAGCGAGAGAGGAGCGGAATGATAACCCCATCGACGCCAAGTCCCAACGTCGGAAGGATTTTCACCCCGATGCTTGGCCCGGAGCCTCGAAACGGTAATTAGAAATTGATTACTCTGTGTTCTTTCCCTCCCCCCTGAATCCACCGCGCACGATACGCCGCTGTTGCTCGCACGTGACGCCAGATGGCAGCTGCAATCAAGCGCGAGATCGCAGCCTTAGAAGAAGAATCCCGACATCATAATCTGTGAGAATCGTACGCGGAAATATTCTGTGAGTTGATCCGTCCAAGTGTCAGGTAGGGCTATCATCAATGAAGCGGCGTGGGGCGTAAGTGGCGCCCAACGCGAGGCTCGATCTTTGAACGGTGCATAAGATTAATTGAATAAGTCGTTAAAGGTTGCGATCGTGCCGACCTGGTGCGATGCACCGAGGACAGATAAGTGCTAAAGTCCTGTTCCTTGGGCTGTGGCATCACTTTCGCACCTCTATCAAATGGGGCGCTCCTTCATGCTAATTCAGCCAATCATCTTCGAGGTCGAGTTCACATAAAGTCATCCTACTTAGTCCACTTACAATAACATTGTATTTTCTTCTACCTCTGTATAGTAATCGCAACGATTCACCCAGTCCAGCATTAAGGTGCTCAACCGCAGTGGTGTAATGGTTGACCCTTTCTAAAGACACCTATACCCTGTTCCAACTATCTGTGTAGCAGGCGAAGAAGAACGACGTCTCTCTGCAAGTAGTAACGCGAAACGGCTCCACCAACGAACAGTGAGAGGAATGGGATTGCGTAATGGAGGGGGAGAGGCGACTGAGTTACCTGGCTTCGCCCACTCGATTTCCCCCCTTCTATGCTGCTATGCGCAGCCCTGCTTCACACTTAGCTGGGACAGGATATAAATGCCAACTTCCACGTAGTAGCCGGCCCCCCGGCTACAACGCCAGAAGCCACGGTTTCGAATCCCAGCCCGGACATGGGTGTTCTTTGTGACTGTCCCTTCACCCATTCCATGTTATCACCATTTATCATCTTCGTGATTAGCCAAAAGTGGCAGAAAAGCGAAGTAAAACAAAACATTTTAACTATCGGAAAAGTTAATTTAGCCGATCTCTGTGGTGGAGGTGTTATAGCACACCGTGCTACGACGCCAGGGGCCTCGGGTTCGAATTCCGGCCTGGGCATGGATGTTCATTGTGAGTATGTCCTTTCATCACATCACTCGTCCTCATTGTCGCGGTTAGCCAAAGGTGGCAGAAAAACGACGCTAAATAACAAAATCGATACCTCATCTTTAATTCATTCTAATCCAACATAATTTAATCTAGGATTAAATTTTAGAAATGAGCCCATCATGTAAACATCAACATACTCTTCGACAATTGCGTCGCGATGAGTGAATGTGGCCAAAAATGGACGTAAAATACACTAATTCAATCAATCTATCTTTGACATACTGAAATATCAAATTTCATGGCCGGTCCTTTAAACTAAAAGGTGTGTGTGCTTGCAAATAACAAATTTCGCCTTCGAATTAGCCAATATTAACGGTACCCCGCAGAGAACGAAGATTGCAATCTGGCACCCACCAGACAAGACAAAGCGAAAATAATAGGAAGGACTGGTCAGGCCAGGAACGAGTTAAGAGACCTCTGCCGGCGAATTTGGTAAATTGAATAAACGCATGGGCTAAGCGCGAAGACTTGCATTCTTCGTATTAGATCGAAACAGCCCGTTAACGATGATTGTCGCTTTCCGCAGCCAGTTCTATATTATTTGGCGCTGAGCGGATAGTTCGTGTAATTGCCGTGAAAGTTCAGCGCCAACATCAAGAGAAGGACGTTCTATATTTAAAAACGGAAAAAACCGGATTTTCTCGTCGCGCATAACGGAACATGAACTTTTTTTTTCACCTTTTAGAAATTGCATGCCTAACCCTCGGGGAAATATCAAAACTCGTTGCTTGTACTTGTAAAAAAAAAAAAATCTCTCGGGGAATTATGTATTTGTGCAAAGTAGCCGTGAGGTTAATGAATAATCATGAACGCTTTTGATTGTGGCGCCGAAGTTGTTTTGGCTTCTTGGTGTTAAACGTTCGTGAATTATACCTTCCACTCGCGTCTTGTTAATTTCCAAACGTCAGTTGCATTCGGTGAGGAGAAGTGTATGCTAATCGTACACGTACAGTGTTCTTGGGCTGATCGCATGCAAATTGCCGATTCTACATTAAACATAAAGATGATAATGCTTATACTGATAGGAAGCAGTTATGTTCAAGAACGGGACGAATTATTTCATTTCTGAAATTAGCCTTACAAAAAAGGAAAAGACTTAAAGACATGGGGTCCAGTTTCGAATGTGCACACACACACGAGATCCAGGATTTTTTATGTAGCAGTATAGTAGTGTAATATGTAAGTTTCAGAAAGCATACTTATTCCACATTTACAATCGCAATCTAGATAGTTGATGAAACGAAGTGCATTAGGCAAGGAGCTAATGAATACAACAATTAATTGATTTGGTTTCCACATTAAAAATCATATTTTGGGAATTTTCTAATTAAATTTTTGTAATTTGGCCATATCTGTGCATGTGAGTGTCCTTTCATCAATTTCATCATATCACACTCATCGTCGCGGTTAGCTAAAATTGGCAGACAAGCTACGATTGATAACAAAAATCTAATCGCCCATATATTTGGTCTTTATCCACTACACGTGGACGTAACTTGGGGCCTAATTTTGAGGGGGCAGAATCGAACTTATGGCTTAACTTTGGGGGGGGGGGGGTGAGGGGGACAGACCCGGAAAGTTTTAGATCAGCTGAAAAAGGATCCATGCTAAGCAACTGTTATATTTGCGAAATCACAAGTATTACTCATTTTCACTCTGATTCACAGGTCGCAGGAGATGAACAAAAGTACCTTTAACTTGTAAACTTTAATAAACCTGGAAATTTTGTGGGGGGCAAGTACCCTCTTGCCCCCGTCAAGTTTCGCCTATGCTACTAAACATGATGGAGCAAAACTTGCAATATCATAAAAAGAAAACGAACTCTAGTGCTAGAGTTTGAGGAAGAATATTAAAGGGAAATAGTTGAAGTGCTATAACAGGGTAAGGGACCTACAGTTTAAAGTGGGATCCGAACCAATGAGTAATGTGCCTAAATGAGGATCGAACCCCTGACAACGTTAGCTACTACTCCATCGGGGAGGCTTTGCTTTTGGGTAATGATGATGTGTGATGAAATTTATGAATGGACACTCGAAGAACAACCATGCCCTGGCCGGGATTCGAACCCGGGAGGCCCTACGAGGAGTTCACATCATAGAACTCCGTTGCCCAAAGCGGTTCATATAACACTGGCTGCCGTTTTCCGTCCTTGAGGTACACAAGAAGATACCTCATCTGGGCGAGGGTCATTGGTATGCAGCGGGCGAAGACAAGCCAAACTCGGCTAATGACAACTGCCAAACAGTTTCTCGCGTGAAGAGGGGGACACGGGGGGAGAGGTGGGCGACCTTGAGTGACCTCCACAACCGTATACTACTCCTTGGTTCGTGGGAATTCGCTTTGACCCGGGTCGTGACTTACACGAACGAAAATAAGAAAAAAAGAAACGAGAGAGAAGAGGAACACTTCGCAAAAAAAGGAATCGCTCGCGACCAACGTGAAGGTTATCTTCGAGAGTCGACGTGTGTTTGCTCAAGTCCTAGGAGATAAACGGCCATCCTGGTTACCTGGTGATCGGGGCACCTGGAAATTTATGTCCACTTCCTACATTCGCACGTACCAAAGTTAAGGGCAATAAAATCCTCGATTCGATACACAGATTATGCATCGAATTTTAATGGAGTTCATCAATTACGGTCTTGGACAGCCGTACCGAGTTCCCCGCACTTGCCACGATGGGTAGAGTTGCTCTCGAACACATCCATATATTTGGGTGAACGCACGCTGTAGGAGATTCGCACGTGATCTTGGAAGATTTTTTTTCTCCCTCACGAACGGATGGAGGTCACTGAGCACACGGCAGAAGACGAAGGGTAACAATTGTGGATCAGATTAACACGCACTAAACTCTTCTAAAACAGGTGCACCCTGTAGTCGACATGTTTCGTGCCAACTCTTCGATGCTTGGAAACTCATTTCTCGATGTTCCTGGTTTCAAACCTGGCGATCGGCATTTCATTGGTCTCTCTGGATTCCAACGTGTAAAGATAAATTTAGGTCGAAACAATAGAAACCGTCCTTATTTAGCGCCACTTTTCTACCACTTCTGGCAAATTGCGACGATGGGAATTGATTATGATTTCATGAAACTGGTCAAGGACCGAACAGTTGCAAAGAACCTCCCTCTCCAGGACTAGAACAAGGAAACTCGGCAACGAGGTTCTGACTCCAGCAATCAAAGACCTAGGCCATCAACGGCGATAATAATTCATTAAACACAACCATTTTATGCACTTCCATATTGGAGGTTCCACGAAAAGTGGTCCTACTCCATGTAAATAAAACGAATTATTCTGAAAATCATTCTTGTTTTCTAATTCCATTAAGGTCAAAATGTTTATGAATGCATACAATTTGCACATTTGCCAACAAAATTATTAGCATCTATTGCCTATAATCTTCACAGACAATTTAAGTTTTACATTTTTTTAAAGAGTCATACATGTAACACGTTTTCGTTAATGCTTCTCATACATTCAGACTATGTCATTTTGTTAGCAGACACCACAAAAGTACTTCATAATTCTATGGAATTAGAATATTTTAATCCAATCTCATGTCTAGGACCTAGCATTCTATGTGTGAATGTCACACACGTAACGCTGGAAAGCCCCGTAAATGTGTTAACTTAAGTTTTATTTCTCTCTCGAGGCATTTTGATTGAGGAAAGAAAACTCTAGAACTGTCCCTTTTGTGAACATTCGCAACATGCGTCACGAATATTACCGAACTCCTAAATCCACATCGGTATGAATGTTTTAAATAAATTATGTCCCCTCTGTGATAAAAAGAAAAATAGTCAATAGTTTGTGATTTGCTGATACACGAATTCAATTTTGTAAGAAATCACGACTTGATCTACCAACGCCACAATTTCAATGATCCTACAAAGATGCACGTATACAGGTTGGTCAATTTGGTTCTAGGTAACTTTCAGCTTTTATGACGCATTTCGATTACTAAAAATCTTTAGTGTGTTTTTGCATTGATTACCAGCTTTTGAACGATAATGGGGAGTATGTGTGGAAATTATGTGCCACTGGAATTATAGTGAATGTTCTTCCGTGAATAAGAGGTAATAATGTTAAAAGCATTTAAGTGAGGGATATAATTACGGATAAGTCTGAAATACGTCCAAGAAACAGTTTTTCGTGCATAAACATTGTGTTAAATGGTGTGACACTATGAGGACATTTTTAGCGACACGTATTGACCTCTTGTTAACATTAATCCCACGACATACTGTGGTAGCTGCTTCGAACCGATTCCCCAGGTCAGCCAAGCCACTCGATAAACTCTTCTTAAGCTCCGAAAACCCAATATGGCTGCCCGGCACTATCGGGGAATTGACCCCGCGTGCTTCTGGTATATTAGCGCAATTAGCCGGGCCTCCGCTGATTGGTTGACACTCGATTGACGGACGGAAGCTGCTTAATTGATTGGTACATAAGGCATATGTAAAAAGGATAAAGGAGCATGCGGGGGGGGGGGGGAGAACAGTGTGGAATCGTCTAGCAGATAAACAAATTAACACGCCAGCAATTAGGGAATGAAAGGTGTTTGCCGATGCGACATGACAAGCAGTAGACGGGTCACTCTGCCGTGGCTAACAATGGCACATTTTTGACTCACTGCAGCTCTAAACGGTCATCGGTGACACCAGACAAGAAGAAGCTCCTTTCTGCTTCAACTTGAGGTAAATCATCAACAACAACTCCTCGGACATCAAGATTTTTCCAACACAATTACGTCAACTTCGCCGCTTAGGCTTCAAGGTCGCAGAAAACTTTAGTGTCACTTGTTTGCTTTTTGGACTCCTTCCCTATCCGCGAGGACACCTGTCGAGGTCTTCTTCCACCTTCCTCAACCCTGAATACTTTATTTCTTCTAAATCAACAGACCCGTCCTATAAATTCGCCCAATTGAAGTTACACGGCTTTGGGAACTTCGGGAAAGCAGTTGGATACTTGAGTTTCAACACACCTCCATTATAAAGCGACGTTGCATCATGAAGACATGGGCACTGACAAAGAACCTGAGTAGTAAAATACTTTTTACTTTCGGCAATAAATACACGTGGACATTCTGTACAGAAACAATATTGCTTCACTGTGGGTTTAAGCACGTTTCAACAGAGTTGGGAACGAAACGTGGGAAAAAGTCTCTGGAATAGTCTTACACATTTATTTGTACGTCGATGGCGAAATTTTTCAACATATATAACGCAGCTACATCCTTCTATTACTTTAATTTTCTTCTGTTATAACGTTTTGTGTGTCCATTTGCTTCAAATTATCATAATTTTGACAAATACTTTTGATATGCGTATTTAATTTTTATATCTATTCTTTATAAATCAGGTATATATTAAAAGTATGCTAGTCCTATAGTGAAATAAATAAACAGCGTTTTTTATTTAGTTGTAGAGTATATTACCAAGCAAATTGTTCATCACCATGGTTATTCTCTTAATTTCAAGAATTGTCATAGAACACCAAAAAACTGCTGACCCATTCTGCACCCAGCATAAACTTCATTACTTAAAAGCACGTAAGATGCAAGACAAAAATTAATGAAACTAGTCATGGACATTTTGGCGAGCAATACTTGTGCATACAACTGTACATTGCATAATCTCTTTCTTTATTACATTTTTAATTTCGAAGTGATGTGTGTGTTTGTGTGTAGCATCTTCTAATAGACACATTTCAGTGAATCTACTATTCCAGTTTCATGTAAATATGGGTTGAGGTTCTAAACGTGATCCGATCTCTATCTTACTATACATTCAAATTCTTTTCTACGAACCTACAACTTGTAAAATCAAGCTTTATAATATTTCACTTCATTATTTAATTTAAACGCCTACATTTGTTAATTAGTATCGCATTGTTCTTTCCACTCAATTATAATTCTAAGTAAACACATTTGACCATGTAAATCTAGTTCATGCCAGTACTGAATAATGATATAATCGATAAGTTGCAAATTGAGTTGCAGTATCGAGTGAAATAATCGAAAGATTTCCCTTCCTCTTCCAAATTTGATGGAATTAATACCGATCGATACACAATATTTCTGGTGTATTGCCAAATCCGTTAAAAGGAATAAACTTCCTTTTGCTTGTGCACAATGAGCATCATATTGATGGTATTATAATGGTAACATAGAAAATTACCCGAAGGTGGACTTCATCATTCGAATGTAGCTTCAAATTTCAAATCTCGAGCTAGAAACAGTGAATGAATTCAGGTTAGAGGCCTCGAAGATTGAAGTGGTGCCCAAATTCAGATTTCTGAATAAGGAATCTAGAATTGCTATCCCAGTCATTACTCAAAGAACCAGTACAGGAATCGTTGAACCATTCCGAGTTCTAATCGTCTAGTTGTCTTTGTGACAATGTAATCTTGGGAACAATTGACAAGTTGAAAATCTCTGAATAATGAATCGGAACTTTCTAAGTGCCAGAACCTATGAGTGCCTTGATGATGGTTGACCTGTGTTCATGTGCAATTCAAGTGACTTCAGTTTAAGGAGGGGAGGATTTGTAACATGTCTAAAAGTTGAAAAATCAGCTGAAAGAAAGCTATTTCCGGAGTAAGGTGAAACTTCAAGAACATGGTAGACTTGGGTTTGAATCCTAGCAGGACTTGGATCTGCATCTTTTCAACTCTCTGATACTCGTCTTGCTATCTAACTGGATGACCTAACCGAATCACTACATCTGCTGAGTTTCCTCGTGGCAGAAAGCTTGTGGACTCACCTTGGAGCGGCGGTTTCACGTCTCCGTCCGTCTGCTGCTGTTGCTGTTGCTGCTGCCTGGATTTCCTTTCCATCTCCAGTTCCTGGGCCAGAGACTCTGCGGAAGAAGAACGGGAAACCATCCTTAATTATTGAGCAGCCATCAAGGAGAGGAGGCAAAGGATTACGCCCTTTTCATCCCTACTAAACAACATCATTAATACTCTCACCACGTTTTGCTGATATTAGTGGAGATTCCACCCTCTCGTTATTCTCCATCTCCCTGTCTTTGCATGGATTCCCCCCGCCCCCTTTCCCCCCACCCCTCCTGTTCATCTTGCACGTTTCAGAATGAGAAAATCATCTGTTGAGGTTCTGGCATGTGGATGTGGCAAATCCTAGTTTCTCGTGCAAGAAGGGGGCATTCCCAAACCTTCCCCACCCCACGATTCTGCAGTCTTCTTCGAAACGGTCAACTGCGCCAAATGGGGTTCCTGATGCTGTTCCGTGTTATTTTACGTCTTTTGTTCTATCCCAGCCAAAGGAGTTGTAAAATAACGAAAAATATAATAGGTTATACTTATTTCTTAATATGAGCGGACAATCCATTATTAAAGGGACAATTGTAAATGTATCCCCCATGGCCTTACCCGTTTTTGATGTTGTTTTGTTTTTGAATGACTGAATGACAAGTTCACCTTGAGGACAAGTAATATAATATTTTAATCGCCTCTTGTTTAGAAATGTCACAACAAACAATTTATACACCGTGAATGCCTATTTATCAATATTTTGTTTAAATCACTACTCACTTGCACTAGGTAAACACACACACTACAAAAGGATACAGTTTACCATAAACCTTCTACTTACATCTGCCAATTGTATTGGTAGGTTCGTCCATGATAATCGGAGAATACGATTAGAAATACATGATGTCACATGCGGGTACTGTACAGTAGCGCCGACAACGGGTTGAAGTTGAAACTGCCACTTCAAAAACCAGCGTATCAGCTTCAAAATAAACCTGGGCCTATGTGGCAATTCCTCATCAGACCGACACTGAAGGTTCTGAATGACTAAAATAAACCCAGGTTATCTTTGTAGGTGCAGTATCTTTAACTTCGCATTCCTATGACAGAATATATAATAATTTTTACCCTCCTAATAACTAAGTGTTCGACAGGCCCACCTCTACGCAACCTACCATGTCGCGAAATATGCACTATGCAATGTTATCCACCAACACACAGCACTGCGTTCCAGGTGAAAATATAGAATACTGAAAAGAATTTATATTTAAACTTGACATACACGAGAACTATCTTAAAATTTTCTTGGTTATCATCAACAAATAAGAACTATAATGACGATTTACTTACTACTCCCTCTGTCCCATAATTATAGTCCGGTATGCCAAAATGGTAGTACAGGAATGACAGACGAAGAGGCAGATGGAAAGCACAATTTGTACTGATCCTTGAGTAGTAAAGTTGTATGACTCATTCCCTTGTTTTATGTTCTTCTTCTGTATACACCAATTTCACAGTTTGTATATCGGGCAATTATTATGAGACAACAAACAAAGGTGTACCGGACAATAATTATGGGACAGAGGGAGTACTTATTTTTTTTAAAACTTATATTCTTTAATTTTATGAAATAAATATTAAACCCAACTGAAACGCCTCGGAACTCGTATATAAATTACGCAAATAATATTTTAAAACGTCGAACAAAGAAAATAAATATTCATTCACACAAGATATCCTATCACATCACTGAAAATTGTACCAAGCCCATGAGAAAATCAACACACATCACGTTAATGAGAACAAGATATTGAGGAAACCAACAAAACTTCTTCATCACGGTTAACAAAGAAATCGCAGGAGGAGCCATTAAGAAATTTCTTTTTTTGTACGACACGAGAATTTCGAACCAATCTTAACGGCTATACCCTGAGATTCACAACGGTATAATAAGGCATAGCAGAAGAAAAGCGCAATTAAGCTAATTCGGTGATTATGAGAAAAGAGAGGCACAATTTTGCCAAACTACGCACGCCACAGCCTCTGAACGATCACTGCCGATACGACTTTTCTTGTGAGATATGAAGTAATCGGTTGTCTTTTGTTTCTCCATGAGAGCTAAGCCATGAGATACCTCGCGATGCCATGGTGCCACGATTATAAAGAAAGTGGTGTCAAATTCATACCTACCAAACTAAATTAGCGAGAAATCTGTACGTTAGCGCCGCCACCGGGTGGTAGTTGAAACTACCACTTAAAAAAGCAGCCTTACAGGTTCAAAACAAACGTAGGCCTATATGGCAAGGCTGAAGACTAAAGTCTCCGATTGGCACTAAAATGAATCCAGGTTATCTTTGCAGGTGAAGACATTTTAACTTTGTGTTGGTACGACAGAAAATATGTATGATTATTTTTACACCCTTACATGCTAACTTCCGAATAAGCAAACGAACAATGAAAACTTGAAAACGGCAAAGAACATGAAATATATCTGAATTCAATTATAAAGTGTTGAATAAACACGAAACAACTTTAAACCATTGTCAATTATTTTTTTTGTTTAACTATGTTCCATTTTATACTCAATTGTTGTCCAAAGCTATCTAATACAATTCAAGTCACAACATGCCGCCCCCGTGGCGGAGTGGTTAGCACATCGCGCTACGACGCCAGGGGTCCCGGGTTCGAATCCCGGCCTGGGCATGGATGTTTGTGAGTGTCCCCATCTTCGCAAATTAGCCAAAAGTGGCACAAGAAGCGAAGCAAAGAAAAGCAAATCAATCAATCAATCAAGTCACAACATGAGCCTATAGGTAATTCAATTTCCGTAGCCTAATTATTTTTGTGCCATAATTTAATATTGCTATACTATCCGAAGGTCGATAGTTGTAGGGAACAGAGGAAGAATTCTCCCCCTCTTGTTGCAAATTTTAGCTATTGTGCAGACTGTTTTATAGGCTACATGTACGTAGTGAAGTATCTGAGACATTTTCATTTGGAAGAAATACCAATGACTTCTTTCGAAGCTAAGGAGATCTTCTGTAAATTATGTCTGTATCATCCCCCCCCCTCAATTTCAAGGGCCATATTTGCAACTTGAGAGGGGATGCACTGGATATTTTTCAAATGGCACACAGATTAAGAAAGGAAGTAACATTTTGATGCATAACTATTTCTGGTTGTTTAAAACTGCAATTCAAACCTGTGCATTTCTTATTTTCTTTATACGTGTCTTTGTAAGGAAGTCTACAGGCGAATTGTTCTGGCAGCGATGGTTGGATGGAATACAAGCGTTTAAGGGGAACGAAACATCCCCCACCCCCTCATATTCCCCTCCAGCATCCCTTAACGTTTGCTTACTTCATCCCGTTTCTCTGTCTCCTTGTGTGTCTCTCTTCGCACCGGCAATAATTTCGCTGCTAAAAAGGACTCATACCCCCGGAAGGGAAGCAGAGAGACTTCTCTTCCTATTTTCTCGGCGTCGCGCCCCCTCCTCCTCTCTCCCAAGCGCGACTCATTCCGACTCCACGCTCGCGAAATCACTTGCAAAGCGCCTCCATCTACAAAGGTGTTCCTCCCTTCCTTGAAGCCCCAACCAACCCTGCAACGCCCCAAAATACATTTTCAAATGGTTATAATACCCCTCTTACTTCAAAGTTTATTCAATTTCATGGTCCGCGTCCTCTGTATTACGATTTTAAGTCCGTCGCTTAGGTTGAATCTTCAGATTACTCCGGCGTCCCTTCCAGGCACACATTTCCTCATTCCCACCTCCTTCCAGTGGTCGGTACAGTAGCGAGCAAAAGTGGCGTGAGGCTCGACAATACCAATCCTTATGTGCAGTCAACCCGCAAAGCGCTACAGTTGACGTTACTGCATAACGTGCTAGGAAACATCAAAACACGCCAATCGAGCTGACACAGTCCCATGTATCTTTATCCCCTAACCTCCTTTTCGTACAAGACTAAATTTTTGTCTCATATATTCGCAAGTCGGATAACAACAATTATGGGAAACAATGGAACAAATTGGATTTTTTCCCCCTTTGCTCTCGAACCCTCGCGACCTTCTTCCACCCTCCCCCCTAAAAAAAAAAAAGAAAGGTGTTCCGTTCAATAAAATTTAATAAGATCTCTCGGAGTCTGTCTCTACATCATCTCTTCCAACCCAGCGCAACACTCACGCTCATCTGCAGTCCTCTTCGCCCCGTAAAACTAGTTTCCAGTTCCCTTCTGACTGCCGACTTCTCTACCCCCCTCCTCACCTTCACCGAAAAGGAACAAAAACAAAAAGCAGGAGAGAGAGAGAAAGGAACCTTCCGGGTATGGAATATGCATTCAACATCTCTTTCTGCTTCAATATTAAAATTGGAATCGTTCAACTCAAAATTGATGTAACGTTGATGCAATCCCCCCCCCCCTTCCACCTTCTTTTTTCTGTTTTCCTTTCTTCCCCTACTCTTCCACCTGTCTTTTGGGATTGTCTATCCGCCCCTCTTATGACTACGATTATTATTATCAATTCCCATCCTCCACCGTCCTTGTTTTGACTCGGAGCTCGTCCTGCCAACCTCTCTCTTCTGGGTGCTAGACTTTGATTTAAAATAATTCCGCTTCAGTCTTGCAAAAAGTTGAACGTCCGGGAGGGGAGGGGGTGCATGTCGCAGTTAACCGTCTATTCGAAACAAATTGTTTCTTCTTCAGTTGACTCTATTTTGCAACTTTTGGCTCCAAGTGTGATACTGCCAGAGACAGAAATCGAAAGAAGAGAAAGGATCAAGAATATTAAGTGATAAAAAAGGGCGATTGAGGACCCAAACGTATGCACAGTATATTCCCTATGAACGATTTGGTTCTTACTTTCCTGCGCGTTACAATCTACAATCAGAAGCAGCTAGAATTCTATAATCCTGTGATTTTAATTTGAAGTTTGCTCGCCCATTTGTAACAGTTGTTCAGGAAGTTCACAAGTAACTGTGGAATGTTCTGACTGAAACTGACTATTAAATTATCATTAAATGCATTAATGATAATAAAGTTAGCAAACTACAGAAGAATAACAACTGTTCGAAATGTCAACCATAATGTACAGTGGGATCTATGAGTAATACCGTGCAAATTGTCCATCACCATGTTCGTGCACTTTATTTGACCCAATAAGAGCTTCAAGAATTAAAAGAAAACTCAAAACAAGCTGTTGACAACTTCTGCACCATCATACATAAAATTCATCACTTAAAAACACATAGGATGTAAGAGAAAAATTAATGAAAATAGTCATGGACAATTTGCCGAGCAATACTAGTGGATCCCACTGTACAACCAATGGCAAATATAATTGTAGGCAAATTGTCCATCACAATGTGCGTTCAATTTGTTTTCCCCATCATGAGGTTCAAAAATTGAAACAAATAATTACAGAAAACTTTTTTGCTGTTTGCTGTACATAAGGGAAAAGTAAAACAATTTATTTTCACTATCTCCTATTGGAATTTTACAAAATACATCGCCCCTTTGTAGTTACATGAATTCTCTTAATATAATTGGATTTAGTTGTCGCTAATCATTTGCATTCATATACTTCCACATTTTTATTAATTTTGGGACTCATTGTGATTGAGACTTTCTTACCATATAAAATTATATTTGGAAAAAGACGTAAAGTCGTTGACACTTGTTTCCTCTGTAACTTTTACAGCTTGATACAATCTCAGAAACACAAAACGAAGATAAAAAAATCTATTTAACACTACCTAGCGCCGCCGCGGCAGAATCAGGAATTACAGCAAGAACACTTGAAACAGATGCAGCCGTTCCTTCCTCACCTTCACAGGTCATGATTTCAACTATAACACGTCAACTTCTTTCATCACGCATATACGAGAACCCAGAATAGCCTCGCGGAAATGAAGAGACTAAATTAAATACTGTGCAGTCAATGTGTGGCTAAAATATGAGACAAGCAAGCATGTTGAAGTTCATCTTTGAGAAGTGTTTCATTAATAAACCAATACCATTTGTCAGCTATCGCCCGGCACTGTTAGATTCAATGCAAACTGCGGAAGCAGGTGGTTGGTCGGATGGAATCGGTGCGGATCTAAATTTTTCCGCCATTAATCTGCTTCTAAAGCCGGGCAGCTGCCGTCGCCATGTTAGTCTTGCAACTGAAGAAAAAAGAAGAAGCTAAAATCACTTTTTTGCCGTGAACCGAACTCCCAATGAGAAGAAGGAAGGAAGGCTCACGATTTAAGATCGTGAAGAGTGGATATTTACGTATTCCTTACAACTCAGCGAGACTACCATAAATCATCAGCAATTTTTCGTTGTGCCCTGTTAAACTTTAATAACACACACAGAGCTGATCTGATAAAACATTTAGTGAGATCTTATTCAAACAACGAAACTGTGATACAAGCACTTCGGTAAGAATTGCCGTATTTTACTTTCTTGCGGTTCAATTTCTGCCCACCTACCCTCAAAAATTAGGCCACTGCTGCAATTACACTTTCGTACTGCAGCTACCACGAAGAACAAAACACCGTCGTAAAGCATGCTGGGAAAAGAAAAGAAAGAAGAAAGCCAAATGCGTCCTGCACGAGAAAAGTTAGTTACCGTGATATGGTTGATAAGGCTTTGGAATAATACGGACCTGTAGGCTTAAAGCAATGGGTCAAACGTCGGTAGCTGAAATACTTAACTTGAAAGTATAATTCGATAAGTACATCGCATGTTACTTAAAAAAAGAGGTTTCAGATCGTATCTGGTCCATACATGCTCCAGATGTGGGCTCGTTCAAATAGGCGACAACCGGATAGTCAATATTTCAGTGCCCGAGTCATTCTTGTCTTATCGAGAACAGATCGCACATTCTACCATATTCTGCCGTACTCACATATTCTTATCATTCTCGTTCAACAATGTTCAACAATAGTTTCCTTCACGAAGCTGCACCGTGCTACGTATAAGGCAATTACGTAATTGGGTGGGTGTAATAAATGATGTTCATGATAATATGCGACTGAACAAAGTATTACCTACCCAAAATAGAATGTATTCATTAATTTCTACGTAAACGTACTTGTACACAATATTCTCCAATTAACAATGAAAAATTCCCGACATACTAATTACATAATATGTATAATAATATATTGAATAGGGGCCTCCCCGATGACGCAGTGGTCGCGTCGTCGCCTTGTAATCAAGGGGTCTCGGGTTCGATTAACGGTGGAGGCACATAGTGGTTCGGATCCCATTTTAAACTGTATGTCCAGTCCCGAATAGCCTTACTGTGCATAAAGTGGACTTTAAACACCAACTCAATCAATATATTGAATAATAATAAATACTTGTCTTCTGATTTGACAATGTAGATATTACGGTGACTTGTTTCTTTCTGTAGAACTTTTTTGTCAAAAACTTTTTATTGTTTATTAACACTGTTTTATAGCCTACTATGCGACACCCATAATAAGGCAGGCATTATTTTATTTTTAATTCGCTTAACTGCCACTTCTGATAAACCTCCAAGATGAATATGTTGTGATGAAATTAATAAACGGACACTCACAAACCCGGGACCTCTGGCGTCGTAGCGCACCGTGCTAACCACTCCGCAGATATACATTACCAAGGACGTGAATCAGAATTATACATTTATATTAATTATTATCTTTTGAATATTTTGAGATACAGTAATTTCAAAATATATATCCATAGTTACACGAACTTCAAATTTACCATCACCAGTGTTCACGCTCATTCCTTTAAATAAAGAAAGAGTTCAATTTGGTGAAAAATTTAAAGTTTTATCTTCACATCTGCATATTAATTAACCATAAAATTGAATTCCGTATGTAGAAATAACAAAAAACTGTCACGAAAACAATCTTGATTGCATGATTCGACAGTTTGCCTCATTGAACTGGGTTTCTGCCAACTTCGCGGCGCCACTGTCGCAAAGTAAGTTGCTTGCGGTGAGCATTGGAAGAAACCGATCGTAGAGGTGGTGGAGGGAGGAGGTGAAAAGAAGTGCTTCTCGTCACAAGAACATCCTATCACGGAAAATGCTGCCTCTGCGTCACAATTAAACTAGGGTTCTTTGGCATGGAAATCTATTCGTTTGTACACAGTCCTCTCTCGCTCTATCTCCCTCTATTCTGGAAAGCTAATTACAGTTTAAGTGCCCCGTCAGCACTGATCTCATTATCTGCTCTTCTGTGTCCATTGTACAAGAAGTCTGATCTGTCATACTTCGTTTTCGTTCCCTTTTCAGCCAGTTTCTGTGTGGAGTCTTTCCATATTTATCACGGTTGTCTCGCCTTCTGGCCTTGAGTTTGGCCGAAAAAGCAAAAGGAAAGCTATTTCGACTGAAGATTCCCTTTCTGGTTGATTTTTGTTAAAGGGGGAAAAAAAAAGAACATGAAACAAAAAAAAAAAAAAGTTGAAAAGCGAATATCACGGAACGGGAACAACACAAGACCATTTAGTTTCATTCTTTTCTTAAACTCTTTTGGAGTATTCTTCTTGATTGGTTTGAAATCAGGCGAAACGATTCTTTTGGGGTGAGATGGTGTGCCGCTTCGCTCTGTTCTTGAGCTTGCAAAACGACTGAGTTCTTGATCTGTGGTGAAGCTTGATCAACGCTATGCAGCTGTGACTCATAGCATCAGAGATACAGAAAAGAGGCTCGTTGAGCTTTTTTTTAGCCTCATTCTTTTCGTCAAGGACATTAATTCAGATCGAAACGTTCCCCCCCACGGTACACTATTGACTGGGACTGTGTAGCATCAAGAAACCACGAACCAAATAACAAAGAACAGGATATTAAGGTTATACGAGATATTCCTTGAGTTCACTACCTATCAGGAAATCAAGAATGAGCATAATCATACCAAAAAATGTATCTGCGTGCAATTTCTAGAAATTGTACGATGGACAACGTTAGCTAGCGCTATCATTTCCTTGTGCACCCAACTTCACAATAGCAAACGATCACCCGAAATAACTAAATGCAACTCTTAGAACAGAATGATACGGCTCAGGTAGTCTTGATATTTCCATCTTCAAGTTGACCAACTTAGAAACATTAAAGTTATCCGGTCTAGTATTAGATGTCTGTGGTATGGCAGATGTTCAACGATTGTCAACTAAAAGCTTACGTTCATGATATATTTCCATTAAAACGTGATAAATGCCTACCTCTCGAGGTCAGAACATGGAAAAGTAAACTAAGTATATGGATATTCATACGTTTCTTCAAGTTTTAGCCAAATAATTGAGAATGGAAAAACATGATTGTGTAGAAGCATAGTCCTTGTTTCTTCAGCTTACCAAGAGTTTTCAATTTCTTATCAGCAGTTTCAAATTAGAATCTGAAATCACATTGACGACATATCAATAATAAATTCCATTCTTTTTCATTTTGTTTGCCTCTTGAGACGACTTGATGAAATTAAACAACTGCTTTTTATAATCGACATTCGAACGGAAGTCTTTCATCATATTAATTACATCTATTGTGGATGACCTTGAACATGTTCAACATTTGTAGGCATCTACACATAAGAACCGTGCTCGAAAGATGGGACATAAACTGTAGATATCAAAATGGAGTAGATTTTGGTTTACAAGTTACAAGGAAAGATTCCCTTGTGCAGTTAGCTTATTCTTTTTAAGGTTCAAGGCTAGATCTGTCATCACAGCATGTCTATGACAGAAGATTTCAGAAGAGGCACGATTACAACAATCTCCCCCATACCTCACGTCTCCCATGTACCACCTGAAACGGGAAAAAACTCACCACAAACAGCGGAAGATAAGACGATGCTCTTTTTTTTAACAGTTTCACCCCCCACCGCTAGAGGTCTTCCTCGCCCAGACAGCGCAAACAGATGAGTAGGGTCGTCACACTTCTGATATAAATGTCATCCACAATTTATGAAATTACAGGCAACACGGGGAGGTGTATATGCGCGATTCAGCGTCCCGAAATTGTCGTCACGATACTGTCAACTTAGGTTCCTTCGTCGCTTTCTTTCTCGGCGGTAGTTAGGAGGGAGAAAAGACAGGGAAGGGGGCGGATCAAAGGAAGACAGGGGGCGCCAGCTTCTTTCTAGTGCATTAAGTAAGCTTCTATTCCAGCGATAGTATATCCAATAATACGGCTTCGTCGTCGAGTCGGGTTATTCAAGTGCCACGGGATGAGGGTCCGATGCGGGGTAGCGGATTGACTTTGTGACGTGTTGATAATAGGTCGTTTTTATGACGCTGCGGGATTACATTTTTGCCACGTTCTGATCATATTGCTTTCCCTTCTTTCTATCCCCCCTTTTTTTCCTCGCCTTTCGCCATCATCTTCATCCGTCCCATTCTGTTCTCAGATTGAGAAACTGCGGAATGGGAGATGCATTCTTGTCATTGCTCACGGTGGGAATCATCATTATATCGCGATCGTGCGTCATATCATAGAAATGAGACACGTGGAAGTTCTCTTGGGCTAAATCGGCAACGTGTATTAATCTGGAAGCAATGGAACATTAGCGTTCAAGGCGAATGAATACAGTAAGGTCCATCATGAATTTCGTCATTTCTCGCTTCGATTCGTTCATGACGTCTGTTGCAGATATTTTTGTAATCTAAATTCGAATCTGAAACGTTACCGATTTGATTTTTTTTTTATTTAGCGTCCCTTTTCTGCCACTTTGGGCTACTCGCGAGGATGAAGATGAGTGATTATAAAATAAAATTGATGAAGGTACACTCAGAAAGAACATTCACGCTCAGGTCGAGATTCGAACCTGGGACCCCTTTTGTAAGGTTACATTCTAGGTTTTAATACAAAGGAATAGAAAAAGGCAAATAGCCCAAAAACTGCTCCCTAATTTTTAAAAATTTTACTTCGCTTTTCTACAAATTTTGGTTAATCGCGAAGATGAGGATGAGTGATGAAATTGATTAAGGGACATTCACAAAGGCGACACATGTTCTTGTATGGAAATTGAGAATTATGAATCTTGCGCTGTCGAGAAATAACAAAAAATCCCTATCTGTTTGCTGCTGCAAGTTAACATCTTGAAAAACCAGCAGGGATCATACGTAAGCAACTAAGCAACGTACGATTGGTTGAGTGCCAGTTCAGTGTCTTCCTGTGATTTACTATCTTTGCCACGGAAGATACACAATACTTATCGGAGTTGGAAAAAAATACTTTAATACTATCGTTACTTGCGCTCAGACGTGATTAATATTAAAAAAAAAAAAGAAATGGGAGGGAAATATGACCAATGTTGCCAGGTGCAGAATTGTTTTTACTGTTTGCAGAAATTGAAAATACCAAATTTGTATGCAGGTGGTTGAGTTAACTGCCACAAATATAATTATTTGTATAATTACTATTTCTATTATGATTGTCGTTACGCAGACAATCTTCAACAATGATATTTTGTATTTAAACTTATTTATTCTAATCGTGTAACTGACTTAAAGGCTGATTCTAAAGGCTAGTGACTCTAGACGTCCTTCTAATAGCAAAATATTCGCACATAATTTCTAGTGATAACAATATAAATCAGTATCCAAGTTTGCAACAGCATTACTAACTAACTATAACCAACTGTCTGGCATTCCTAAACCAGAAGATGTCTTGCCGCAGTTCAGAATTATATTAGCTAAAGTACAAATATCAATTCTAATTTTGTTACAATTTTATAGGAATGAAGTTTTAAAAACGTATCTGTTGAGGATACCGAATAATAATATTATTATTAACAATAATTTACAAGTCGCCTCAGTGGATGAAAATTTTGAGGGGGAGAAAAGTACACTTTGTTTAAACAAACCATGAGTGTTGTGGTAACGTCGTCGCCTTGCCTTGTAATGAAAGGTCCCGGGTTTGATCCTCGGCGGAGGGACATTGTATAATAGTTCGGATCATGAAACTGTGGATCCAATACCGATTAGCCCATCTGTGCATAAAGTGAACTTAAAATTCAAACCCTTCATCAACTTCATATAATCACTATTCATCTTCCTTGACGCGATTAACCAAAAGTAGCAAAATAAGAAAAATACAAACACAACTATTTATAAAAATGTCTATCATTTTTATAGTATTAAAAACACCGTGATTCTCTTTTGTCAATGACTTGTACAGCGTTTCGCATTCATGTTTTCAACGCGAACGCTAAAGAATATTCAGAGAAATGGCATTACGGTATTCCTTTTCTTTTCTCACCGAGACCTGGCAACGCTGCCGAAGACTGCCTGTGGCTGAGCCCGAAGAGAGAATATTGAAGAACTGAGGAACCTAGATTTAGGATTTGGTCTAACTGTAAGAAAGTTGGTTAATTTCGTACCGTCGCATTAATAGATTGGCAGCGATAGGGGTAGCTTTTAATATCCAAAAGTTTTTTATGTGTCTACTATTTACGTCACATCAGAAAAAAAAATCTTGTTAGGGGAAGGGGGGATGTTCAGGCTTACATTTTTTTTTTGTAATTACACAGAGGAGCGAATAGACCAGGGAAACGCTGTAAAGATACGCATTAAAAACTCAGCTGGGGGGAAGGAAAGGTGGGAAGCGGTGCAAGGAAACAGATGAATTTCGGGCGAAGCAGTCGAAGAAGAAGAAGAAAGAGGGAAAGTTTCTCCAAAAGAAGGAGAGAAAAATCCTCAATTACTTAATGTTTCATTTCGTAATAAAAGGCACTGGGCAGCAGCCTTTTTGAGAGAAAACAATGGTGCCAACTCAGAAATCAGAAACATGTCTAAGATAACAGTGTTGTCAACTTGTGGCATCAATAAACCACCGAAACTTGACTTCAAAAAATATTAGGTTAATTGTTGCCATGTGTCTATTTCATACTGGACAACGTCATCCGAGTTCGTTTCGAAAGATAACGTACTGTCAGGTTTTAAAGTATACAATTAAAATCCACTTGTCGCCTTAGAGTTAGGCAACACACACAACGCCTTGCAGGGAAACGAGTATTTCAGAATCAGTTTTATTGTCGATGACTGTACATAATGGTTCGGACCCTATTTAAAATTGTAGGTCGTCTATCTATGCACAAATGGGACTTCAAAGAGTCAAAACTCTAAATTCGTCTCAATACCGAATTTAGTCAATTTTTATGGTATTCAAATAGTAAATAAAGGTTCAAATACTGGGTGGCGCACGAAAAACCTGCCTGCCTGCCACGAGCGCGCGTGAACACCTCTTTGTCGCGTATACAGACAGCCAGACGCACAAGGAGATCATATTCACCACCTTCTGTAAACAGTATACAGTCAACATTAAACAGTTGCATTTACTTATCTGTATGTCCGCATACACGCGTGGCACCCTGTATAATTGAAACACTATTTCTGATGGTCACCAGAGAAACGTGCAATGTAACGCATGTGGGTAAGTTACTCACAAAAAGTAAGACGTTCAAGTTACTTGGTCGTATAATAAGGACATTTAACTGTTACAGAAGTAACTTGAGCATAGCGCGCTACGAAGCCTGGGATACCGGGTTCGAATCCCGGTCAGGCATTGGTGTTCTTTGTAAGTATGCCCATGAATTACATCATATCATCGCCCATCCTCATTCATCAGCAATGTGCCTACTTGGTAAGTTACATTAGCCAAAAGTGGCAGAAAAGCTAAGTGAAATGAGCCAAATCAATCAATTAAAACCCAGTGTAACTTTGCATTCACAAGACAAGAACAAACCGTACAAAACATCATTTTTCGTCCTGAAAAATAAACCTACCGGTTGTTGTTTTAATGACGGTTAACTTACGTTATTCCCTAAAACTGGATGGGTGTTTGTGCCACCATTTTATTTCATTAGTTCACAATTCATCGTGACCGTCACGATTAACCTGGAGAGGTAAAAAAAAAGGGACGTAAGATAGCGAACACAGAATATGAAGCAACTGCACAGAGAACACACGAATTCCCGCAACGCAGTCAGAGCCGTTGCACTGCGCAAGCACGCTAATGGCATCTAATTCGGCCCACGAATATTTAAAACCTAACACTACCCTCTCCCTCCCTTCTCCGATGATATACAAGTGCCAACATGCACGCTAGAACCCAACATGTATATCTCCGAAAGAGAGAGAGAGAGGGAGAAATGAAAAAGAATGCTGGCGAAAAGCAAAGAAAAGCGAAGTTAATCTTCTTCCTTGGGACTTGTGACGCAGTCCGGATGACTGCGGACGCAATGATGAAGGGGAGGGGGGAGTAAGAATGGAAGGGAGGGGGGCGAGCACACTTAGCAGCAGTGATAACAAAACATAAAAGCGACTTCTGTCCTCTTTCTGATAAGCTTGGCAGTGCGGCAAACCCGCCATGACCTAATCTACACACGCACTAGGAATTCTACAGGAACATTAAAAGAGGGAAACAGAACGGCGATGGCTGATAAAGCACTTTGGAAGGCATTTCGAGACCGCATCAGAAGAAACTTAAGAAAAAGAAAAGAAATATCGCAATGGCTAAAAGCACGGACGAAGAAAGGAGCTGGACGGGAAGACAAATGAAAAAAATCTTAATTGCGATCTTAAACGTCAATCACGTGAAAAAGGTTATGAAAGTACAAATGTTGCACCTCGTAGGGGAAGAAAGAATGTGCCCACGTCTTCGTACCACACCCTCTGGTGGACGGGTCGAAGAACGAGTCCAAATCTACAAGCTTTATGCTTACTCTCTGCGTAAAAAGCTACAACATTACTGAACTTAAAAACGATAATATATTTAAGAACGGAAAATCTTCGTCGCAATCGTTAACGTCAACGTAGATTATCAAAATACCGATCTTGTATTGCTCGGCAAATTGTCCATGACTACTTTCATTAATGTTTCTCATGCATTCTACGTGTTTTTAAGGATTGTATGTTTACTTATGCTAACACAGAAGTTGTCAGAAGCTTGTTTTGGGGTTTTGTTTAAATTCTTGAAGCTCTCATTACGTAAAACACACGACAATAAACGTGTTGATGGACAATTTGCTTGGTAATACTTATGCATCCACTGTACCTAGTAAAATGTATCCTTGTTGCTTACCATGCCATCTGCTGGACGGTTTAAAATGTCTTGCTAAATCTACAACGCTAGTGTAACACCGAAGATTCTTATGCTCATGTTATTTATTAAAAGTATCTACTACGCTACGCTTAAATGACAGTTAAGCGAGAAATATTACTGAAGTAGAGATACTGAACTTCCACAAGGTAAAAAAAGAGTACCCGTGTCGCTTTACCACACCCTCTGCTAGATAATTTTAACAGTGTACCAGATGTGTGAAATAGACATTGATACGTTACAGTTATGTAGCCTAACGGTAAATTTACAACGATCGTAGTCACCGGTTAACTTTATGCCCATTCTTCAACGATATCGAAATAATTACAATCATGTTGAAGCGACTGTGATCTTTCAGAGATTTAAGTCTGAAGTAAATCCACTGTTATTTCAGTACGAACATGCATTATTGTTGAGCTAAATTAATGTGGTAGAGGAAGGGGGCAGGGGAAACCGGTACGGTTTCGCAATTGAGATTTGCTCATAAAACATCTCGTGATTGAAATAACCGAGAGGGTCGGCGGAGGGGGGAGATTAACAGTTGGTTATTAAGAGTTAAGTTCGAATCTCATTTAGCTGCGAAATAGAAAATGAGCAAGTAGAATCACTGTCCGTGGCGAGATTTTCAAACCTCATTATCCTCCTCTTGCACGAGAACAGACGGGCCTACCCCTCTAACTCCTCCCCTTTTCCACTTCGATTTTTCACTCTCCAGAATTCCTGTACATGCTAGCACATATATGAAGTTCTACCCTACCAATGGAAGGTGCATTCGCTTATAAAAACAACAAGTTCTTGTTCATAGAGACAAGTGGCACAATATTTTCTCTGAATTTCTAAAAATCTAAAAATTAAAGGCCGTGATCCGGAATTGGATAATCAAAGAACCCCTAATGAAATAAACCAAATGTGCAATATCTAGATCGTAGGAAGGATGATTCGATTCCTGAATTCTGTAACCGCCCTTGGAACTTTCCTTGAGTTCTGGAGATATTTCGTGTGGCAGATTGCGTAACAAACACTCTAGAATGCACTATAAGTTCTACTTGTAAGTTATATTAGATTCGATGAAAATAACTTTGTACAGAACACTTACCAGATAGTAGTACAGTGCGAGACTTATTCTGCGATAAACAACATAGCAGTCTTAATAAGTGAATACAGAAATTCACATCAGCTCAAGATCATTACGTCCAGGACGTCAGTTACTGATGAATTGAGAAATTAGCATTATAATTACCTACACAACAAATATTTGTCTCATGTGGTCAAAAGAGCGGAAAAAAATGCACTGTACTGTGCTTGAGCTACTTCGGATAGTTTTCGCGGAATTCCAGCATTGAACAAGGAGCTGCCCATATTCTTTGTGCGCATGCGTGTAAAGTGTCTAGGGAGTTTTTAACCGTTTTGATGAGTAATGGACAGCTGGAGAAATTACTAATAATGCTCTGGTGAGGGGAGTGGCTTCCGAACAAGTGTGGCCGCGCAGCACTGATGGGGTTGCGTTTTATGATTCAATTCCGGGAATTTTTGGATACTCCCTCCTGCATAACTGGAATGCTATTGATTAGAGCCGAAACTCACCTGAATAGTTCTGCCAGAAAGCAGCGCCGCTACCGACAAGATCCAATCCCGAATAGTTCCACTGCTTCGAGTCGGTTGGCTCGTGTCCCTGTTGCGACTGTTGTTGCTGCTGCTGTTGCTGTTGCTGCTGCCTGGAATTCGCGCTCTCTGATTGGTCAGCCGAGTGTCTGTTGTGGTCACTTCCGCTGTCGGCTACTGAAAAAAAAAGTATAAGGTAAACAATAACGGAACAATTGTGCTATCAGTGTAAAACTAGCTAATGTAATTTTTGCCTTGCAATTATTCTCTCTTATGCGAGAATACAGTATCTACGTTTTGCAAATATGTACGTTACTAATCAACTAAGAGAAGCAAATGCTCGTTTCTATTGAATTACACTTATGAATAAAGAAAATTTTAAAAATAACAATGAGGTTTGTGAAAAATAATATGAAACTCAAGAGGCCGTTCAGTGGCGCCGCCATCGTCAAAACACAAATATGACAGCTGAGCAAGTCGTAGAGACAGGTCTCAATAATCTATTCGTATAGTGCCGTGGTAAAAGGAAATTCTTTTGTGAGGTGAGACGATGTTAATAAGTCTAAAATATTAGAATATCCATGTAAAGACTTTCAGTTTCATTTAGAGAAACACAAATTCTTATGAATAAAATAACACAATATAATAATATTGTGTGCCTAACCGGAAACAATTATGGTAATATGTATTATCTTGCCCCCGAAAGAAATATGTGAATTCGTGAAACTCCAAACACAGAAACGCTTCAGTTGCTTGTGCATAACATATTTGTGAGTTCATTTCAGAACTAAATTCTTAAAATAGATTCTGAAGTACAGTAGATATCTCAAATACCGTAACAACTGCTTGGTTGCCAATTGTACATAATAAATTATTGAATTTTGATATATATTCACTATTTTTTCAATAAAGTTTATATATATTGACACGCACATGCGACACACAAGTGAACTTTCATTTGTTTGAAGCATTTACGTATGATACATGTAGATAATGCCAGCAAAATCGTGTACATCCATTCTCCGTGTATCTGACAAATAAAAATACAAAGCACGTTAACTGTGCATGAAGTGTACATCAGAAATTCATATTTCCTTTACATTCTGCGAGGTCCCTGCATAATACGCAAATTTTCATAATTTAGTAATGTGAATTTCGCGCATAATTTCTTAGGACGTCGCTGTACAGGCAATTTTAATTCCATACGGCTGCATATATACAAACGTTATCTCCAGTAGCAGCAGTTGATTTGCATATATCAGCTGATATTTTTCTAAAACTTTTTTAAGACTTAAATTCACGAGGCACCATATCACTTTGTACACAAAAGATTCCGAATTATCATACATAAATTTGTGTGTTTCAGTTCCACAATAACGTAGTTCTATATTACTATAAATATTATACCACTAAATATATAGACTGACTCAATAGCAACCTATCCTTGATGGCCTAACAAATATTGTATCCATCCATAGAAATGCGATACCAATGGATAATATTCAACTTGACGTCATCACGCTGGTTATTTTGGATAAAAATCGTGCACAAAATTCACGTGTGTTGAGAAAGCGTATGAGAAACATTCTTACAGCGAGAAAATTTGCATTTCTTCATTTTACACACTTTTCACTGTTTCTGAAGGACTTTGAAAAGGGTAAAAAGTGCACATTCCTCATCACGATAATTATACCTTGAATCACTTCGGAAAATACCATGCGCACAATGCTTAGTGCACAATTGTTGGGAAAGTTGTTCACTGAATATAATCCATTTAAAAATAATTACAAATGAATTTTAAAAATGAGTAATACAAAACTCGAATATATTGAGGACTCGTTTTTAAAGGTGTTTAACAAAATAATTGATTGCTTACATCGAAAACTAAATAATATATTTTTTGTAACATTATTGAAAGACAGAATATTTTCATTAAAGGTTTCAATACCGTATGCTTTGAGTAAAATAAATATTTTGATTGAATACAGCAGAAACAATGAATTTCGAAAAGCGCCACACTAGACACAACCCAGTTGGCAATATTTATATTATAAATTTATAGATATTCTGTACATACATTTCCGAAATATTATGTAGATATTCATATGAATACACACACATTATGTACATGCAAATCTTCCCACATTAAGGGAAATACAGCGAATAACACATATTTGGATTATTTTCTTAGTGATTTGACGCGATGAAACGCATTATATATATATATATGTATATATATATATATATAAAATAGTATTCCTCATATTACATGCGTTCTGTGAATTGTTACACACACACACGTGCTAAATTTACGTTGAACTAAAAACTTTGAGACTTAAACAAGGAATTGTAAAACGTAATTAAATATTTGTATAAACGCTGAAAATGCGTTGGGTAAAGAGTACAATATGTGCGCTCAAGTAAATTTTGCGAAGAACGGATTTATAAACGTTGCATTGAACACGAATTCTGGCCAAAAAAATCGAAGGTTGAAAATTGAGATTCATTTTCAACCACTGAACTATATATATAGCTGGAAGGGATGTATTGGGACGCAAAAAAAGTCTAGCCGTCCGCTCGATTAGTCGTGCCAGGAAAGAAAGGAAGAAATGCTGATCAGGCAAGTATTCATGTGCCGATAACACTATTCTGTCGAATCAGTCGTTAATAAAAGGCAGCAGTAATTTACTGGATGGCAGTGGTGCGCATGAACAACGATCATCTACATTCGACGTGTGGACTTATATTTGTAATAAGTATAGATATCACAGATCGTCATGAGTGGTTGTTTACATTTTTCTTAAAAATCACAAAAAAAACCACTTGCATGAAAACTTTTTAAAATTGTTGTATAAAAACTAGTTTCGCAAAAACATTACGATGTGTAAATTATAACTTGTTGGCCATATGTTGAAAAGGCAAATTAACAAAACGTTGGACAAGAGAAAGGCATAGAAGGTGTAGTATTCTGTGCTTGGTTCGTATGATAGCTTTTTGGAAGTTGGTTGGTACATGTTGTTTTTCAAGAATTATTAGTAGCATTTTGCATGTCTACTAATAAAAGCATTGAAATTCCTAATTGTGACTGTTTTTTTTAAGGTTTTAATGCAAGGTTGAAGATGAAAGATATTTTTTCTGCTTCTCAGTTGATGAAGGGGGTGTCAAAATGCGCTTTGCACCCACTTTAAAATTACGAACCATTTTCTCCCAAGTATCAAAGACAATAATATGTGAAGTATTCTCAGGATTGATGGCAAAATATGCTACTTTTGTCTTGTTTTCATCTGTATATGAACCAAACATGATTGAAAATGTTACTTGATCTTCAAAAGAGCGTGATAAATTAATATTTATTTGTAATATAATTAAGCCTTGTATCCATATGGAAAATCCAACATGGATTTTAGTTTGGTTCTTCGTCTGAGGAAGACCCTGATACAGGGTTGAATCGTTACTTGTTAAGTGTTTTTGGTCAGCAACTTAGTGTTTTTAATATTTAGTGTAGTTTGCATTGTCTGCTTATGAAAAGTGAACATAGGCTACGTAACATTACTACTAGAAAGCATCACAAGAGGAATCCGATTTATATTTAAACATGACGAACTTTAGGAGTGAACTAACAGTGTAACATTATTTTTAACAAAAATCTGCCAGTGATTTGGGCATCATGTTGGAAATTACATTTTTTCCTGTTTTGGTTCATATTTGAATCATTTAATAAAGAAAATAAGATTTCGTTATTGCTTTTAAGAAGTTTAAATAAAATTTACAGCTTTCAAGAATTTCAACGCACCTGTAACTCCATATATCCACCTAACTCGAAAAATACTGTCTAAAAAATAGGTGGGGAAAATGAACCACAAACATGAAACATACCGTTCAACATTCGAAGTGTTTCTGCGGAGGTAGACTTGAGGGCTTCTTCGTATTGTGCTCGACGCTTCATTTCCAGTTCCAGCTGGTCCTGGAGTCTTCGCCTTGCTTTCCGTTCCTTCTTTAGCCTCTTCTGGTATAATACTGGTGAAAGAAAAAAGGAATGTTCAGTTTTGTGACGTATCAACTTCCGGAATGAACTACAGGAGAATCAACAACATTAAGAAACTTTTTTTTTTTTAGTTTTTGTAATTCTTTTCGGTGATTCATAATAATATACATTGCAGAAAAATGTTCTTTTCATAAAGAGGTACGGACAAAATTGAGCTACATCTAAATTTTTTAATCTAAAATATTGGAATAACATCAATTAAGAGGAGGATTAACAATGAATGTAAATGTGCTGTGCTCTGCGTATAAACCTCTGATTATTTGCAAAATTTCAGTTACATAAATCAAGAGATATAAAAAATGTTTGTCAGGAACAACTGCAAAATAGGTGCTGGTGTTCAGTTTTTTTAAAAGGCAAGAAACCAATTATTGTACACTGGTGGCATTTTTTCTTAAGTACTACGGTCCAAATCCGGTAAATAATTAGTCAAAATAACCTAATTATGTCAAGGTCATCCAGCTTTATGGTTACCAATAAACCTCAACCGAAAGGTATTTTTATTTTCTTGTAGTTTATGGTTATTACAAGCATAAGAAAACAGTTTTTCGTTGTGACGTTTCAGGAATTGTGGCTGTTTTCTTATGCTTGTAATAACCGTAAACTACAAGAAAATAATTCTACAATGCAATCAATGCGTACATACAAGAAAAACTATGAAAGGTAAATTTGGTAAATTCCAAAAAGTCAGTTTTTTGTGTACCGAACGAACATAAGCAAAATAATAATAATAATAAAGAGAATACTTGTATACTCATCACAGAGCTAATGTTAACAGACAACAATAATTGTTCTGAAGTTTTCTACAATCCATTACTTCCTCCAAGAACATTAAAACGTTTGTGTACAAGCTCAACACAGCTCTACGAATTAATCAACAAGTACAAACCGTGTACATAAACTCGATAAATATTTACTCTTAGAATTTATATCGCTTGCTGCGGGAAGGTTTAGCATGATAAGGGCACATTGTAACACAGAAGGTTATGTTTCTAGAAAATGCATGCAGATTGCAGAGTCCTTAAAGCGCCTTGGTGCTCTTATCATTCAAGTTTTATTCCTTCTCTCATAGATAAGAATCCACAACTATAAACGCTGAGGTTGCGAGCAGCATTTTTACATGAAAATGGAAGTAGTTTGCAACGAATTATAGTGTTTATTAATGTACACAGAATGCATACTGGAACAGCCATGTGAAAATCACAATTCCGATACTATACCTTCAGTATTATTAGTATTATAACTACTAGTAGCAGCAGCAGAGTAATTTATTAATTCTTTAAGATGGCTCCATATAAATATGTAACCATATATTTTTAAAATCTCAACGAAATTCTATAACATTACTTACACGTATACGGAAATTTGACTTTCTCTGAAATTTCCAATAGCTTCACAAGGCAGTGAAACAGGATAAAAATATTAGTACATGAATTGTAATGATTGCAAATTACAAGAATGACACGTGGGGTCGTAGTGGAGTTTGATCCTCGGTGGAGGCGAATATGGTTTGGATCCTACCTTAAACTGTAGGTCCAGTTCCGATTAGCCTATTTGTGTTTAAAGTGGACTTAAAAACAAGCTTCAAACATAAAGAACACGTTCGATTTATTCTTGCTAAAGTGTTTTGTATGTACTCTGCTTTCTGGATATATTAACAATTGGCATCCGTGATAACATTTGTCATTTTGAAAACCGTGGAGTTACAAGTAAATATAACAAATCTTGTTAAGTAAATACAAGTCTACTTCGTTTCATTGGTCAAAATAAACTACTTTCCCTTCTGGCTAGTTATTTGTAAGCATTTCATGGTGCCGCGGGCCTATTTCCTATTATGAATAATTAGACAAACGGGAGCTCAGTCCACTCTAAGACTACCCTTGGTGCTTTACAAGGAATTCTTGGACCATTTCAGAATGTAGAGGTCCAGTGTTGTTTCTAGAAATGAAAGTTGTACTAAGAGAGAGCCAGTGTGCGAATTAAGCATTTAGGCGGGCCGCTAGAGTCAGTATTCTATCCATCACTGTACATTATTATTTTAATTACAAAACACTAAAGTAAAATAACAACTATATAATGAATCATCATTTTCTCTCTCCTACACACATTAGATTTCCAAGTATTCACTCTCCCACCGTCGGCTTCCCTGAATTTTCATTTTCCACTCATTGTTATTGCATTTTGTAACCTGTTGTTTTCTCATGCTACGAAAACATTTCCTTATTTTCAAAGAAACAATATTTACCTTATGTGATTGTTGGGTCTTTATATATGAACTTTGAACAACAGTTCATCAATTTCGTATTCTTCTGCAAGGATTGGATGTAAGAATAACAAACAAGAAACCTCGCAATGCTGTAGATTTTTTCTTTTTGTATTACATTTACTCTTTCTCAGTCAACATTCACACCCACAGGATATTTGTTCCCTTGGAAAACATGCTAACTATGTAATTCAAGAACTTTAAACATGCGACACTAGCGCCACTACTCTCAGGTCAGAGGTACAAATATGGCGGTGGATATGGAGTTAAAATATTGTTAAGTATTGACAATAATCTGGGTGCGCTCTCCTCAGCAGTACAATTAGCTTCTTTACACAGTATTTTTGTCGAACTGCACCTTGCAAGAAACTGTTGTACAAAATAGCGAATTGTAGCGCTACTAAGTGAGGCGAGTGTGTGTCGTCAATATTGTACTGCTTTAAATATTCCATCTTCCCAAAAATGATACATCTATGGAATATGTAACGCAATATGACAAAGACAATGGTCGAGTATAGACTACGTGCCAAATGGAACACGATCACCGAAAAAATAAGCCCGAAATGAAACAACGATTAAAATAATCGGCGACTCTTTATCGAATATTGACCATCCGACGAACATCTGCTCTCCAACAATTTCGCGTCGTCAGTCGGCTTGTTGGGCAAACGGAATCCCAGGAAGATCGTTAAAATTTCAGCCCCAAATTTTCTTACCCTCCCAGGCCTCTCCCACCCTCTTTTCCAGTGACCCATCTATTATCTCCCTTCCTCGCCTACCAATCCTCCCCGCTCCCTTTTTATATTCGGATCATCTCTACCGTCAACGCAGACTTCGAAAGATCAAGGTTAGATATACCTCACTCGTCATTAGTACAAGTGGGCATTTTTTTCGAAGGAAGTTCGGCTCCAGTTCTTAAGTTCTTTATGAAAATTAAATCAAACTGCTGTGTAAATATACGCAGAACGTTGTTTCAAGACAAAAGTAAGTGTCTTCTCTTCGTATTCTACTAATTTAACAAAGATATTAAGTAATTCATTTGATCAATTGTAATATTGGGCATTACAATCAAAGAAGCTGTTCAGTGGCGCCACCGCCGTCGAAAGCAAACAACAGCTCCAAGAAATCAACACGAAAGGTCACAATAATTGACATAGCCTAGCAATAAAGCTTCTACACAAAATGTGACAGTGATTCATAGGAATTAATGCACTGAACGTGATGTTCGTGGATGAGGTAATATTATTTAGTGAAAGATATTACGTTCTTTGCTAATAGTCTCTTCTAGTAGCGACAGAAAAAAAAATGTTAAAGAAATACTTCTCTGCTGGTGAAAAATGAGCTTCTCTTTCATGTTTTGAGTCTTCTGGTTCCCACAACGAATTGTAAAAAGTACAATGTATTTAAGAGAAATAATATTAATTATTTAAATTGGCAGATAACATATATATGATCGATATTGCTTGCATAATTTCGGTTAACTGAATTTCGATATCTCCATATTTAACAAAATAATATTATTTACCTTTTATGAAAACTATTTATCAAAAGTAGTTATGCAACACGAACTGAGAATAATTGTTACGAAAGAGTGCACATCATTTACGATATGGGTGTTAGTAATTCGCCAGCATGAAGTAAAGATAAAGTAATAGTTAATTTAGAACACTAACATTCCGTGAAAATTCGAAATCACTCATTCTTTGAGTAAATAAACTATCCCAATAATCTCCCAAAAATGTTACACGTTTCCAAACAATCATATTAAAAAAAAACGATTTTTTTGTATCAAATTACCATTCTCACTATATTCGGTATTATATCTGGAAATTTCTTTAAGGAATTTTTAACAATTTTTTACTCAGTATTCGGTTGAAGAATCGGCCTAGTAATATTCTTTTAACGAAACTCTGTTTGTATCTAAGAATTCCACTCAATTTTAAACTAAAATGCATTTGCCTTCCTGGCATTATTGAGCCAGAATTTACATCACGAAGAGCCTCACAGCTGAATCTGGCATTACCTGAAGAAAGATCAAACGTTGTGCGTTTGAATGTGCGTGCAAGGAAGATATATATGTATGTGTAGCCTATATATTGATATGGAGTACAAAGAAAGGGCATAATATGAATGAATCACCTATCAGGAGAGGGAACGGCCGGCTTGATATATCGCTTAATTTGACGTTGTCCATCGGATCGGCAATGAACAATCCGAGAAGGGTAAAGAGGAAAAAAAGAAGAACCGAATTTCCCGAAATAGAGCTATCCTTCTTCCCTTTCCGACATCCAAGAGACGGAGAACAATCCCGAAAACTTAATGACGACAGCAACAAAAGGGCCACCGAATTATCAAGGAAATTAAGGTCCTAGCCCGTCTTCACCACCAACCCATAACACATATATTTATATAAATATACGTCCAAGGTTTTTCTTTTTTCCCCAAGAGGGGAAAGAAACTGATTCACGACCCGAGTTCTTGAATTTCGCCATATGGAAGCGATGTCGGCACTTTGTCCGTACTCCTTGGCGAGATCCCCTGCTGGGTGCCTCCCTTTACGCTCCCATGGTCCTTCTCGGCGGGGTGCCGAAGATACATAATGCTCCTCACCTGCCGTGATTGCTGTGGAACACAAAAGGATGCCCTCCCTCATCCTCCTTCCTACTCATCGAATAAAGAGTCCGTTGGTAATGACCTTAAAGATGTGGCACGCTAAGACAACAAGATCGCGCGATATGTGGCAATAACCGTCAAGGTCCTTTGCGGGAACATGTTTCAGGTACTCTGGATGTAGTCTGTCCGGTACGAATTTACGCGCTGAATCACTTACCCGACCGGCCAACGCGCGTTCTGGGTTGTTGCTGACTGGATTAGGAGCCGAAAGCACAACAAAGGACAAATGCGTGGAATACATTTTATGTATTTTAAGCAAGATTGTTCGCAAGATTAAATTCTGTGATGAACCTATGATAACTTTTTGTAAGACTGTCACAGATAAATTAAACATGTAAGGTTCAAGAATTGAAATGAAATACGTAAGATGATGTAATGCTGCAGTAACAAAGTTTCTTATTCAAGGCAAAATCAGTGTTACTAACCTTCCTGTAGGTCTCTTTCCACCGGGTTTTTCAACAAGGATACAATACACAGTAGAGTATTTTTTTTTAACATACAACATATTTGTAATGTTCAATAAGTAGGTATGTCAGAAATTGCATGCTAGGACTCATTTTCAGTAACTGCTTTCACTGGTGAATGAATCTGGGGAATGTTTCCCCGTTTCTAGAATCAACAACTGCTTATCACGCCGAAGCATCTGGGGTAATTTTCTAATTTTAGAATCTGCGACTTCTTATCCTGGCGAAGCAATTCAACAATTTAAACTTTCGTATCGGAAAATGCTCATCCTGCAGAAGAAATTGGGGGATCGATTCTCTGTTTTGGAATCGGCAATTGATCATCCTGCCGAAGCAACTGGGGAATCGATTCTTTGTTTAAAAATCAGCAATTGCTCATCCTGCCGAAGCAATTGGGGAATCGATTCTCTGTTTTAAAATCACCAACTGCTCACCTGCTATAGCAATTAGGGACCATTTGTTTGTTGCAGAATTAGACTGCCAAATTAATTGGGGTTAATTTTTTCTGTTTTAGAATCAGCAACAGTTTTCCAGTGTCTTGTGAAGATGAAGCGAATCCCGGACCGGCAAACCAAGATCGCCACAGTGACCGTGGGGGAGGGAGAAGACGAGGAAAACAATTTACCACCTTTCTTCTCCAATGACTCCCGATGGAAATCGGAAGAACCAGCGACCGAATCGGCGTCCCCGGCCTAATCGTTCCTCAATAGGCCACTCTGGTGGTCGCGGCGGCCGACAATGGAAAAAACAGAAGGAAGAAACAGAGGACGGTAAACAAGCCATTGTGTGGGGTCCCTTTTTCCCCGCTGCTAAACAGCATTACGGGCACATGAGCGGAAAAGATCTCTCTCTGGCCTGTGAGAGGAGACCACACATGAATCGGAAGCAGCGGAAAAACAACAGAACTGCAAGAAATGACCTTCAACAATGCCATCCACTTCCCCGCAATTGCCCAAAAATCCGACCACCTCTGACGGAACGTCACAACAAGCTCCCTTTAACGTCGAAAGATTCATCCCGCATCGGTACGGCCGTATCTACACTGGCAATTCCAGTTTTCCTACAATCCGGAAGAAATGAAATGTGGATATTGGAGTTTATTTTGCTTTATGTGTATGTGAATGGCGGCTAGGAAACTCCCTTTCTTTTGGGACCATATAAATTGTAGGTCAGCATTATTATTATTGACCGTCAACAGTTGTACATATTACCCCTTTTTTCGCAAATAATATCAAGGAAATAAAGTGTTGTTTTACGTTTTTCTTGATAAAGCTAAACGACCGTGGCGGTGTGGTTAGCATAGCACGCAACGACGCCAAGGGCCCCAGGTTCTAATCGCGGCCTGGACATGAGTGTGTCTGTGAGTGTGTCTTCATCAAATCGTCACTCATCCTATCTACGCGATTAGCTAACAGTGGGAGAAAGCGAAGTAAGATAAAGCTGGATAATTTTTGATTGATTGATTTGCTATATTTTACTTCGCTTTTTGTGCCACTTTTGGCTAATTTGCAAATATGGAGATGAGTGATGATGCTGATGAATGGACACTGAAAAACATCCATGCCCAAGCCGGGATTCGAACCCGGAACTCCTGGTGTCGTAACGCGATGTGCTAACACTCCACCACGGGGACCGGCATGAAGCTGGATGTATTCCACATACTGTCATCATCAAAATAATTCGATGTAATGTCACTTATTGTACTTTTGTACTTTAAAAGTGAGAACATTTACTTACTTCACGAAGAAGTTTGCATTTAGGAATAATTATATGGTTTCTTTCTTTCAAGTAATTTCTTTAAAATATACATTTTATTTATACACTTCAGAGCGTTTGGGAATTTTTTTTCCATGTTGAATATTTTTAGAGGCAAGATGGATATCGGCTGCCTGGCTGGTTCTTATATACTATAATCTGTTGTTTCTTGCGCAAGACAAGGTTGCTTCCAATGCTTATCCTTCGTCGCGTTTGTGTTCAATTCTTGAACCCGGCATTGCTTAAGCAGCTGCTTCACTGGCGTTTTGTTTCAATTCTTGAAGCTCGAATTGCATAAAACAAAGTGAATCAAGATTGTGGTTGACTAACAATTTACGCTAGGATGTTCTGTTGTTCATTTGAGTGTTTCCAGCATTTAGCCGATCATCTGCTGATCTAATGTTTATTTCCAGGATCTTTGGTTACAACAGATAAACCTCAGTAATGAATTCAGAAGGTGGCTCGGGGGGTATGTCCCCCATCCCCCAAAATTTCAGTAACCTGTCAGAGCATTCGGACAATAGCTAAGAAATTTGACAATCTTGTTCACTTTGACTTCCTTTCATAGTAATAAGCAGAGATTTAGTCTGGTTCATAATTAAAAGTCAAAGTAATGAACGCATTTAAATTATCGTCCCTTTTGTTAACCGCTAAATTAAGAAGTGTGATGGATCAGGATACCTTTCAAGCTTGTGTGAAGGTTCCAACTGCAGAGGGGGACGAGAAACCCACAGATAGTTTCATTGATGACGTCATCCACAATTATGCTGTAGGTGTCTTAGTTAGTTTGTTGTAAATTATTGCATGCTATGATATTATTTTATTGATTCTGATATCATCATTCTTAAAATGATAGTTAATTAATCCTAATTTAATTTGATATCAGAAGTAAGGGGCAATTTAAAAATATTGGTATTGTTTTTATTAGTATTATAGTTTGATGCCCATGACCCCTCCCCCTATAAAGTATGAAGTCCCCCCAGGAGGAAAGTGGCTGGATTGAACACTAATGGACCATGACCTTAAAACAGGATTTTGAAACGATGGCAGTGCACTAAGACCAATAAATTATCTGACGAGTAAAGAAGGGGGTGGATTGATGCAGACAACAGAAGACGAGGTAGTGCGAAAAAGGCTTCTGAAGATTCCAAGACCACCAATTGTATCTATGGAGCACCACGGCACCATCTCGAACCCCAGACAGCCAGGATCTTGCTTTGCTAGCAAACAGGAGGACCACCTTTGCGTGGTTGGTAAAAAAAAAAAAGGAGTGGTTTCTACCGATGCATGAACTGCATATCTCGCGATGGTATCATTCCCTTCGCTACCAGAAGCATCATTTTTCGCTCGATACGAGTAAGGTTTTTCCAAGACTGAAAAAAGAAGAAGAAAGTTACAAGAGAAGCCATTGAGTCTCGCACATCGTGCACCATAAGGTGCTCCCCCCCCCAACCGCCCCCCTCCCCCCCGAACAAGTCTGGAAAACCGCCAAGCCGTTTCTCTGTTCCCGGCAAGGGGTAATGAGCGGGTACAGTGGAGCCCACCACTATAGTCATTCCGTTTTATTATACATCAATGGCCTCTCTTATCTGTGTCTCGAGTTTTGATTGGCTTGATCGACGACTGATTGGCTCTTGTAAGCCACTCCTTCGCCTTCAACGTGCTCCGCCTTGAATTTCTGTTACCCCCCTCCTCTCTCTTTACGGGCAGACTGCACGAAACCCCCACCTCTTTTTTTCCCTTTCAAACGATCACCTATTTTTTCCCCCCACCGCTCTTTTACGAGCGAGTCTTCTTTTTTAGCAGCAGTTACAGTGCAGACGCCATTAGACATGCATGGCCGGCAGAGAGCCGAGAGAATACTCGACCAACGTCCTCACACCAAAGGACAAAGAGGCAGGAACAACAGACGATATATCCAGTTGAAGAACTCAACTTTAAAACTATAAAACGCTATAGTGCCGTTCTTCAGACACTTTGGCACAATAATCGACCATTGTTCGCCTTTTCTCGCACTTACCTGCTTGTTTCCTTTGTTCGAGTTGCAACAATGTTGAGACAACAAATAGAATTAGCACTTACTTAATGTAACTATAGTTACAATAAGCCAGACATTGCTATAGATACTTTAAAAATAAACCCCATTCTCTTCTGGGGGCCAAACAGTCATGATATTATTGTCAGGTAACAAAGTAAAAGTATATTGCAGTGAACTGTCAACCACAATCTCGATTAACGTCGTTTTATGCAACGCCAACGAAGCAGTTGTTTAAGCAATGCGAAGTTCTAGAATTGAAACAAAACGCCAACAGAATTGAAACAAAACGCCAACGAAGCAGTTGCTTAAGCAATGCGAGATTCTGGAATTGAAACAAGTCACCGACGAAGCAGTTGTTTAAGCAATGCGTGGTTCAAGAATTGAAACGAAACGCCAATGAAGCAGTTGCTTAAGCAATGCGAGATTCTAGAATTGAAACGAAACGCCAATGAAGCAGTTGCTTAAGCAATGCGAGATTCTAGAATTGAAACGAAACGCCAACGAAGCAGTTGTTTAAGCAATGCGAGGTTTAAGAATTGAAACGAAACGACAACGAAGCAAGTTGCTCAAGCAATGCGAGATTCTAGAATTGAAACAAGTCACCAACGAAGCAGTTGTTTAAAAGTAATGCGTGGTTCAAGAATTGAAACGAAACGCCAACGAAGCAGTTGCTTAAGCAATGCGAGGATCACGAATTGAAAGAAGACACGAAGGAAGCAATTGACAATTTATGCATCTGCACGAGTACACTGTAAAAAAAATGACCACAATTTTAAGTAAAATCGCCTTAAAATAACAGTGGTTCGACTGTAAAAAAACTATAGAAACAACAACAAACAACGCCATAGGCACAGAACAATTATAGCCCCAGTTTTATTCAAGTTTCATTTGTTTGAATGCAATGATCTCCCAAAGCATAACCAGTTCAAAATCAGTAGAAATGTCAATATCAACATCTATATCAACCTTGATTTGATGCACTTCGAGTTCTGTATGTCAGTTGACACAATATACGTACACACACAACTGTTTATCGTAATTTCCAATTTTGACCTGCTAAATTTGTCCCCTTGTTTCTACACGAAACTAAATCTTAATAAACAAGGGAGGGAGAAAAAGTATTACGAGAGATAGTTCAAGTATAAAATGCAGGTAGTATATTAATACAGGCAATTATTATACAAACCGAAGTTTTATCCGCTAGTATTTATTAACCTGCAACTATTGATATGTTTGCTGAGTTTTGTTGCTAAAAACCGGTTTTAGAAAGCCACTGAAAGAGTTCAGCGATTGTAGCACCATCTATACTGAGATTATAAACTAAGAGAACATAATGCTGAGAAATATACCATTTTGATGCCAAGATTGAAAGACAACGCAGACACGTCTCCTAGAGCAACCAGGGCTAGAAATAGCCAATCGGAACGACCAGGCTGCTAATTATTCTCTTCGTCCAGGAAGATAATGAATTGTTTTCGGGCGGTGGGTTGAAGAGGGGGTGTTGATGCTCCCCTCCCCATCAACTCTTTCCTACAGCCGGAACGCTTTTCGCGCGGTCCGTTATCACATGTTCCTACGTACTATTACAGAGGGACCCTGCGGAATTGGTCCATTACTCACCGCCGTCCAACGGAGGAGTGAGTGACTGAGATAGGAGGATGGGAGAGGATCTCGAAAGGGGGGGGGGGAGTAGATGGGGCTTTTTCGTTTAATTGATTTTCTTTCCCAATCACTAATAAAGCTCTTGCTAAATCGGTTTTTTCCTTCATTCATAGGCCGGTTGACCTCAAGCGGTCTCTATCTGTGAAATTCTCCTCTTTTTCTTTTTTCATCAGCTCTTCAATTTTTACTCCACCCTTTCTTCGTTTGTTCTCTTTTTCTCTCTCCTTTTTACGCCTCTTCTGTTCGGTTAATTGAAGGTTCATTTTCCCCATCCAATTTTGCTTTAGTTCTTCTTTTTTCTATCTCTCACTCATTCCATTTTCGTCTTGCGATCTCGCGTGGACATAGTCTGTTGTTGCACTCGGTTCCTGGTGGTATGACGATCCCTCCTATACACACTACGCCTTACGGAAGTTAGAGATTGCGATAAAAGCGTTACATTAGCTCACAAGCGCGCTGCAGTCAACAGCCTGTACGAGGATTGCTCTCACTGCGCCTCGTGCACCTGTGCCAGCCTTTACCCGATTGTACACTCACAGGCAATAAAAGTGGGAGAACCTAGATCCTGAAATACTGGCTTTGCTGCAAGGCGTTAAGTGTGTTGCCTAACTCTACGGCGCTGGTAAACATGCAGGGAAGCGAGTATTTCAGGATCTAGGTTGTCCCATTTTTTTTGCCGGCGAGTGTACGTACTGTCAAAACTCTCCCCTTTCAAATCGAGACGATTCTTAGCGTCCGAAGCATTTGTAAAGTTGTGAACCATCCGATTGAGGAGCATGGCATGCATAGCGGCTTATTCATCGGGTGGCGCGTGGTCAGAGCATGGAGTCCCATTGTCGCTGTTTTTCTGGCTTTCGACACCGGAGACCTCTATTCAAGTAGCCCCAATTATCCTCACGATGATCAACACCGAAATTCTGAAAGCTCCTACCGAAGATCCAACCTAGGACCACTCGCTCCAAGGCTAGAGCGCTAACCACTCTGCCACCCGGAATATTTTTTGCCAAATTAAACGACTTTTTAATCACAGACACCAAGAGGTGGTTATGTGATTATCACGTATATTATTTAGACTCGTATATATGTTTTTACTGTGGAAATAGTTTTTTTTTCTACATACTATCTTCGAGGGCTGGACATAATGTAGTTTGGGTCTCACTACGGATGGAATGGAAACGAAATGTCAATGTCTCGTCTCGAGTGGTGCCCATCTCGTTCTCGGTCTCGTCTCAAATCATAGAGTATAACAACATTTTGTTATTTATCGCCGCTTTTGTGCAACGTTTGGTTAATCTAGACGGTGAGAATGAGTGATCATGTGATGAAAGTGATCAAGCGACACTCACCAGGCTTTGAAACCAAGAACTTCGGCGGCGAGATCTAAAGTCGACACCTAACACCCTCGGTTACCCAGCAGGCAATATGAACAACTTGTCACAGTGCAAACCTTCGCAGCGCACAGAGCTGGTTAAGGCAAACAACTTTTCTTACTGCAATTTTAATGTTTGTCGTCTCGGCGCTACGAGCCCTCGAAATACATGGGTTTTATCCTGAATGTATGCAACCACGCAGGGCAGGTTCACAACTGCAACTAATGGATTGACTTTGCAATTACAATAAAGAAAATAGTAATCAAGTAGATTGCCGACTGACATGTCTGAAGCAGTCGCCTTGTGAAGTATTTTCACATATCAGGAGGTGGGGCAAGTGCACCCCTCAACATCGGTCGGACCCCTTTGAGGGCACCCTTTCTCGTCTGTGATTCTAATTCAAGTGTATCAACACGATCTGTAGCTACAATGTCTCAAAGGAACCAACCGAAAAAATGACTTCGTGAAATGTCAATTTTACAAAAATCTTTTCGGTTTTGACATTCCAAGTGATAAAGTCTTGGACTCCTAAATCAATATTTCCAGAAGCACGTTAGTGCCAGAACTGCACTAAAACAGGGTAATTTTCCTGTCCCAAAATCTGTGCCTGCCAGTTTCAACGGCAATGGTTAGTGAATTAAGACATATCGAGAGTCTCGGATATGGAATCTCGCTCTTGTCTCGTTAACATACCCAACTCTGAACTGCCATCGCCAGAAAATGTTGACTGAACCGAGAGTCCAAAACGACACTGAAAAAATGGGGGGGGGGGGGATCCCTCCTGAAATCTAGACACAACGCAAAGACGGGAAGCCCACAGACAATACACCTTCATCAAATGTAGATTTCCTTCCTATTGACGTGGAAATTGAGAAAAAAAAGGAAAAGAAAAAAGCATGCGCCGCTATGACAAGCAACACAAAGAGCGGTGGACCTAAAGGAAAGAAGAGAAAAAACGGACTCCTTTCCATTCTCCACAGAGACGCAAGGGAGGGAGGAATTCCTTTTGAAATTAAGGCCGAATTGCAATTTGAATTTGTTGCATTATTTAGCCACCGTCCCTTTCTGTATCTTTTGTCCTCGCTGGGGGATTGAATTTTCGGTTCCTTGTGTCTCATTTCTTCCATCTTTCCCCGCAATCTTCTATTCACTTTCGGTTTCTCTGAAAAAAGTCCCTTATTCTTCGTAACAGATCTGCTATGAATTTTTATTATTCGTCCCGTATGAGGATTTCTTTCCTTAAATGGCTTTCTTTGGGTTCTGGTTGGTCGGATTTTTTCAATGGGACACACTCTTCTCCCCCCGCACGTACATACTTCTTCGAAGATACAATTCGGAAGGACAACTACGTGGAGCTACATTGCTGGCACCAGAGCCGTAACTACTTAGAGCCACATTGCTGGAACCAGAGCCGTAACTACTTAGAGCCACATTTCTGGAACCAGAACCGTAACTACATGAGTACATTTCTGGAACCAGAGCCGTAACTACGTGGAGCCACATTTCTGGAACCAGAGCCGTAACTACGTGGAGCCACATTGCTGGAACCAGAGCCGTAACTACGTGGAGCCACATTGCTGGAACCAGAGCCGTAGCTAGACGCCAGGAATAACAATATATTCCCTCCAGGCACGTATGTAGAAATTCATTTCGGGGGGGAGGGGATTTCCGACCAAATGCCTTAATAATAATGATAAAAAAAGGTTAAAAAAAAAGGTAAAGTGTTCCCCTGTGCATAGCACCACGCCATGAAGGCGTATAGGGGGTGTGGGGGTAACGCCCCACACTTTCTTGATCCGGTCGTGAGTGGGAGTGATGTGATCAGCATCACGCCCCTGACCGCCTTTACCCCCCAGGGTTTCCCCCAGGTACCCACGTTATTCGACGCTGGGTGGGCGCCGGGGCCGCTTTCACCGTTAGAAAAGTTCCCGGATTTGAACCGGCCGGGGATCGAACCCGGGACCTTGAGCATGGTAGTCAGACGCGTTACCGACTGAGATTATTATTATTCTATTTGATTAAATTAAAATAATATTAATTAAATATATAAATTAATATTGTATTATTATGACATGAATAGGTAAAAAGATGGTAACGAGTGTTGGTTTTCGAAATTTCCTCTCCTATCGCAAAACCGCTACAATATTCCAAATTGTGAAACGTCACACGTGTTTAAAATAGCCTTACGCAGCCAGGAAACTATTGCCAATCAGCAAACGTTCCTTAAATGATTCAACAAACCTGATGTGCTTCCTAGAATGTTGCTCCCGGGTTCGATACCCGGTGGAGGCACATATTGGCTTGGATCCCACTTTAAACTGTAGGCCCAGTCGCGATTTGCCTGTGCATAAAGTGGACTTAAGACAACTAATCAAGCAATCCTAGAACGTTGCAAGCCGATGTTGTTCCTAGAACGTTGCTTCGAAGGTCCTACAATGTTGTCTCAAGGAAGCCGATGAACATTGCCTCAACGAAGTCTATATTGTTCCTAGAGAGTTGTCTCAACGAAGTCTGTGTTGTTCCTGGAATGTCGCCTCAAGACAGCCGATGTTGTTCCTGGAACGTCGTCTCAAGACAGCCGATGTTGTTCCTGGAACGTCGTCTCAAGACAGCCGATGTTGTTCCTGGAACGTCATCTCAAGACAGCCGATGTTGTTCCTGGAACGTCATCTCAAGACAGCCGATGTTGTTCCTGGAACGTCGCCTCAAGACAGCCGATGTTGTTCCTGGAACGTCGTCTCAAGATAGCCGATGTTGTTCCTGGAACGTCGTCTCAAGACAGCCGATGTTGTTCCTGGAACGTCGTCTCAAGACAGCCGATGTTGTTCCTGGAACGTCGTCTCAAGACAGCCGATGTTGTTCCTGGAACGTCGTCTCAAGACAGCCGATGTTGTTCCTGGAACGTCGTCTCAAGACAGCCGATGTTGTTCCTGGAACGTTGTCTCAAGACAGCCGATGTCGTTCCTGGAACGTTGTCTCAAGACAGCCGATGTCGTTCCTGGAACGTCGCCTCAAGACAGCCGATGTCGTTCCTGGAACGTCGCCTCAAGACAGCCGATGTCGTTCCTGGAACGTCGCCTCAAGACAGCCGATGTCGTTCCTGGAACGTCGCCTCAAGACAGCCGATGTTGTTCCTGGAACGTTGCCTCAACGGAACCGATGTTTTTGTAGCGTTCACGTCTCAAGTGAGATTGCCACCCGCTGCAACACTATTAGTAGATGCAGTAGAAATAGCTTCCAAGGTCACCCGTTGGTAGATTTAGCATCCTATGACAGAACGAGAGACTTCCTAGCTCGCTCTCGGACATATCTCGCTCTGGTCTCGGAATGATGCGGAGAAGATGAAACATAACGCAATATACATCCCTTCCCTTCTACTTCGTTCCAGCGGTCAGTTCTACGGATTGCATCACATCTCTACGCCCCATCGACTGATGGAAAAATACTTCTTCCTCCCTCCCTGGACCAGGAGCCGAAGATGAGGTCAGTCAGACTAGGAGAGGGGGGGAAGAATCCAACCCCTCTCCTCGCACAGCTATCTCTCTCCAGAGTGAGTCCGAAAGAAAAGGAAAAAAAAAACAGAAACGATTCGGAACCAGGAAAGTGAGAAGGGAGGGAAAAAATAATAATAAAATTTGATTCCGGTTTCCGGGGGATTTCCGGGGAAATGATTCTATTTATAGCTAGCTGTTTCTCGCCGATAGCCCTCCTCCGGACCATTTGTCTTCAATAACGGAAACGCGCCCCGTCAGATAGTAACCATTCGCGTTTATTGGCTACAAAGCCCGAAGACAGCAAAAGAACAATATTACTTTTGACACTTAAAGGTGGATGGTGATTGCCAGACAGAAAAATATGTCGTTATAAAGGGGATAAGATGGCCTCGCCGGTGCGGACTGTATATAAGAGGACAGTTGGAACTACCTCCTCCCCCTCGCGGGGACGGAAAAATTACGAGGGTCGTCCGAAAAGAATTACAGTCATTCCTTGCAACGCTGCTTCTCTGACATTCTAGGTAAATTGGAACCATGAAGACGAGGTAAATTTAATGTTATCCAAGAAACGTTCATGCTTTATCCAGGACTTGAAGCCAGATCCTTGTTTTCCTAACGGTAATCATGAACTTGTCGATAGTTCCAATCCCATATTCCACCACCCTGGTTAACACTTTTCTCTTGTTTTCAACGGTTTTCCTCCAAACCTCTCAGTCTCTCCCTTTCTACCGTTTTCTTCCTCTCTCTATCTCTCCTTTACATCACTTCACTTACGCTAACCAACTCCATCACTCTCTTACTCTCTTGTTCCTTCTCTCTCGTCCTATTTTCTTTGTCTCTCTCTCCTTCGCTCTCTTTCTCTTCTCTCTTCATTTTTATTCTCTCTCCCTCTTCGTTCTCTTCCTATTTCCTTCTCTCTCTCTCTCTCTCCCCTTCGTTCTCTTCCTATTTCTCTTATTCGCTCCCTGTCCATTTTCTTCTCTCTCCTTTCTCTTTCGCTTTCTTCCCCTTTTCTTCTCTCTCCCTCTCTCGCTTCCTCTTGTCTCTATCTTCTCTCTTTCACTCTTTTCCTCTTCTCTCTCGCTATTCTTCGCACTCCTCTCTTCATTCTCTTAGTCTTTCCTTCTCTTTCGCTCCGTTCTTCTTTCTGTCTCTTCTTCGCAATTTATTCCTCTTCTTTCTCTGTTCCTCTTTTCTTCGCACTCTCTTTTCTTTCTCTTTCGTTCTCTTCCTCTTTTCATCTCTCCTTCGCACTCATCCTCTATTCTTCTGTCTAGCTTTCTTTCTTTTCTCCTCTCTCTCTCTCTCTCTCTCTCTCTCTCTTGCTTTCTCGCCTCTTTCTCATCTACTCTAACTTTTGCTCTCTTCTTTCCTATCTCTTTTCTCTTCTCCTCTCTATTCTATTTTACCTTTCTATCTTGCTTTCTCCCTCTGACATATCATCAGCCTTATTTTCATTGAAGTCAGGACCTTGACTCACTACATTATCAACATCATGAAAACTGCTACAATTTCCCTGCTGATACTGGCAACATTGTCAGAAACGGGGACTAATATTCAACAAAGGCCAGAAAAGAGGACACAAAAAATATGGCATTTGCCTTCGAAGATAACAAAACCAAATAGAGCCGAGGAAAAGAAGTCATGTTCGATGTGGAAAGAATAAGTCGAAAGCGAATCAGTCGGAAAAATCAGTCAGTTTCCATTGTGACGGTTCTATAAACCCGATAAGGGGTTACATGGGCTCGGGTGACACGGGTGAGGGTTGAATCCAAGGGTTTGCGTGTACTGGGGGGTGGGAATGATCTCGATACGGGGAAGTTCCAAATCGAAGAGGACTGGATGAGCATAAATGTCACAGATGAGTCGTGACCGTCTCAACATTTTTTTCCCCCGGATACGTTTTCATTACTAACTGAACATCATGAACCGCCCCCCTTTTCGGGGCCACCCACAAAAGAAACCGTTTTGGGGGAGCAGAGAGCTGTTCAACTGGAATGAAAGCGAATGACAAGAGTCATTTCTTTCCGGAATCCGTGTCTTGTACATTCGATTCTATTTTAGACGGCGAGACGGGTCGGGTAAAAAAAAAGACAGGGTGTTCCAAAAGTATCTGACGAATTTAAAACGGCCATTCCTGAAGGATAAGAAAGTTTATTATTTCTTGCTGGAAAGCTACGTACTCATATCTCAACGTCTTATTCTAGATATCAAGTCTGGAACCTCTACAGCTTTCATATTCATATATTCACACAGAGGACTAATACATTTTCACATGTTACTTGTCTCTAAATTATATTTAACATCTTAGTTCTATTATAATGGAAGTTAATTATGGACCGTAACATAGTCAGAAATTCGTAAGAGCTCTTCTGTGATCAGCTTTATTCTCAAGTAACTGCGATTTTAACTTTTGTCACTTTTTTCTTAGTAATTGCGGGCGACGCGAGAGGGTACTGTAACTCATTTAAACTCTCTTTGAATGTTACAGAGCCTCAGACAGGATGAAGCCATAACAATTAGGCAATTTGATAGTCCTTAACAGTTGTTCGTGAATGCAAGCTAGTAATGAGACGTACAAAGTATAGACGGATGCCTCAATAAAATAGTTGTTCATCTCCCTCTGAAATTGAAGTAAGCCTACATTTCAAGTGATTTTTCGAACGACATAGTGCATGAGAGTAATTATAATTAGTTCGATGATCACACCAGTTACTAACAAAGCCGGCTAGTTTGAGCCACGACTTGAGTATCAGTGTATCTGTATTTGGTTCTTCTCGTCATCATTGACATCGTCGCTATTGAGCTAAATAGGCAGAAGAGCGACGTGAAATTAAAAAAGAATGCAAATGTTCTTAGACATATAAGAGCTTGTAAGCACCAAAACTCTAACAGAAAGCTCCGGACCGATTCACCTGTATGTAGCCACCTTGACTAAGTAAAAAAGCATTTCTTCCCTTTTGGGTGTGTGTCTCAATTTGGTGACAGATCCTGTGTCAGCTTTCTTGACATGCGACCTCCCCGTGGGTGGTAGGGGCAGTTGAGGGTCTTCCCTAACTGCATTTCGGAAGCAATCCGTTTCTTTCCCTCCTCGAAGGAAAGAGTAATTCAAGACGCTGAGAGGGGGTGGAAGGCGTTCAATGGAATTTCCTGCCTTGGAATGGTCAAGAAAATCCAATTGGAAGGCGACATGTGCTTCGATATGTCATCTGAATTTTCACCCCCGCCACAAAAGTTAGATATGGACAACGTATTGGAGGAATCGAATTGTCACCGAGACATCCAGCTGAATACCAGAAGTGACTGCTGTCCTCAGCCAGGCTAGTTGGACTCGAGACGTCTGTTTCTGTATATTTCTCTATCCATTCTTCAAGACTAACGAGGCTCTGGCGTCTGGTCTCATAGCCAGTATAATCCTATGGGAGGCTGTTGTGTTTTGTCCTGCCCATGTGTGTTTGTGATTGTCCTCTTATCAGTTCATCTTATCGGAATTCATCCCCATCTTCGCGATTACCAAAAGCGGCAGAAAAGCTAAGTAACATAAAGCAAATCACTCATCCCTCTACCTCAACGGGGTGTGAAGGGTGACCTTCTCGGAAAACACGCAAATGTCAAAACTCTCTTCCACGTATACTACCTCCTGGTAACTGAAACGTTGCAGGGCAACGAAGCTCTGGTGCCTGAACCACAGTCAATACAGTTCTCTGCGTGGTTGTGTGCTGTCCTGTCTTATTTTTCTGTGCAGTGTACCTCTATATTGCCTCAGTGCAGCTTGTAGGACGTTCTGATTTTAGTCGCGGTAAAAGGCATGGACCCACATAGTATGACAGGGGCAAACAGCCTAGTGGTAACGCACCCAAAATTTTAAATCTTTCTACCTTAGCGGCAGAGTGCGTCGACTGGTCGACTCAGGATTACGCCGCATCCAATCATCATACATCCCTCGTCGTCGCGACTATTGTAAACGAGCAGAGAAGCAACGTACAGAATAATAGAAGCGTTCTAAGCGGTGGTTATGCTTCGTGACGCGAAGGCGGGGAATCGAATCCCAGCCTCATTCTAACAGTTGGTTGAGTTGGTGTCAACTTTACGCACAGTAAGGCTAATCGGGACTGGACCTACAGTTTAAAGTGGGATCCGAACCTCCATCGAACCCGGATCCCTTGATTACAAGGCGACGACGCTACCACTGCGACATCGGGGAGGCCCGCATCCTAACACAGTAAGGTGGAAGGAACTATACGTCTCTAGGTGAATGTTCTGACGACAAAGAACCAAATCAGACGAGCATGATCTTGCTATCTGCTAGCGCTATTATTCTATTGGAGGCCGGGTAAAACACCGGCCATACTTTAAGCTAACCGCAACGATGGAAGCGAAGAGTCAATTGTGAGCCCGGGATTCGAACTCGTGACAGTTGAGTCCCGACGGTAACCGCTAGACCAAGGAGCTCGCATATTGAATTCTGAGAACCGATAAAAAATAAAAAACCGCCTCAACGCATGAAAGCAAGGGTCGCGGGGAAAAAAAGGTAAAGCGTATTAGAATCGGATCGCTCCGGACGTAAGCTTTTCGGAAATCGAGCTTTTCGGCACCGGTTTGGACGACCGTGACAGATCAGGCGGAAAATTTCCACAAAACAAGAAGAGTATACGGGGCTTCTTCGTCTGCGTAACCCAATAAGGGTCGATGAAAGGAGAAACTGCAACGTAAAAAGGGACAAGCTCCGCGTATCGTTGCTATAACTTCCGTCGATGACAAAAGAAAACTAAGATTAAAAAGAAACAAACTCTAAGGACCGACCACCTGGTTCGGTATGACCGCGAACCATATGACGTACCTGTCACGTTGGATACGTTACAAATTCGCCCCACGTTTTCCCCTCCGATGCTTTTTGTAACATGTTCACCCACACTTCGCTTCCCTACTTTTTTTTTTACAGCTAAACGGAAATTGTTTTTGACACCAATCAATGGGCGTAAGAAACAGCCTATGCGTGGTTTAATTTTCAATACAACTCTCTCCCCCTTCCCCTCTCCATGACGCGTCCGTGAATAAACGATAAGAAGCCGTTGATTACGCCATATGTCCTGCACAATACAAAAGGACTGGTGAAGAAAGTGACGAAAAGATGTTGGAGGAAACACGACGAAAAACGGATGGAAAGGAAGGAACCGTACAATGGAACTAAAAAATAAGAAACTTGGATGAAATAGGAACAGAAAGATCACAGGCGTAACTGTGCGGGGGGCAAGGGAGGCACTTGCCGCTCCCCCAAAAATATTTTTTTCGGGTTTATTGAAATTTACAAGTTAAGGGCGCTTTTATAAGCTCCTGTAGACCTTTGGAGCAAAATAATAAAAGAGTAATATTTTTGATTTTGCAAATGATCCTGGACGCAATTTTTATAGGATGAAAAACAAGTTAATCCCCGATTTCGTTTCTGCCCCGCCACCCCTCCAAAGTTACGCCGTTCATGATGAAACATAAAATATAGATGAGGTCGGAATCTCGAATCTACTGGTGTCAATAGGCTTGCAAATTTCGCTATGAGGAGATAACGAAACCACTATGGTTTATATCATTTTTATTTATTAATGTTTTATACACAGTGGCTCAACCTGACTAACCACTGACCGTAACGACCAAACACAAACAGATGACGGAGCAGCCATCACTACATTACTTTACTTACTGAACAAACTATAAACAAGGTTGATGGTATCAATACTAAAGTACCATACAAAGCACGCATATGATTTCAAGTTTACTATAATCAATCGAATCGATTCGACCTTATCAATAGAAAACATATTTTGGCAATTCAATAAAGATGAAATAAAACTCTTTAGATCATGTTCATAGTATCTTCATCCCGAATAGTGTACTTTGATTTATATTCTTAGGGAAAAAAAAACAGAATAAAACGGTGTATCAAAACATTCCTCAACATTAAACTTTGCAGATAGATTTTTTACCCAGGGAATAAACGTTGCAACCATATCCTAGTTCAAGCGTGAGCGCCACATGATGCTGGAGACATTTCACGAAAAATATACAAAAATTTATGGTCGCTGTTTTCTTGATAATTTTTACAATCTTTACATTTCTGACAATATACGCACCGTTCTCACATCATAGCAGCTAAGAGCCTAACTTCTGAACTATTTGTTGCAGAATGTTTTTACATACAGTAGTAGTAACAACATTAATAATAATACATTTTCGTTTCTTCTCTGCCTGTTAACGCAGTGAGTGATGCTTGGATGGCATACAAAAGTAGACCTATGCCCTGACCAGGACTCGAATCTGGAATATTCTGTGGTGAGCTCATGGGCCAACCACTGATTTAGACCTAACTAAGTCCGCCAGTAAGTACCAGGACAGCGAGGTCCTGGGTTCGAATACTGGGTAAGACAGTTCCGTCATCCAGTCGTCTCGCTTAACCTAGATTTGATTTGGTTTGCTTAACTGTCACTTTTATCTAATTGAAGATGAGGATGAGTGATGATATCATGAAATTGATGAAGTGACACTCACAAAGAGCCGATGCCCAAGTCGGGATTCGAACCCGGGATTCCTGGCGTCGTTGCTGACGACAAATAACCCAAAAAGCATCAAAATTATCCCCCCTCTACTTTGGCGCCAACGTCCACGGCGGTTCAGGGTTCGAATCCCGGTCGGGGCGTTGGTGTTCTTTGCGAGCATCCCTTCATCATATCACTCATCATCGTCGCCGCGATTAGCCAAATTGGCAGAAAAGCGAAATAAAATAAACGAATCCAATGGTATTATTCGCGGACCACCGTGAACGAAGCTCAAACTTTCCGTGATCCACGACAAAAGTCCGGCAGCTGGCAACCCTTGGCGCTGACGTGGCAATTGAAACGTCTCCTGCCCCCCCACTTCATCAGGACATCCGACGGGGGTGGAGTGTGTTCGTTTCATTTCCTGCAGCGCCTTTTGTGAGATCCACTGTTTGACATCTTCGGCGCTTCTTTTCTTCCTCATTAGTCCTCATCCTCCCCCGCAGCCACTTCACCTTTTGATCGTTCAATTGCTTCTTTCTACGTCTTGTTTGCGAAGACTAATGATTTCTTTTCTTTCTTTCCGCTTGTTTCTTCTCCCCTTTCTTTACTTTTTTATGTCCTGTGTTCTCCCTACTTTTGTGTCTCGCAAAAGAGGCTTTCGCGATATGTATGTGGTTCTTGAAACATTTAGAGCCCAGTAGCGTGCCCTGTAGTATCTAAATGGGTGTATGGCAGTTTTTGTGGCAGCTTCAAAGCCATTTTTTAAAAAAAACAACAACTACAATTCACTTCACACTACTTAGTAAGGGAGAAGCGTAAACATCTAATTAATGCGGTTTTAACTGTAAACTGTATGTAACGGTTTACATTTCTCTTCGTCTAATCTTCAAACCTGAAATAGCATCACTATCCAGGGTCGTTGAAGGTCCAGGAATTTTAAACAAATTCAATTCCGGTCCAGGAGAGAATATCAGCAAGCGTAAATGGGTTCTGGACCGTAAAGAACCAGGAACATATTTCAGACTGAATTCAAATTCGGTCCAGGAACCTTTTTTCCGGCTCAATTTAAATACGGTCCAGGAACATATTTCAGACTGAATTCAAATTCGGTCCAGGAACCTTTTTTCCGGCTCAATTTAAATACGGTCCAGGAACATATTTCAGACTGAATTCAAATTCGGTCCAGGAACCTTTTTTCCGGCTCAATTTAAATACGGTCCAGGAACATATTTCAGACTGAATTCAAATTCGGTCCAGGAACCTTTTTTCCGGCTCAATTTAAATACGGTCCAAAAACATATTTCAGACTGAATTCAAATTCGGTCCAGGAACCTTTTTTCCGGCTCAATTTAAATACGGTCCAGGAACATATTTCAGACTGAATTCAAATTCGGTCCAGGAACCTTTTTTCCGGTTCAATTTAAATACGGTCCAGGAACATATTTCAGACTGAATTCAAATTCGGTCCAGGAACCTCTTTTCCGGCTCAATTTAAATACGGTCCAGGAACATTTTTCAGACTGAATTCAAATTCGGTCCAGGAACCTCTTTTCCGGCTCAATTTAAATACGGTCCAGGAACATTTTTCAGACTGAATTCAAATTCGGTCCAGGAACCTCTTTTCCGGCTCAATTTAAATACGGTCCAGGAACATTTTTCAGACTGAATTCAAATTCGGTCCAGGAACCTCTTTTCCGGCTCAATTTAAATACGGTCCAGGAACATTTTTCAGACTGAATTCAAATTCGGTCCAGGAACCTCTTTTCCGGCTCAATTTAAATACGGTCCAGGAACATTTTTCAGACTGACTTCAAATTCGGTCCAGGAACCTTTTTTCCGGCTCAATTTAAATACGGTCCAGGAACATTTTTCAGACTGACTTCAAATTCGGTCCAGGAACCTTTTTTCCGGCTCAATTTAAATACGGTCCAGGAACATTTTTCAGACTGTCTTCAAATTCGGTCCAGGAACCTTTTTTCCGGCTCAATTTAAATACGGTCCAGGAACATTTTTCAGACTGAATTCAAATTCGGTCCAGGAACCTTTTTTCCGGCTCAATTTAAATACGGTCCAGGAACATTTTTCAGACTGAATTCAAATTCGGTCCAGGAACCTTTTTTCCCGCATTAATTTAAATACGCTGCAGGAACCTTTTTTCAGGAAAAATTAAACGGTCCAGTAACATTTTTTCAATGAAACATCACGCAACTTGGACCGAATTTAAATTGTGCGGGAAAAAAGGTTCCGGTCCTGCAGTTAACAACTGAAAAATTAAGCAAAAGTAGAGCTATTCTCTGGACATCGTACATGAAGGGAATGTGGTGGTGACGTGAACAGTATCACGCTCCGGCTCCCGTACCCGTATTAGAGGCTGGGCAAGCCCCAGAGCCTTGCAGGGACATCGTACGCAAAATTCCCACCTGAAATCACCCACCTCAGGAATCGGACCCGGGTCCTCCCACGTGTATTATCTAAAACTGCTTGAACAATAGATACTACGCTCATCTATTAGGGGTTGAAAGCACAAGTGGCGAAACTCCACATTTGTGAGTTACATGTACTGTGTAACTTAGAACTGTGAAGTATCAACATTTCAGTGCTAGAAGTAAGTATCTCGTAAGTTTCAAATCCTTGTTCATGGATGCACCGCTATGTTGTGCTCCAACAGCTAAACACAGTTATAAGTTAAAAAGGTGATGTGTGTAAGTAGAAGCACTGCAACCTGGGGAGTACTTAAAGAACTAGGTCTAAACAGAGAGACAGTACAAGCTCGGATGAGAGCTTTAAAGTATTGGCTCCAGCTGGCAAGGGAGGGTAACACGACACTGAAGGGTCATTGTCTGATAATGCAAGTAAGAGAAGAAAATACACGGAACTGGGCGAGGGATATAAAAAACATGTTGTACTCTATTGGGATGAGGGTGGGTGTGGGAAACGGGAGGTAGGGTAGATACATCAGTAAAAAACCAAATCAGAGAGAGACTGTTGGACATAGACAGACAAGAAATACTAGCCGACTGCCAGACGAAGACTTCACTAAGGAACCAACTGAAATCAAGGGAATGGGGCAAAGCAAGATACATAAATTTATAATATATATATGTTTGTTTGTTTTTGTTTCATATTCTCAAACATTTTTCAAAAGAATAACCTATGGCCACCGGTTCTACCGTATACAGAGACCGAAATCTCGGGAGACAAGTTGTTCCGCTTTGCCCAGGAGACTCAAACCTGTGCGCGTCCCGTAGGCAGGCCCAAAGCATGACGGCGCGGGACACAAAATGTCATTGCCCTCGGAAAATATGCAAACTATACGGTTTCCGGTGATTCGGCACGAGAGCCACGACTTCCGAACGCGACCGACGAAGCCACCTGCCTCGCACCAACGCTACAGTACCGTTGTTCGCTCTGCTCTTCCACAAGCACGACAGATAGGCACAGGCCAAGAGGCTCCGAAGCTTTCATAAGACACGGGAAGAGGAAGGGACCAGCGTTCGAGGTATCGACTTTTACTTTCCCGCCCGAGACGAGATTATGATAATGACAATGATTGAAAAGCAGCGAGGACAAAGAGCATGGAAAAGAAATCGCCGGACACACTCCGCCGGTTAGATCGATGCACAGGAATTACAATTTGGGCAGCGGCGGTGATCGGCAGCGCTATCATTAGGAGCCGCCTCCCACATCTTGGAAAACCACCTTCGCCGCCCTCCAAATGGGTCAGGTGCAGCGGGGTATGTTATTTGTTCCTGGGCGCAGTGCTCATTTACATCGTGAGGTAAAAGTTTTCACAAAATGAGAGATATTTTTTTTATCCAAACGGAATAGGCCACGACTCTGTGCTAGAAAGCTAGGAATCGCCTCAGTCAAATACCAAAGTGATATCAAGATCATATCTAAACTGTTTTTGTCGATTCTTGTAACCGAGAATCACTTTCTCCAGGTTTTCACAGTTCTTTCTCATGTCCCTGCTTCCAGAATGGAGAGAGAAAGATCGACAGTGCATCAGGAGAACAAAAACATGGGTGTTTCAGCACTTAGGCTATTTGCAACAATCATATTATAAGGGATCCAAACTAAAAGCTGAGGTTTTAAAGGAGCGCTCAGCACATATAAGAGCAAGGCACAAGACCGCACACAACGATACCGAGGACTATACTGGCCGTTACTCCAGACGGCAGAGCCTCTTTGGCTTTCAACATTGCAGGGGTGCACTGCATTTAAGAGCGCTCTCGAAGGCCTTACACCCCACAAACACATGGAAAGGAGACAGAAGCAGATTGGTCGGAAAATACGAGGAACGCTGGCTGTAGAAGATGAAGCCGAAACACACAATAGACGAAAAGCGAAAATCTTTTAGTTTTAAATCCACTTTAGGCACAGATAGTCTAATCGCGACTGGAGCAAGAGTTAGAAGTCATATCCTATGTGCCTCCGCCGGGTATCGAACCCGGAAACCCTTGAACACTACGCTACCGGGGAGGTCCGAGAAGGGAAAATATGAAGTGGCAATGCTTAACGAAGTCAAAGATGTGAAAGTGGATTTGCTGAAATCAGAAGCAAAAGTTTTAAGAGGAAAGCAAGAATGGAAAGTCAGGGAAAGGGGTACGAAAATCATTGGATATGGAAGAAAGTAAAACCATATGGCAAAAAGCATAGTGGGCGAAAAACAGGATAGGGTAAAATTGGAGAGATACCAAAAGGGGAAAAGCAGTAACAGTGAGGGGAAGGGGGAAAGGAGTGGTACAGGGTGCTCCATAGACAAGACGTCAATTCGGTAAACTTTTACGCCTGCATGCTCACCGCCTACAAATGTTAAATATGTTTGAGCAATTCATTCGAAGTGTGGTTGTGTTTCATCACTTAAGGCAACTTCTATGTATGAAATCGATTGATTTGCTTTATTTTACTCCGCTTTTTGTGCCACTTTTGGCTAATTTGCAAAGATGGGGATAAGGCATTCACAAACATCCTTGCCCAGGTCGGGATTCGAACCCGGGACCCCTGGCGTCGTAGTGCGATGTGCTAACCACTCCGCGACGGGGGTCGGCTGTGTATGAAATCGAAATCTCTCGCTCTTTATAGCGAGTTGTAGAGTCACGGATTCTTCTGACTTGTAACTATAAAATTGACTCTTGTTACAATCCATTGCTTCCATGACTGTACCTAGCGTCTCCTTTGTGCAGAGAATTCTCAATGTCTAAGTTAATGCCAACGATAAAGCTATCGTGAATGAAAGCAAGGTAGCCTCGCTACACTACGGAATGCCCCCACGAGAGAAAAAATTTAATTTGTGGCAAATTTCCTGCCGATCTTCAAAAATCTCCACTTCCGCATTGGGATGCTGGCTGACCAAAAATCCCCACCGTCTCCCCCTTCCCGCGTTGTGTAATACATCTTCCGACAAGTGACCTCCGCGAAGGAGCAGCATCTTCGTCCCCTACATCCCCCCCCTCCCCCTCGGAAAAAATCCCAAGACCGAAATTAGTAATGCCCGGCACACGAACTCGAAACCCCGACATCTCGGTGTGTTGGAAGGGGAAGCTCCGATCAGTAATATTGCTTCCTCCCTCCCGCATCCCTTTCCCCTTTCCACCCAGTTCTGGTCCGCGGAGCAATTTAGCCGGCGTTCCCCTGTCCTGGTCCTGGAGGAATAATAATAAGAAAAATCCCGAACGGGAAGGGAGTTGTTCTGGAAGGTGGAGTCACTGGAGATGAAAGGACCGAGTGTTTGTTACCGTTTCCCACTGTGTCAGGTGGATGCTCCTCGCCATCACTGTTGCAAATTTAGTTGTTTTGCAGCCAGATCTGGTTCTTTCACACACTCGTCTGGTTCCTAAAACTTCTAAATTCTCCAATAGCCACGGTAGCTCAGTTGGTAGAGCATCAGCCTACCACGCGGGAGACCCGGGTTGGAATCCCGGGGGAGTAGATCTGGACCGGCTCCGAGGCCCACCCAGCCTCGTATCAATGGGTACCTGGGGAGTAAAGGCGGCCGGGAGATGCTGATCCTAACTATGGTCGAGATCAAGAATATATGGAGCTCTATACCTCCACATCACCGCCATATGCCTTCATGCCAAGACGTGCACACGCATTGGGCTACATTTACCTGCTCCAAAGCTCGACGAGGACAAAGTCAGCTCGAAAAATAGCCCTTTTCGTATGAAATTGTCAATAAAACGTATTTTTAGAAGCCAAATTCGTGTTTCTTACTCCGCTGGGTTACTGAGCGGGGCGATGCCGCCAGATCTAGACGTTGAAATCCAAGAATAAATAGTAACCAGTTTAAAATTAATGGCAATAACTGATATCTAAAATTACCCTACGATGCATCGCCTTCAAAAATCTGACCGTGAAGGTCAATTTTAGCTCCATTAAGATGCAACTTATACTCTACTCCAGGTTTCTCTGGAGCAAAGCCGCGCATAACGGTCAAGAAGGGGAGAAAGCGAGTGGGCAGAGCGAAGCAGTGCACGCTGCTGCAACGACGCAGTCACTTCTCCCCTACACGCAATCTCGTTCCCTTGCACGTGTTCATTGGTCAAGCCCTCTTGAGTCAGCACAGACTTGCTTTCGTCCGAGAGTCCCAGGACAGAGTATAGCTTTTTTATGCGGATCGGGTTTGGCAACACTGCTCGCCACCGGTTAACGTATTCCGGAATACCAATTGCAGGATCGGCAAGGGCAGAGAGGTATTAGCGGAGCCCGAAAGAATCTTAGCAACAGTTGGTCCTTCCTAAGGAACACGAATTTGCATAGAAATGCGGTCTCCGTGATCCCCCCCAATAACGCCTCCGAGTGACCTCCCCAAAAAGCCCAAACGGCATCTTTTCTCATTCCGCCAGCCTGCGCTGCATTGCCCACTCCTTAATATGCCTCTCCGTCTCCCCCCGGCAAGGGACAACTTGCGCTTTTCCGGTAAACAACATGTCGTTATTGGTGTCTGCTCTGCATCCCTGATTGTTATTCAGCTGCGGGAGTAATTAATTCTGCCACATCAGCTTGGATGAACCGCTTCCAGAATGTTTATTGGGAGTCGCGAGGCAATCAGGAGACGGCGATCGGGTCGCTGCCAAACAAACTTGGGTCCGGGACACGTCGCTGCCTTCGTGAAACGAATCGGAAGGGAACGGCATATGCATATTAAGCTCCGCTGGCTGGAATCTCAACATTGTTTAGCGGCTGTCCTCTTCGGATCTTCCTGTTGTCAACGTACAATGACTTCAATGCCTAATTGCATTTTAGGTTCCCTGAACAATTTTCCACTGATTTTCTCTCACATCTCTCTCATTTTAGCATATCCAGTTCCCTTCACAGTCTTGCATACTCTTCACACTTGATTAGATTCGCATCCAGTTTTATTTCTTTTCTGCTTTCCCCACACTTTCATTCGTTCCGCTGTCCTTCTTTACCCTGCCTGCATCTCTATTGTTCTACCCTTCTATCCTTCCGTTTCTGTTATCCTTATATGTTCCCTACCCATATTTTCCCTGACATTGTCTCCTTTTCCAATCACTATCTGTCCTTCTGACACTATTCTTCAGTTTCCTCTTATTTTCGTTTAAACGGCTTCTTTCACCACTATGCCCATCTTTTCCCTGGCATTTTCTCGTTCTCCAATCACTATCTGTCCTTCTGTCACAATTCTTCAGTTTTCTCTTATTTTCGTTTCCATAGCTTCTCTCGCCACTATTCCATGTTTTGCCTGGCATTTTCTCCTTCTACACTCACTCTATATTCTTCTGTCACTTATTTTTTTTCGTCTCCACAGCTTCTGTCACCACTGTGCTTGTATTTATTTTTAACCTGCCTTATCTTATTTTCCTGTTCTGCTATCGTTATTATATGTCCTTCACCTCTGTCCCCTTTCATTTTTCTGTTAATCTATCCACTTTCTCCTGCTCCTCCATTCTATCCTCTGCGTCTTCACTCTTACTTTTCTTCCCCTTCTGCACGTCTGAATCCACAGCCAGTATAATCTTCTCAAGGGCTATGTATTGTCATATGTTTTGTCCTTAAATGTGCTGAGTTCCTATTTACAGCCTCAGGTATAACCTAAGTAAGGAGATTTTAGTCTTCAGAGTAATCAATCTATTGTTCTACCAGTCTTCCTTTCAGTTTTCGTTATTCTTGTACGTTCCTCCAATAAGTCTCTGTCCTTCTGTCCCTGCTCTTCAATTTCTTCTTATTTTCATTTCGACAGTTCCTCCCATCACTAGCATTTATTTCTAAACTGTCTTCTCTTATTTACCTATTCTGCTATCGTTATATTTCATTCACTTTTGCCCTTCTCATTATCCTGTTCGGCTATCCTTTACCCATCTCTTTCCCTGCTCTTCTTTCCCTTTTGCATTTCTGCAGGCTAACGAGCCTATGACATCTAGACCTACAGTCAATCCTTTGTAGGGTTGTGTGTTGTCCTTATGTCTACTAAGTGCCCCTTTGCATCGTCAGCTTTTAACCTGGGTAAGGAGATTTGAGCCCTCAGAGATACGTACTGACGCAACCACAATTTGCACCTCCATCAATAAATTTATTGTTCCCCCCTTTCGTTTCAGTAGCTTGTACATGTTCCCTTACCATGTTTCCTTGTATTGTCTTCTCCAATCACTTTGTCCTTCTACTCTTCAATTTCCTCTCATCTTTGTTTCCACAGCTCCCATAGCGATACCTGTATATACCTTCCCTTATTTTTGCGTTCTGCTTCGTTATTATATTTCCTTCACCTCTACTCCCTCTCATTTTCTTGTTAACTCTATCCTTTTCTCTTGCTGTTCCATTTCCTCTTCTGCAATTTCACTTTCTTCTTACCCAGCTCCAGGAGCGATGACACTTTCTCAATACCCTCTTCCCCCAACCTTTTCGTCGTCGACATCTGAATTCTCAGTCCAGGAGCGCTGTCATAGGCGAAGTGATTGACGTCACGGGTCTCTGTTATCCAATCTCTCTCTCTCGCTCTCTCTCTCTCTCTCTCTGCGTGGTCTTCCTGGGAGCTTTTCCTTCCTCTTAAAATGGCACACTTGGGAGGGGAAGGAAAGGTGTCTCCGATAAGCCTTGTGACTCTTCTCTCCCTTCGCAAATGCAGCAATCTCCGGTTTTTCCAGGAGAAAGAGAACGAGAGAGAGAGAGAAGAATCACGGATCCCCTTCTACGTCTTCTAGCTCAAAGGAGAGCTATTTTTTAAGTGTTTTTCTCCATGTGGGTTTTCGTAGGGTGCGCGATCTCGCGTACGGCACATGCAGTGCAGTGGATCGAAAGAAATGTGGATCCGTGGAGGACAGTTGGATCTGTAATATCTTGAGCTTATGGAGGACAGCGGCGAGTGTTGCCAACCAGAAATTTTTGGAGCCAAATCTTGGCACAACGAGTCTGTTCCTACGAATAATTCTTGAGCATTCACAAACAATTATTTGAGGGAGCAGTGGCAGTTTTTGCGTTATTGCCATTAGAGGCATGGGTAAGATAAAACGCATCATTGGACACCTGCATTAACACTATTACATAATGATAAAAATTTAAGAGACCAATGTGACCAATCATCTTCCGATACACATTTTCGTCGAAGTTCTGTTGCAACTCCGGCTGACAATTTTAAAGAGTGTATTTTTATTCTTACAATTGAATAACCCTTTTTAGATATTTCTAGGTGTGAATTGTAATAATGGCGGAATAAACAGCGCAACAGGTAGCGGTCCTAGATTCGAACTGTGTTTGCCCTATTACTAACTCTATCAGTTCACCATTGACTCCTATCTCAGCCACTAACCAAAAAGGTAGAAAAGTGAATTGTAATAACACTAAATATACTCCTTCTCGGTCAATCGAAAAAGAGGAAGACACACACCAAGAGCTAGAAATTCAAAAGGAGCAAAGTGTCATATCTTCCCATATTAGCAACACACCAAAACCCATGCAATGCCAAAACCCTCTACATTAGTACCTTGTGTATTCTTATTGTACTAACAGGAGGAGTAACATCTTGTATGATATTGCCATGGTATGAAGTACATCACAAAGACAGAATGCTTAAGAAATGACACTCGCCCACTTTTTAACTTCCATAATTCAATTATAACCTTCTAATTAATCTTGTTCTTGAGAACGGGGCGATTCTCCACATTTCTGACTGTTGGCATCAGTTTACAGGGTGGTGGACATCACTGCTGGTCGAATTGCTTCGCGGCAAAAGGGTGCTCCATCCCTCCTTCCATTTCAGACGCCATCCACCCTCAGCCATTGTGTAACCCGACACCGATCTCTCGCGCTGGTCGACCTCCTGGTCACTTCAATTTTTAAGAAAACGTGGAGGCTTGCAGACGTCGAGTGTCGGATGAACCTTTGACAAGAAAGTCTTCGGAATGTGTGGTACCCGATCGATGGCCCTCTGGACATTCCGCCCTCCGCTTTCTAATTCTTGTGGACGTGTGAGGTCACCCCCAAAGAAAAAAAGGGGTGGCATCTTCGACCCTCTCTGGATCAAGATCTCTCATTCCGTCCTCCGCATCTTCTCGTACTGAGTCCTCCCGTGATCAAATTTCATGATCGTTCACGCATTCCAGAACCACGAAATGTTTGCAGGAATCATCCTGTTCTTTAGAAGCCCTACTATACCGTAGAAAATTGCTAAAACTCATCTAAATCTTGGTTCTTATACCTGCATTGTAAAGTGCGTAGTATTGTAAGGCGTCTATTTTGTCCAAACGTATCAATGTATCTAGCTGTCATAAGAATCTGATTTGTGCTATATAAGAGCGCAACATGAAGGAGAGATTCTGAGTCCGCCATCTTGAAACGCGTTGACTAATTTAGCTCGAAATCAACACCAGACCAACCCTTTCATCAATTATACAGGGCCTCGAAAGGTTATCTTGGAAACAGTTTTTCTCCAAAGATCATCATTAAGATCTAGTTAATTATGTATTTATCACCTTTTCCGAGTATAATAATGTAGTCGCCGATTTCACAATTTGTACAAATTGAAATTTTTCGGTGTTCAAAATGCAACATGCCAATGAAACTCGCAACTTATCAAATTAATGTAATGTGTTGGACTGAAGAAATTAGAAAACTTCATCAGGTCCAGTGGTTGACAACTAATTTAAACCTAATTTCATATTTGTCATTAAGCTTAGACATAATCGAACCATTTACTTTATGATTATGCAATAATTTACTTATTCATATTTTAATTTCAAGGGTACATATTAAATATTGCACAAAGTTAAAGAAAAGGTATTTTGGAGTAATTTTTTTGGGAATGGAGCATTAACTTTTAAAGAGAGAATAGCTATATTAGATAGCTGTCTCATAAAGGTTGAGAACCACTGCTCTTACCTGTAATAACAATTTCGGCTGAATTCAAAGTATCTATTATCTTGTTTGTTACTTCTCTCTTGTTCCCACGACCCTTCAAAACCACACTAAAATTGTTATTTCCAAATAGTTTGTCATGCTGTAACACTCTTTTGACTTACTTTTCCTAATCGCTCAAAATGCAATGTGCACAGACTTTTGAAAATACAGAACACTGGAAAAAGTTGGAAATATCTTCACCTGAAGTTGATTTGTTGCAGGATATAGTTGGTTGGTCCATTTTCTATTTAATCAAACTTATCTTTTTCACAGTGACGTCATCAGAAGGTTTGTAACTTAAGGTAGGTCAATGTACCTTCTGAACTGCTGACGTCATCAAAACAGAATTGTAGTTTAAAAACGCGTTGAACGTGAACACTAACAACAAACTGTCGTAGAAATTAAGATCATATCATATAGGTTCGGCTACATCATCTCCACCAATCGCAAGCTTTACGTTTGTTCCCAGCCTGCCACTGTTGCAAAGCCCTTCACGAGTACTATTCCTTTCAAGAACAAAAGACGATCTTGCGCACCCCATCTAGCGGTAGGAAGAAGTAACGAAGCATGCCACTTGAGAATGCAAGGGCTAATCACACTCCGAGATTGACAGATTGGAGTTTGTATGGATCGAATTTACAGTTGCTTTTCTACTGATTGGTCTCTCAGGGGGAATCGGGCTACGTTCTTCTGCCGGGGAGGGGAGGGGGATGCTCGGAAAGCAAAGGAGGGGAAGGAGAAGATCCCGGAAAGGAAGAGATAATCGGGATATTCACGGAAACGCATTTCCTCAGTCGAATAATTTCATTTTCGATGGCAAATTAGCGGTAATCTCTTTCGGGACTTTCCTGGTCTTGTGGTAACTTTGTGAAAAGCTTCAAAAGCAAGGTAACTCCAGTCTTCGAAAGTCGGAGCTCCGGTTGCGGCAAGAAGCGTGTTGTCGTGATACCCGCCTCTGGTTTATAGTACGAAAACTGCTCAAGTCATCATCGCATACTCTGGATTCGAGTCCCGACCTTGTGCATTGGAGCTTTTCCCCGTTTCATCATTCGTCCTAAAAGAGGTACAAAAACGACGTTCGCTAAGATCCCAGGAGTCCCTGATTGGAATTACGGTCTAAGCATGGCTGTTCTATGTGAATGTGAGTGGCTCTGCATCAGTCAGAAGTGGCACAAAGCGACGCTAAATAACAATAATAAAACAGCACCATCTACCTATATAAAAATGTAAATATGTATGTTTGTTCCGGCATAACTCTGGAACGCCTGGCGCAATTTCAACCAAACTTGGTACACATATCACTTACAATATGGAAAGAAATACTGTGGGGGGGGGGGGGTAAGACACCTCTGGCATCCCTAGGGGTGGGGGTGGGAAGGGGACATAAAATAGTAATCTGTTGCGTGGCATTTTCGTGTGTCATATGCTGCAAGTTATGCTTCCCGCTACACAGCACGGCGAATTTGGTTGCCTATACTGAAGGTGCGAAATTTCCATAGTTTTCGGGATCGCTAAGATGAATAGTGACACTCCCAATGCCGTTTAACTCCAAGTTCATTTTACACTATAGTTATAATTCATTATTTTCCTATCTAATAGAAGCTTGGGATAAATAAATACCCGGGCAACGCCGGGTAATCAGCTAGATAACTATAAAAATTAACTACCACCGGCAGGGGCGTACTGGCCAATAGGCAAGAAGGCATGTGCTCCCTGGGTCCACCTGTGATAATACCCATAAAAACAAAAGAAATTGAAAACGAACATACTCTTATCTTTGTAAAATCTAATAGAAAGTACAACATGTGACAAATATTAACCAGAAATTTGTAAACAAATTCGAAAAAAATATATGACCTTACCATTAGTATCATTAACAACCCGTGGTTCCGTAGATCTTTTTTCGACTAATATTATGGAGGGATAACTTTAAAGTATACTATAATAAGTAACGGGGACCTTCCTCGTGGCGCAGTGGTAACCCTATCGCCTTGTAATAAAGACGTCTCTGGTTCCATCCCCGTGTAGGGACATTGCACAATGCTTCAGATTTCACTTTAAACTGTAGGCCCAATCCCGAGAGCACCAATTTTGGGCCTCCGCGATGGTGTAGTGCTAACGCAAGGGTTCGATCCCCTGTGGAAGCACATTGCATAGTGCTTTGGATTTCAATTAAAACTGTAGGCCCATTCTCGATTAACCTATGTGAGCACAACGTGGAATTAAACAAACTTTTTTAATACGTAACAGCATGCAGTTACAATTGTCTAAAGTAGTATATTTTGTACAATATAAGTATAATACTTCAAGCAATTTTAAAGATAGGCAAACAATAATTAAATTTTTTTGGAACTAACATTATGTAACAGAATGCATAAGGATAAGTGGAAAATAAAGAAATGATGTGGTAAAATAAATACTGTTGGTCAAGATGCGTTTGTATTTGTCAGTGGCGTGCACAAGGGGATGGGGGTTGGTAACGGTCATAATCCCCCCCTTTTGGCACAATATTTATTTTAATAAAATAATGTCAAGGGCATAGAATTATGGACAAAATTAGGGCTGACCACTAAAAAAAAAAGTATACGTAACACGACCTTTCAAAAATCATGGGCACGCCACTGATATACAGCTAATTCTGTTTTTATGTCGAGGCCCGATATGCAATCCTTCTCAGTTTCCACTGGCTAGGCCTAGTGTTGCCCACGGGACGAGACGGGACAGGCTTTTAAAAATTCGAGACGAGACGAGATTGATCATGTGTCCCTTTGACAAACGAATATTTTCGAGACGAGACAGCATTTCACAGCATTTCCACGAGACGAGACAGGCCTAAGTCTCGTCTCGTGGGCAACACTAGCTAGGCCAGTACGCCACTGACCACAGGCTACAATACAGTCAGAATATGAGAAAAGAACACAGTCATAAGTATTTATAAAAATCGAGTCACGACGAAAACATTCTCGCTTTACAAGAAGCGAACAAATGAATACAAAGAACCACAGGCCAGCGTTCGCTTGGCTTTTCAGAGGACGTGATTTCCACCCGCAACCTCTCGGATAACCAGTAATTCCCAACCATACCGTTTCCTGCTGTTTCATGTCTCTGCGAAAGGTAGACGTGTTCAGACTCGTAACAGTCACGTTGCGTCCGTCAAGTTCGTACGATCTGTCAAGTTCGAAAACTGGCCAGAAACTGCCGAGGTCAAGAAGCGGGGTCGGGCCATTACAAGTTATGGAATTATCATTAGAAGAGTATGTAAATAAAACGGGATACCAGAAAACGCTACGACTCGTGCGCAACAGAAAAAAAGACCACTTCGAACTTGTAATTTGCCACAAGAGGTCACCCCAGTCAACCCCGTAGCTTTTATGACGTCATATCCTTTACGGGGAAAAAAAATGGTACGATTTTCTAAACCGAAACAAAGCATATCCGCATTGTACTGGGTTGCATTTCAGTTAATGTACGTCGCTGTCCCGGTTCTGCGAGTTTATCGCGACGATGAGAGAGATCAAGCATCAATAAGCTTCTACGTCTTAACTGAAATTCGAATCTAAATATTTGATTTTGCAGCACGTTACTCCCTAATGGCCATTCCTCCTTTTCTCCTCACCTGTATCTTTCTTTTCATCTCTTTCTCTTCCCCTCTTCTCTTCTCTCTCTCTCTCTCTCCTGTATCTTTCCCTCTTTCCCTCTCTTGTCTTGCTTTCTCCTTTCTCTCCTTCTCTATTACTTGGGACGTAAAATTCATTACAATGCACAGTCATGCCTTCTACGAAAATGTTCCTGACTTCGAATCCGAGTAAAGACAATGATGACAATTGAAACAGCCCGCTCCCATTTACCACACCCGATGAAAGGTTGACTCTTGGAAGCTGAGGCGCAGTGGTAGCGTCGTCGCCTTGTAATCAAGGGGTCCCGGGTTCATTACCCGGTGGAGGCATATAGTGGTTCGGATCCCACTTTAAACTGTAGGTCCAGTCCCAATTAACCTTACTGTGCATAAAGTGGACTTAAAACACCAAATCAATCAATCAATTGGAATCTGAGACTTTGACACCCTCCAGGACCCAAATATCACCATGCAACCCCCTTTGTACCGAAGTTGTGTTGTGTTGTCTAAGCAGCAGGATATTAGGGCGCTATTTTATTTGATTGAGCCCAGATTCACTCCTGCGCATTGCCCTCCGTCTTCTCTGCACTTCAGTCCCTGAAGATTAGAGTAAACATCTTCCCCTATTCTCTCTACCACTACCAGAAAAGCTTCAAAATGTATTTTAAACCCATTGAAATACTAGTTACGGATAGTACGAAGACATTTTAATTGATCATTAGAATTAATATGGGTGCATCAACGTACTTTCGAGGTTATTTGCACCCTTCAATTTTCAGTCAGTTAAATAAAACACAAATGGCTTTGCTATCACCAACATCATGGAAAGAACTAGTTTTCAAGAACAATCAAAAACACATCTAAAGGCTCAAATTAGTACGTTTTTTGCCCTGAAAAGAGGCACTGAGCACACTGGCAAGACACACAACCCCACAAAGGATCAAACCGACCTCCGTGGCCGAGTGGTTAGCACCGCGCGCTAAAAACCCAGGGGGCATAGGTGTTCCTTGTGAGTATCCATCAATTTCATCATATCATCACTCATCCTTTTCGTCGCGATTATCCAAAAGTGACAGAAAAGCGACGCTGACGGTGGGTGCAGTCGCCTGAGCCTCGTTCACCTGCACAACTGTAGTCTCCAGAGACGAGACTCTCGGTTTGCATTTTTCCGGACAACCCTATCGTTCTCATCAAGCCTCGCGAGAGGTCAGGTGTCGTTCACGGCTCGATTCTTCCAACAATAAGTCTCCGTGTCATTCAATTGTTGATGATGCCCTTATGGGGAACCTCAAGTTGGTTAACCCCTGCCTGCAAGGTCCAGCAGCCAGCAGCACGGGTACAGAAAGGTCATCAGGATGACCGATCTGGGGGTGAAACCGCGATTCACTGCACAGTGGAAGCCCGCTTCAACGCGTCAGGAGCTCGAGATAAGATTTCACCAAAGATGAAATGAGAAGACGGCATACGAGTGGGTTCCCATTGTTGCCCGAAAGACCAAGAAAAAAAAACAATCCCATTGTTGCCTCCCCAGCAGGTGAGATGGGGGCGGTGCAATTGTCGATGGACACGTGACGTCACGTCCGACGCTGCACAGGTGCCCGTAATGCGGGCGCCCGCCGCAGAGAGTCGCTGCTTCCTTTTTTGTTCTGAATCATCGTTCCCCCTTCCCTTCCCTCTTCTTTTCTCGCGACTAGGAACCCATTTCCGCTACCATCTCCGCGATCACATATCGCTCGATCGATAGTGATACTCAAACGCGGGTCGCAGGAGGTGAGAGTGAGGGGGAGAGAACCGGAAACTGGCTTTAACTTACTCAAACAATGGTCGAAGACCACATGAACAGTATTCGCTCTTTGGGTAGGAAACAAGAATATCTCCCTAGCTACCTCCGTGTCATTTTCCTCCCAATCTTTCTTACTGCTGCCTTGTTAATGCTAAGCCGGTCTCCTTTCGGTTCTCCTCTTGTCTAGGTACCATCCCAATCAGTCTGGGTTTCGTCTCGTGTAACAAAACCTATCTCGAAATAATCAATACGAAAATTTCATACAAAAAAACAACAAAAAACAGATTTCTCCACATTAAATAACATCAGTATTATCTTATCTATAAACAATCAGAAGCCGCACACCCTTTTTGATATGTACTGATAAGTTTAACGGGTTCGATACCGTGTAGAAGGACATGGTTCTTAGGATCCAACTATAAACTTGTCGAACACGACCCTTCAGTAGCGCCGCCACCGAGCACAAATGGAACTGCAGTTGTACTTAAAAAGCATGTTGGGGGAAAAAAGCAGAAGGGAGCATAGAAGTGGACTTTGTTTTATGCTTTAGTAACTGTATCTTAAATTACATACAGTTCGAGGCTCATCTTGTTAATCTCAATGTATTAATTGCTATAAAAAATATGCAACCTTAAATTGCCATCTATGAACGAAAAAGACAAAACCTAGACGAAACTGGGACTTAATTATGTTTCGAGTATAGAAGGCGCTAGGATTTGTAATCTAGGGTGCGTATGGGATGTAGACCTTTCTATGAGGGGCAACATGAGTATTTTAGGACAATATCTCGATTCATATATTTATTTAGCCTTATGCACGATCACTGTTTTTTATTACTATTTCTTGTTTGCTGTAAGATTACATTTATGCTTGCATAGTTGATTTAGCATCTTTATAAGGAGCAGCTTCTTGCTCTACATACATATTAAAGGTATGATATCATAATAATTATCTAATACTAATACAGTATCTGCAAAATATTGATAATGAAAGAGGGAGTAATAGAATCAGATAAGAAATAAGTATTGTTTCCTATTTATTTATATAAGCGACTAACTGTATAAAAGAGTTTTAAAAAATGCATGTTAATATTTTAGCTGTTATCTTGACTAATTGACACAGACTAATCGGGACTGCATTATATTTTGGACATGCCTAACGCCACTGGAAATTGGGAAGCAAATGACTTCACTACAGTATGTAGTATAGTCAAACTGTTTTCATATATGTATTAATTTATTGTTATTACTATTGTGATGAAAATTGGGCGTGCGGAATGGGGTGATCTAGTAAATTAGACTTGTAAATTATGTGAAAAAATTGTTTTTAGCTTATTTTTAATAACTTTCTCTTTTTTTTTTTTGCATTAATTTATTTCGAAGCGAGACAGAGAACAAGCCTGGCTGTATTCACGATACGAGACGCTATCGGAGTAGCTCGAGCCCCATTGCACCCCGTCCAATAAAACGCCACTGCTAAACATACTTTCATTTGTCCGTGCTTATGCACACGAGATCCCAGCTTTCGAACAAGGCGCACTGCGGAGATTTCATTAACCCGGCAACCAGTGGAAACAGTCCAGGAAGAAGCTATTAGCGAGCTTGGCGAAACGTACATCCTCCATTTCGGCTCTCACTAATAGAATCTTCCTTGAGTACTATAAAATGCACCGTAGATGTTGAGACGTGGGTCGACGAAATACAATCGATACTGGCGCTACCTTCTCTCGCCAATCTGCTCCTCCACCCACCCCACGGGTTGAACTTTATGGGCTGGAATTTATGGAAGAAGCAACGGGATAAACTGGGAGCAACAGCCGTGCGAGAGGGAAGTTCGCTTCTTGTCTGGATTAGAGCGGTTTTGCTTCCGGAGGACTCCGCCAGGTGGCAGCAGGTGAGCGCGCAAGGGAGGGACGTTTTCTTGCACGGCCAAAGTAAGGAAATATCCTTTTTGGGCTTATGCAAGGGCCCGGGCGATTAAGCCAGAAGGATTGAAGGGTCCGATGGGCTACGAACTAATGCTCTGAAGCTTAGCGGTGCCGTTTACAGACCCTTCCGAGTGGGTTCTTGTACGATCCATTTATTATCTGGGAGCATTATGTGGCGAAGCTCCTACTAGAGAAATGGTGGACGCCTCGTAAATATACTAAATGTTTATTCTTTTCCTGTTTCAGGAAATTTCTAGTTTATTTATTTATTTATTTATTTATTCAAAGTTTCAGATACAGCACTTTTAAGGCCATTTTACACTGAAAACTCTAACAAATAACAAGAACAAGTCAAGGTGGTTTAAGGTAAAAACAAGAAAAGTTAAATATAAACATAAGGCATAAACAAGGAAACAAAGATTTACATATTCATTTTTAGGGAAGATCGGAAAATGCTTTCAGGGGCAAAAACGTCTATGTTTATGGGTAAATTATTGTAGAACTGGGGCAGCCTGTGGAATAGAGCGCGCTGTATAAGAGAAAGCCTAGCTGTGGAGGTGTGGAACAATTCAGTGTTTCGGGTCGATCGAGAGGGAACTCTGAAGTTGAATTCTGTAAGAAGAGATTCAGATCTTAATTTCCCATTGATGATTTTATAGAAAAAATTCATATCGGCCATATCGCGTCGGGTCTGCAGTAACTGAATGTTCAAAGTAGTCAGGATGTCAGGTTTCTGAAGATGCCGCAAAGAAGGAATTCTATGACGAACAATGGCGGTAAAGAAGCTGAGGACGGAATCCATGCTAGAAAGATTTGTATTGGAAGCCATGGCCCAGACTGGAGAACAGTATTCGAGAATCGGAGAAATGAATGACTTGAAAAACAGGCTAAGAGAAGTTGGAGTATCAATTTCAGTGAATCTGTACAGGAGGCCTAAGAGGCGCATTGCACTTTTAGTTGTAGCTGCGATGTGTTCCTTAAAGTTCAGCTTTTCATCTATGATAACACCTAGATCTTTTTGGGCCGCAACTGTAGTAATATAATTGTTTTCAAGAACATAATGAGAATGTATTTTTTTCTTTTTTAAAGAGACTGTGAGGGAGGAACATTTCTGTGGGTTAATCAACAGAATATCAAGTTAATTTGGGAAACCAACCGATACTGCTCCACAATCGTCAAATCATTGCAATAATTTACAAGTAGGTCTAGGTTTTGACCCACTATGCTTTTTTTAAGTACAACTGTAGTTCCATTTGTGCCCGGTGGCGGCGCTATTTAATTTTCTTTCTCCTACCACTATATTTGAGTTGATGTAAAGAAATCCTGGTTTGGGATACAAAAATTTGTCGAATTTAAACTATATAAATGTTAGTTTAATTACATGTAAAACTGGATTTATTGTTGAATTAGGTTAAATAATAATTACATGTTAATATAATTAAACAATAAGTACAGTTTTACAAATAATTATCCCGAACTAAAATTTATATCGTAAAAAATGTGGTTCATATTCGTATAATACTTCACAGGCAGGCACCACGGTAGTATAACCGTGTAACGTCATGAACAATGTGAATGTCCTTGGACATTCCACGAAAGAATTGCTTTTTCGAAAACAATTAATTTGTGCCACACATTCAATGTTATTATGTTAATATCTGATGTACAATACAACAGAGAAGCGTGTATTTGGGAAAACTTAAACCGCAATTTACACGAACATCTACAAGCTAGCATATTCAGCATGGAGGGACTTCATCGCATACGGTACTCTTCAACGATTCTAACGTCTTAGTTCTCCTAATAAGGATAACGTTACCGATCTACTTTGACGATATGAAATAGTCTGAACACAAATATACTGTATATAGCTTAATATCGCTTTACACATTCTTCTTTACGTGCTAATTTCAACTCCCTGCGCTTGTACTGCAACACGTATAGTTGAACCGAAGTTAAGCCCTTGCACACAAGATTTATTTCAATTTTGTGGTTTCTTTGATTTACGTTTACATTGTTCCTTTTCCTTTGATCAGACACTGAACACCAACACGTTTAAATTATGAAATAATGTTTGTACAGCTTTAAAACGGCACAAAAACCCATTCACGTAACAGACTGATGAAAGAACATATGTCACTTTGATATTTATCCCTTTACAATGTTTCTTAGAAATCACTTACGAAGCGTGCTTCCTTCTTGACAAAACTTTACGATCAGCTTCGAGGTTTTATTACTCAGCAGAACTTGCGACTATGTAAGTTCATTTCTTTGTTGTTCCAAGGTAGCACAACTCTTGCACAGCACATAATAACTCGGCAACAGCCATCTTTTTCTTCTTCTTTCTTCCTGGGTGCAATAATTCTGTGGAAATCATTGTCGTTATCACATTTATTTGTTCGAAAACATATTTCGCTTTTGCAATGCAGCGTGTTGCGGAAGGGGTAAATCACTGGCTTTATAACTCTTAGGAAGTTTGTTTTCTTGAAGACTTTGAATCGTTTTGCTATTACATTCCTTCCTCCCAATACTTCCGAACAAACTTTGGGGTTACAAGTCCGGTATATGAATGGGTCGCAATAAAACCGGTTTAATTAGAACCTTAGACATATCAAATTTTACGACACATTATCATTGATTTACGCTCTGCAATATCATTGCAATAATATAGGTGTCTCCCCTTCCATCTTCCATTCGTGTTGAATCTTTACAATCGTCAGCCTGGCGTCGCAGCAGGGGGGAGGGAGGGGGCAGCTTTTCAGTTCACTGGACTATTTGAGCCATAACCCGGTCATATATGGGAGCCACCGAGCAAAAAAAGACACATTTGAAGTTGGTATATGACCGTTTGAATGTTGTTGATGGACGTGGTAGCGTTCGGAATCGTAGAAACGTTAAGGGGGAAAAGGCGTGTGCTGGGTTAAAGGGGGGGAAGGCACAGATGCTAGTACGAGCACAGCCGGTAGGTGGCAGGCCAGTTTGATAACTGAAAACGCCCAAGTAATAGGTACAATAAAATCTGGAACAGGAGGGAATGGGAAATTGGCTAAGAGCTGAGGTGGCGAAATGTTCGGTATGTCTGAGTCTGTGTCGAAAGCTACGAACCTGTCTGAGGATCGTTCGGCTTAAAACGTTCAGCTGGCGTGCATGGTTCACAACTTGTTAACCGTCACTGTACAAATCACTTGTAAAAGAGTTAACTACAGTAACTATAATACTGTTGTGTAACGTCATTGGTAGGTACGATGGCGATTTCACTGAACCGGTAAGCCCTCAGGGTATCTCAGTGGCCCAGAGTATTAATTGGTCGATTCATATTGTCGCTACCGAAAGCTTCCAGTTCGATTCAACACCTGAACGTTCCTTCGATTTCCTGATCAATTTAAATCATCACCAAAATATGCAAAATAAAATATGCTCTTATGACCTAAAATTGTAGAAAATATGCACTATAATTTGAAAAATATGCCCTTATAACTGGACTGTTTCAAACATCAATATCTATATGCTGTGATATTTTTATACTATTTTTAGTCCACTAAAATGCAAAAATATGCTGAATATGACCGAAAATCCATCAAAATATGCTATATCACGCAAAAATGGCCAAAATATGCCCTTAAAAGCGCCTTAACTTAATTAGTTTCTTCATAATATGAATTTCTATATATTTAGGGAACACATGACCCTTATCAAAAAAATATGCTAAGTCATGAAAATCCTAGCCCTGCTAATCAGCATTCACCCTCATCGTCGCGAAGAGCCAAAAGGGGCATAAATGTGACGTGAATAAGAAAAATTCAAACAACAACCAACTATATTCTTACTGTATTATTTTTTTAGATGCAATTTTTGTCAAGATCGCAGTAAAAATAAGCTAGTTGAATTAATTTTTCATATTACTTCCCGTTTCTGCCGCTTTTGGCTAATTGCGAAGATGAGGATGAATAATGATAAGATGAAATGGATGAAGCCAGAGCCTCGCTGGTCTGCAAAATGCAGATGCTTGCCATTTGGGTGTGTCTAGAAAATTTCACTTCTTACACCCCAAAATAAACTACATAGTTGCCGAGTTTTCAGGAACCATAAGAAAGATTATTGTAGTTTCTTGCGCTAAGATTTCAAAGAGATTGACTAACTTTACACAGTCTCTTCACCTCTCTCAAACGATTGCTTCCAACTTCGTCACAAGTTTTGTTCTTTACGAATTTGAAAGAGGGTTGGTGAAAACAGAAGCGAGGGGGAGGATTTGTAACGTTACTATGTACACACAGAACCCGAAACGTGTCAACCGACACACATATGTCGACTCCAATGTCACATTAACGTTCATAAACTGCAAATGATGCACTTTCTAGTGTCAAAACACACAGAAAAGATTACTTTTTTTTCTGTTCCGCGCGATGCATTAAAATGCATCACTTGGCAAGATCAGACACGATCTTCCTAAATATAAGATAAAGATAACAAAATGACAGATTCAACTGTGTCAACAAATGCATTAAAGAAGCGGGTGCGAGTAAGTTTTAAGCAACAAATTAGGAATGATTCTTACTGCATCTCCTTCATGCTGAAGCGAGAGATAACAACTGATACATGTAATCTGAGGTACGAATGGATCGCAAGGCACGTAGCGTTTCACCGAACCTTTTCCAATTTTGAACCTCCATGCAAAGACACACAGTGGCGCCTGCGAGATGAGGTCATTTTGTTTCAAGGAAAAGCGCCTTTACGATGCTCCTTTGTCATTCGTCTCATCAAGCCGCTGGGCCCCCGCCCTCCGACCCTGCCTCCTCCGTGTCTTCATTCAATACCTTTTCGGGGACCCCGTTTCGTTCGTCTGTTTTTTCCGCTCTTTCTCTTCTCCGTCCGTTTTATTGCCTCGTCCTTCGGAAACAAAGGCGAGAGTACCCGGTTTATTCCCCTGTTCCTACAGGGCTCTTTGCTTTTGTTTCCCGCGCAAACGTTTCAGCCCCACCTCCCCAATTCATGTGCCTTCGTCCGCTCATTAACGTGATCGCATTTTCATAAGTCTATCTCGATGACAACTAATGGTCGCAGAATGAATGGGAATTCCTACAAAATTTTCCTTTTCTGCGCGAAAGGGATTTTTAGAAGGATTTTTCCCTCTACAGAGAGAGTATGACAATAATCGCAGAATGAATGGTAATTTCTTCCTACGAAATTTCCCTTTTTTGCGCGAGAGGGTTTTTTTGAGGGATTTTTAAGAGGTATCCACATATTCTTTTATTCATTTTCGTATTTTACTGTACGGATTTTATGCAAATCCTTAATCAAATCGGTTCTTTCCGAATATCCGAATTCTCCAGATATTCGGATTATCCTTTACTTCCGAAACTGATCCAAATAGCCGTTATTCGGATCTTTGACCATCCAGGCACGTAACCAGGGGGAGGACTAAGTTGTCTAAAGCCTTCCACCGAAATCCTACAAATATATAATTTAAATGGTTTTTTTTATTGTTAATAACAGAAATAATAAAGTTATAACCACAGCAAAAACTGCATTACATCGAAAACGTTTCGTGTATAATAGAGGAACCAAGTTATATTTTTACATTCTACCATTCAATCCAAAGAATAAATCGATCCACAGCTTCCAAAACTTATAGTTTTCTGTGTGAGAGGTCACACAATATAAACTTTATGAGTAAAATTTACCACTAACTGTTAAAGCCTTTTTTTTAACGATTGTGTAAAAGATAAGAACAAAAAACATTAACTATGATTTTCAGTACACTAACTGTATAAAATATAATACAAATAATGAAGAACAATTGTGTTAGTTATTCACTGATACGGTCGATTGAGTAGCAAAGTCTTTTCATTAATGTAATAACAATAAATTTGGATTGGAATTTGTATATTTTGATGCTGTCGTGACAAAACATACCAGCGACAAAACGTACCACTTCCGCATATGCAAGAGGCGAAGAAAAGGGTTCCAGAGGAAGACACGCCAATTACCAAGATTTACAACGATACTCTAGGCAACCTACACGACAAATAGGTTAGGTAAGGTTAGGATAGGTTGTTTATGTTTAAGTATATGATGCATGGCTGGAAATACACTCTCAAGCCCCAGAATCAGCGAAGCTAACTCTTTTCTTTGATAACTTTGTGAATAGTTGGTTGCAAATCGCGGAAATTCCAATAACAGTGTGGAACTGTACTGAAGCGCCATTATGAAGAGAACGGAACCCTAAGATCTTGTTTGAAGGCAATGGCTTACACGCAGAAATTGGGATGAAACAGAACGATCCTCCGACATGACAAGAGACAATATTCTTGCTGCTGACATAACTAAAATGAGGGGAAAGAAGAAAAAAAAAACAAAGACGAAAAGATAAAACCAAACAAAAAATGTCGACTACAGCTTAACCACAGCTGATTTTAAACACGCCAAAATAGCTATATATACATTATATAGTAATTTTGCCAGTCCAAAGTCTGGATAAAGTGTGATGGAAATCAGCAAAACTAGAGAAATCGTAAAATCGGTAAATGATTTTTGATGCCGTTCCATCAAGTGGTACGTTTTATCGCATCGCAAATATTTTAAGACTCACTAGAAGATCCTTCGCAGGTAGCCGGTCAGGTGGTAGATACGTTTTGTCGCGTATTCTATTTTAAAAACTTATAATAGTTATTATTGAAAAATTACAATAATTATTATTGTCATTATTATTTGTAGTAATCAACTTTATCTATGGCCTGACCCCATCAACAAATATTTCTGGCGACGCCCGTGCTGATATGGGGTGAGCCCCCACTCCCACGAGAAGAGGCTACATAATGGATAAACGGTATGCATGCACACAATTGGATATTTCATATTCGGATAGAAAAATTATCCAAATCCGGATAAAGTGTTACCCGGGATTGGTCATCCCTAATCCAGGAACGACAAATGCCCACATAGAATACTGTCCCCTCCCCTCCACCTTCCATGGTGCAGCTACGATGGCAAAAAAATAAACCAAGAAAAATCCCACATGTTCGCTTTTCCCTACGGATCTGCATTTACCGTTTCACGGCGTGTCGCCCATTCCTCGAACATAAAACTTTATCGACTTGTCTTCGCTCATTGTCGTCGTTCTGAGGACGGGTTATGGAATTTAATAGTGTTGGTTTTTTTTTCGTGCTAGAAAGGGGGAATGACACGTCACGAAACGACAAAGTTCCCACTTTTAAACTTTTCCCCACCCCTGTCACAATTTCTCTTCACACACACACAGAAAAAGAGAGAGAGAGATATACATGCCGAATACGCAATTTCAAATATTCATCGAGCGACGAAGGAAGGGGGCACAGCCATTCGATTGCCAGCCCCGCTTTGAAAAGCCGAATCACGCAACGCTTGTAAAAACCACCCTGCCAATCGGCCATTATTTACTTATGTTCCCCGTACCTGGTACAACAAATGGCTGTAAAAGCGCTACTTGGAGGAGAGGGGGCTTTCTGGGGGGGGGGGGGCTGTACTTATTGTCTAGTGGGGCGCTTGGGGGAGGGGGACTGCGAGCTTCCCTCGCCCCCACTTCTCCTTTTTGCCTTGTGCGATCGCCAAAGAGATATGTTGTCCGTATACTCTTTCTAGGATATTGGTGAAAGATGACAGATGTCTAAGTCGAGTGAATATCACAGATAAACTTCTAAACAACACATTACATATAGGCGAAGCGACCGGTCATCGGGAGATGCGTCAATGACAAAGCAAAATAATAAAAAAATATGCTTTTTTAAATATTTTAGAGAAGAAGTAAAAAATAAGTCAGAATACTCGCATATTTGAGCGAAATTAGTCACTCGACGTCATGAAACAGCTAGAAATACGCAAGAAATTCGCTAAGTTTAGCGAATCGAAAGGGGAGCCCACTTCTACCCCCCGTGCCCAGCCGTCCCGCTACGTTTCCTGTTGAGTGCAATGGTGTCAGGCGGGCCAACTCATCGCAGCAGGTCTGCGAATCCAAGGTCCTTCGACCGCTTTTCCCCCACTCTTGAAGGTCTGGTCATAAGAGGCCTTTTTTCGGCCATCTTCTTTATAAACAAGGCAGGCTTTCAGTGACGTTAAAAGTAAGCAAAAGCATAAATTTCCCCACGGTTAGTGCTAGAAAGAGCTGGGGGGGGGGGGGGGAAGCAGTTCTGGATCCATTGTATTTCCTTCACAGTATTTCTCCTTTTCATTTTTTTCTTTCTTTTGATCCTGCGATTCAAATATCGTTTTCTGAAAATAATGTTCTTACTTTACAAAACACGAAGTACTTCAATGTTGTTTTGTGTTTACTATGCTTACGAATGACAAGACTGATCAAGATTTTTGTTCTCGAGGTGACAGACATACTTACTTACTTAGACAGAACATTTTCCCTAACATATCTTACTTTCACACCAGGGATGGTCAACAACATCAGGCTTCCGGAAAATTTAAAATCTCGATTCGGAAATTTTACTACCCGGATTTCGGAGAGAGACGTTTAACAATTTTTCGGGTAGAATTTAAGAAGGTTTAATCTTCCTTATTTTACGATCGTATACAACGTAGAAGAAAATGAATTTGGCCACCTCTACTTCACACGTCTGTACGAACACTGTTATCATCATTATCAATGTAGAAATCCCCCCCCCCCCTCCACGGTTGAAAGATTGACCCTGACGTTTGGCAAGTCTTGCGATGACTACGTAAAAACGTCGCGCTTCGCCGCTGACATTACACTCCTCTCATCTGCTCTCACAAATCTCTTTTTATATACCATATAGTAACGTAACAGCGCGGGAGAGTACCGAGAGCTCTAACAAAGTCAGCCAATGCGGCACCCACTCGGAAAATATGTAGGTTGTGCAACGAAATTGCAAAATCACATGATAAGGTGGACATCTTCCAAAGCTGTTTATTAACATGTAAAAACACTTACATCCTAATAAACTGCCTTGGTCAGCAACTTAATGTGTTTTTAATATGAAAACAAGGCTTAATTATATTACAACTTTCAAACCTTACGAAAGCTCAAAAGGGAAATTGAAGCTTACTTTCAAAACAAGACTTGACGTTATTTAGCAGTTCAATCATTTTTTATGTACATACTTGGTTTGTTCAGGTGAAAGAATTAATGCTAAGGACCAGTTTTTTGCTATTTACTATCATTATTTCTATAGTTCATCATTTATATGTAATGTGTGGCTCATATGTTTTCCCCTTGTTGGTTGTTCTTCTCTGTTAATATTCTTCTCATATCCTGTGTAAGATTTAAACTCACTTGTCAGGTTGCTACTTTCTATTCCTTTTTCATATTAATTTTTATATTACTTTAACACATATTATTGCACCTTATCGATTCTATTCATGACATATTCTGTGTAACAAATAATGTGATAATACAAGACACTGTAAATGGGCATTTATCCGAATTATCTCGATATCCATAGTTTTGAATCTCAAACCATAAGGGTGATGATGTGATCAGCACCACTCTCAGGCCGCCTTTAACCCCTCCCTTCTCCCAGGATCCCGCCGATAAGACCCCCAAAGCCCATCTCCAGTCATCACCTACCCAGGGGATCGAACTCCGGGTGTTCGCGCAGCAGTCAGACGCACCCTACCGACTACACCACCGCGCATGTCCCCTCTTCTACACTTAGTGACGATTGCAGCCGACGAGGTCAAGAAACGGGACACCCAGAAATTCCGTTATGTCTGGAAGTTTCGGTAATCAAATGGATTCATTTCCCGTGAGCAGTGTGTTTTCGCCTAATAGGGAGACGCCTTTTTTTTTCAGATTATGGGGGGACGTAACCCCCTTATCCCCTCCGCTAATAACGCACATGTATCTTACCATGATATTATCCCTTCCTTCCATTACCATACACCCATCTACCCGGATGCCTCGAAGCGTTGCCCTATGCGAGTAGAACACTCGACCAATTTTACCCTCAAAAAAGGGATTTCCACTTCGTTCCGAAACCCTACGAAAAGTCGATGAACAGAAATTTATTCCACGAATCCACAACCCCGTACGCTCCGCTTCCTAATGCGCCATTTCCAATTCCAAGGAGCCCGGGGCTCGAACCCGGGGCTACATCGGAACCAGCCGAGCGCGAACCCTCCCGACGAGACAGTGAAACATTTTGGGCGGATGCGTTCTCCGCTGGGGCGTAATCGAACACCACCAACTTCTCTCCCTCCCTCTCTCTTGCCCCCTCCGACAGAACTCACCCCTTTAGACCCTTCCCCACCCCCTTCGCAACGCTGGTCCTTCCGAGCGGGTACCCTCAAATGAACAATCTGACGATGCAATGCGAACGGAAGAGACTGCTTTTTTTTATTTCTCTTTCCAAGGTTGCCTCGAGTTACATAGCCACTCGAACGAAAGCGACCGGTTAAAGAGGGGAAAGGATTCGCTAAATGCATGCAATAATACACAGAGGGCGTAAATGTGCAAGCGAGGAGAAAATTTCCCGACAGCCTACCCCAGTCAATTCCAATTCGGTTCGCAATCCGCCGCCATCTTGGAATCCATCTTTAAATGGTGTTGTGGCCAGTGATGTAACGTAATAACGAGCCAGTTCTTTCGGTGACAGGAACGACCGCCAGCAATTATTGTCATATTCATGTCCACCCAAATAGGCTACATGGGAAAATTTCAGAATCTTTCATTACAATAGTAGTACATGGATAAACCGAGGAAGAGGTATAAAAAGAATAAGAGAGAGAGAGAGAGGAAATAAGAAACCGAGGTACAAAGAAATATCTAGACAAACAGAGCAGAAAGAGGGAGAAAGAACAGAAATAGAGAAACAAGAGGAAGAAAGAGAAAGAAGGGAAATGGGGGAAGTGAGAGAGAGCAGAGGCGGAAAAGGGGAAACATATATGGGAAACGGGGGAAAAGAGACAGAGAAACAGGGGAACAAAGAGGCAAAAACAGAGGAAGCAAGGGACAGAAACAGAGGAAGCAAGGGGCAGAAACTGAGGAAGCAAGAGACAGAAACTGAGGAAGCAAGAGACAGAAACAGAGTAAGCAAGGGACAGAAACAGAGTAAGCAAGGGACAGAAACAGAGGAAGCAAGGGACAGAAACTGAGGAAGCAAGGGACAGAAACTGAGGAAGCAAGGGACAGAAACAGAGTAAGCAAGGGACAGAAACAGAGGAAGCAAGGGACAGAAACTGAGGAAGCAAGGGACAGAAACAGAGTAAGCAAGGGACAGAAACAGAGGAAGCAAGGGACAGAAACTGAGGAAGCAAGGGACAGAAACTGAGGAAGCAAGGGGCAGAAACAGAGGAAGCAAGGGGCAGAAACAGAGGAAGCAAGGGACAGAAACAGAGGAAGCAAGGGGCAGAAACAGAGGAAGCAAGGGACAGAAACAGAGGAAGCAAGGGACAGAAACTGAGGAAGCAAGGGACAGAAACTGAGGAAGCAAGGGGCAGAAACAGAGGAAGCAAGGGACAGAAACAGAGTAAGCAAGGGACAGAAACAGAGGAAGCAAGGGACAGAAACTGAGGAAGCAAGGGGCAGAAACAGAGGAAGCAAGGGACAGAAACAGAGGAAGCAAGGGACAGAAACTGAGGAAGCAAGGGGCAGAAACAGAGGAAGCAAGGGGCAGAAACAGAGGAAGCAAGGGGCAGAAACAGAGGAAGCAAGGGGCAGAAACAGAGGAAGCAAGGGGCAGAAACAGAGGAAGCAAGAGACAGAAACAGAGGAAGCAAGGGACAGAAGCAGAGGAAGAGAGAGGGCAACAAGGGAAGACATAAATGAAATGAAATTTGGGAAGGAGTGAGATAGAGAAAATGAAACGGGAGAAGCAAGAGACAGAATGAAAGAGAATCAGAGAAGAAATACAAACGGAAGAAGAAAGAGAGCAGCAGAGAAGAAAGAATACAGAGCAAGAAAGAGAGGAGAAGCAGAGCAAAAAGAGAAACAGAGGAAGGAAGAGAGAGAGAAGCATACGAAGAGAATCAGAGGAAGAAATAGAAAGGCAAGGGAAAAGTAAAAAGACCCAGAACTGTAAAAAAACTGATTTCTTGTAAATGAAGTCGGCAGTCTTACAAAAGAAAAAGTACTATATTACGTATATATGATTTATATTCCTCTTCATTTTACCCTTTTCTGTGTCTTGGCTTTCTTTCTCTATTATTTTTCCAGTTACCCTTTTGATTATTTTTCTTTCTTTCTCTCACCAGCTTCATTTCTTTATTTCTGTCTTCTGTCACTCGCTTCTATTTCTGTTCCTCTATCTCACTAGTTCTCTCAGCTTATATCTTTTGTTTTCTTGCTCTTTGTTGATCAACTTTTGTTTTCTAACTCTTTGGTTTAATCGCGACGATGTTCACGAATGATGACAGGTTTCCAACAGCTATACCGGACGTCTCAAGCTGTGTGCAAAAAAGGCGTCCCAACTCTTAACGGGACTCGAGACGAGCATTGCTTCTCCAAACCGTCGGGAGATGGCAGTAAGAGCGCACGCAATCGTACATAGGCGGGAAAATCAATTCAGGGGAATTCCTACTGAACGTGGTTCGGCGATGACTTGCCTGGCATTACAGCATCATCCAGATTCGAGGGGCCTGCGGGAGGGGAAGAAGGGAATCGACAAGTCGAATTCCTTTCGCCGAATCTTGTTATTGACAAGGAATTCATCCCCTCTGTTTCAAGTCTGTGAGGTCTGCGGACGTCGTCATCTTAGACGAAAGTTTCCACCTGCAAGTTACGGTGCTTAAAATTGTTTGAGAATTTGTGGCTAAGACAACAGGGAGACTCCCTCCCTCCCCCTTCTGTCTTAGCCGAAAAAGGGACCGTGGTACGGCAGGTATGCTCTTGTGCGCTGTTCCTTCTTGCACACACATGCAGCGCGAATACTTGGCGATTTCTGCTAAGTGTCAGGCGGTCTCTCCCTTCCAGAATCTTAACCTTTCACTCCCCCTTATGTATTGGACACGTTCCCCAAATTCCATGGATAACCCGATATACCTTGAGTCTCCCCCGAGGGAGCGAAAGGACTATTCCCGTTTCCAGAAAGTGGCGATGAACAGCGGAACAAATGAAGACGCTGTTCTGCTTGCACTGGCAAGAATTGCCTCCGGGGAAGCAAAATTGAGGGGCGTGCAAGGAGTGTGGGGTCGGCAGCGAAGGGGATGAAATGTGAATGTAGATGGAATGCTGGAGTTCGAAATGATGAAAGTTATGGATGTAGCGAGCTGAAGTGCACGAAGAAGACGTATTGATAATTGTAGATTTCAGAAACCTTGGAACTTGCATTAGAAGGATCCGTATGCTCTCTCTGACAGACTGGCTTTGACATTTGGGTGAGCAGGTCACCCTTTGTCCTCCACTAATTTCCCGAAGTCGGTGCTCCGTAACTGTGGAAATTCTCACTAAAACAAATATAGACTCAAATCAAACATCATGATGCATGAAGAGGGTGGGGAACTTGTAAAGATATGTGACCAACATGTCGGCCATCTTCAATAGAACTTCATTCTTTAAAATGTTTCACAAAGGATCAACTTACGCTGTAATTGAACACCTGAGCCGACAAAATTAGGTTTAATGGAGCATACGAATTAAAGTTACATTCAAATAAAAAATCCCAAAGTGTATTTTGTGAAATTCCACATGCCCAAATCTCCATTCACAAATACTAAATTTGATCCAAGACGGCGAAACCTGAAAGAGCCCACAATATTGGTAACATACTAACAAACTCTCTCTTTTTCCTGCGACCACTACGACGCCAGTGGTCCCGGGTTCGAATCCCGTCCTTGCCATGGGTGTTATTTGTGAGTGTCCCTTGATCAATTTCATCATCCGCACAATTAGCCCAAAAGTGCCAGGAAATCGAAGTAAAATAAACTAAATCAAACTAATCAACCCCTATTACCTATATCATAGGCCAGGACGCTGGATGAACGTACCTATCGCACTATTCCTGTGGCAGGAACATTCAAATTTCCCACCCAAAAGGAACGACGAGCAGCAATAGGCAGGAAACGACGCATGCGCAATTAACAGTGCAAGCAGACCCATCTAGCGGTAACCGTTATAAGTTCTCTCATCATCGACTTAAGAAGCAGAAACGACCGAAAAACGAGCGCACGAAGGAAAAGGGAGGGGATTGTATTATAAAAGAGCAGGCGAAAGGGAAGGGGAAATGCCATTATGGAATTCAGATGAAAAAAAGACCGGAATAACAAATCTAAAGAATTGTTAAAGCAGAAACAACGTAGGGTGGCACTGATAACAATAACTGCCGCATTCCATCGTTCTAATCCCGCCCCCCAGGAAGAAAGGACAGGAGAAGTGGATTAAAATAAGATCGAATAAAAAAGGAGGGGAAGGGAGGAGGTTAAAGCGAATATTAGGTTCCTGGAAAATTACTTTTGTTTGCCAGAAAAAAGTCAACGGTAAAAGAATGCAATATACATTTTCTTCTTAATATATTTCTTTCATACATGAGCGGATTATGGTATTTCCATGCTTGACGGATCTGAAGTTCTCTTCTCCTTTTTGCCTTATGCTATGTGGATACGTAATGAAGTCTCAAGCCTTTAAGCATTTCTGAAGGACTGTCCTTTATTCCGACTTTCACTCGACAAAAAATGCTGGCGATTTCTATTTGCATTAATGAGCCTTTATTTAATTAATCGCGACGATGAGGATGAATGGCGGTAAAAGAAACAGAAACAGATGAAGTGAAAAACCCACGATGAAAGAGAAAGCCATCACATCGGCTTAAAATGTTGGAGATTCCATTTCGGCACCAAACTCCACGGGTTGAAAAGATGTCACAGAATCACGCAGAAGACGAGCAAAACCTAAATTTGGTCATTGATAATAAAGATTAACATTGTTAACATTATTCACACCATATTTTCTTCCCTTGCAAGGGTCTATTGAGATATTTGCTCCTCTCGTTTCTTGTCAAATGCAATGAAAACATAGACCTATCACAACATACCATATTTACTACATATTTAACCTCGATGGCATATAGGTAGAGCCGGGTTCGATACCCGGTAGAGGCACAGTGGTTCGGATGCCACATTAAACTGTTCCCGATTAACCTACCTGTGCATAAAGTGGACTTATAAGAATACAAACAAATTAACCATATAGGAATCCAAGTTATCCTGACCACATGATTCGAACAAGTGTTCTCGTGTTACCAGCCAGATTAAGACGGCATTTACTTCCAACGCTTCGAGCTCATACATTTATCTCATCATCAGAACCATAATCTAAGATCCGCCTCCTCATCCACAAATATTTATACTCACACTTCGTATCCAATCAACATGAGAGGAATTAACGCTGACTTAACCGTTGATCGTTGAATTTTCTTGAGTTTTCTTGTTGAAGTGCCGTTTCCTCGACTTCCATCTGCTTTAAAGTTGTGGTATTGGCCTAGTGTGATGATTGGGTTTCTGTTATGTTACCCCTGCAACTGTCGCTCGAATATTTAACTATGTGTTACGTCATATTCATTTGAGATGATGTGCATTAATACCAAGAATATGTTAACACTACACAAAACTCACCAATCAAGGCTAACTGTACTATGTACCAAACTGAGATTGATTTAACTTAAGTTAAAATGGAAATGATACAGCAACAAATGTGCACTGTTCATAACATTTATTTCATCAGCGAAACTCTGCCATCTGCAGAACAAAATCAAAAGCTCCAACATTCTGAAGTGTCACTGATCTCTTCTTCACCCGGCAGGGAAAGGTTAATTCAATATTTACCTTGTTCCCCACGGCACTTTAGAGGGTATAAACTGCCAACAAATTTCAGTTCAGCGCAGATGAAAACATTACATAATTCATCCGCGGCGAACATCAAAGGCGAATTCCGAAAAACTGAGCAATCCTCGTATATAAGTCACCCCCTCCCCTGCATCAACAAATCTGCTCCATTTTACACACGTTATTCTTCCCCACCAATATTTCCATCTCCTTGTTACAAATGTACAAGCGAGGGTCATTCGAGACGCAGGCTGATATATTTGAAAGTTTTATGGCCAAGGTATGTCCTTATCTTGACAAGCATACTCTGCAGAGGAAAAAAACATAACAGCACGTAACAATAAAATAGCTGCGGAGGAGAGATAATAAGATTTTCATCACCGTTTTCCTTTCATCTTCATTTCTGTCTTCTTCTTCCTCTTATTTCCCCCTTCACTTATTTACATTCTGAAACGATTCGTAACATTCCCGTCCACCTTTTCCTTTATTTATCATGGAGGGGGGAAGACATGACAACACAGTTTCAATAGGCAATAAATTAGATGCGAACTAATTTCATTCAACCTAAGCAAGCTGTGTGTGTGACGCTATTTTAAACATTGGGATTTTCCGTTTATACTCCAGCTACTAGATGGCAGCAGTGCTGCAGATGGAAAGAATTGTCTTAAAATGTCTGAGCATTGCTAGAACACATAACTTAGTTCTGCATTCAGACGCGAAATTAATGTGTCAGTTTGACCAGTATGTTGAAGTAGTAGCATCTTAAAGCGAGATGACAAATAGGATATTCCCTTCCCAATCTCTCTTGAACAATTCGGAATGCTACCCACATAAGAGTGCAATGCATGAGGAAAAAAAATTGCGCAAGTAAAAAATGGATCATGGATTTTTCCTGTTCATAGTGTTACTTAAATTTTTCAACTCAAGTTTCGAAAAGTATCGGTTGCAATATATTTGTCGATACTAGCCGATATTTTCCCGGCATTATGGTCTTTTGACGGGTTCCACAAAAATGACTCGCGATCCTCGAAATTATGTAAAATTCGAAGGTCTTTTTTCACCCGTTTTGCGTAATTTCACCATGTAATTTAATATTCTGATGTAGTTATTGCATATTCTTAAGCAAGAGTCTTGGTAATTAGAGTGGTATAGAAATCAATATATTCAACAGCTTTTAACTCATCGGTATCGGTAGAAATTCAGCCCAGTTGAATTATCTAAACCTAATTTTGTCATATTCGAGGGCGAGAGGGAAGTACATATGGAATAGTTGAAGCAAAGGATAGCAAGCAGAGATAGTGAGAGAGAGGAATAGGTGAAGATAAAATATGGAAGAGAGAAAGTGGAAGATTAGAAGAGAGAAAGGGTAATGGAAGACAATAGAAGAAAAATAAAACAAGGAAGACATAAATAAAGAATAGGATAATTGGAGGAATGTTGAACAAGAGAGTTAAAACTTGGAGAGAAGTGAAGAATACAAGACCAAGGGATAAGAAGGGAATAGCCAAAGGAAAGAGAAGATAAATTGATTCAGAGAAATCAAGGGAGAAAGAGTGTGTGGGTGTAAAACATATTAAATGTCTTCCTTTATACCTAATTTATCACTATATTCGTTGTGACCACCATCTCAAGAATTGCCCTTGCAAGCAAGACCCAAGAATCAAACAGGAATGAAGGAACCAATAATGGGAAAATGTATTGGATAGAAGTAATATCAGTGAACTGATAAGGATGGAAGGTGCAGAGGGAGACAAGTAGCAACAATGAAGTTAGGCGAAGAAAATTGCAAAAATGACAAGAATTATTAAACAGAACATGCCAAGAGTTTACAAAGCAACAAATGATGAAGAGGCACGTGTAAACTGACAAAGGCGAAAACATACGTGAAAGAAATAGAAAGCAAGTCACTCAAGAGTCACGAAGAACAACAAAGCAGCTCCAAAATTAATTATAATGCATACCATGAGCTTCAATTGAATGCTATTGGAAGGAAAAAGGCAATTTTAAACTTAAAAACAAATCTTCCTCGTTGTTTACGCGAAATACCACTCAAGGCAGTTGCACAAAAGAGGCGATGGCGTAATATAACCCTTTGGTAATTTGATTCCTGGATGTACTCCACTCTAAGGTCTCCTGCGTGCTTGTCTAAAGGCAGTCCAATTCCACATGGAAGTACGTATCGCGGCTGTCCCCTATTGGCTCTGCAGTCGTCTACGTCACAAAAGGGTTTCCTCGCAAAATCACTAAGAAACCCCTTTCAAAAACATTTCTCGGTTTCCACGACCGGAAGGCAGAAGAGGTTGTTTGGATGCTTTTCTCTCGTTTCCTGATTCACTTAAAGCGGATGGTATTTATTGAGCCTTTGTTAGTTTATTGAGCTGGAATGTCATTTTGCTCGCTCGCACACACACTTCCCCCCATCCCCTCTTATGCTCACAGACACACTCGCACATCTGGAGGAGACTGGTACCAGTTAACCCGTTCTATTGTATGCAGTCGGAAAGGCACGAGGAGAACTTCAGAGAGAGGAAAGAGGTTTGCAATATTGACTGAAATTGTTATTGGAAGGAGAAAGATGACGTCGGTAACTTTAAAGTCGAAACAGTGGGGAGGGGAACCGTAACGTTCAATGCAAAAGCGGAATTGACATTGCAAAGACAATCAAGAGCAAACCTGAATTTCTCTGTGACAAGCTTGAAGTTTCAACCCTCGACAAAGCTCCGAAATCATGCTGTGCGAAACAGACATTGGTCAACATATTTTCTTTGTTTGAGCAAAATTCTATCGTGACAGTTTCCTCCCCCTAGAGTTCGAAAAAGAACTCAAGATAAAAAAACCAGAGGGAAGATTTAATTCGAAGTTCTCTCACTCTACTTGCCGAACAGTCAATTACAAAATACCCTCTGTGAGACTCACTTTTAGCCGAATGTAATTGAGATCGGGGAGCCCACCCCCTTTTGTGCGGTTAGCTGATTTTCACTTTGCTACCAACAGACTAATGCGTTATAGTCCGTGATGGCTGAAAGCCGAAACCTACCCAGGTCTCTACGACCGGTGGCGCGGGGGGTGAGGGAGGAGGAGGAGGGTGTGCATTGGTGAGTAAAGACAAGGGCTGCACGAGGGGTTGGGAAGGCTTTGTGTCGGGGCTGCCAGGTGAGCAACAAGTGCAACGCACTATTACCTGTGGTTTTCGCGCGTCCGGCTAAAAGGAAGGAAATGGGGACAGGAATGATCACAGAGACGCCTATCGAGGATAAAATGAACTACTAGCACAAAGAGCGGAAAAAACGAACTCCTGGCAATGGTAACAAGGGGGAGTAAATGGGCATCGGAGTGACATTCAGGCTCACCGTTTCCCTCTCGATGATAGCGGAATGGCTAGGGGGATAATTGAAGCAAGATCTGGAAACATAAGGATAATCATAGAGAAACATTACACTTGCACTTACATGTTAATAATGTATGAGAAATAAACGATACCTAGAATTGTGAGTATGCATTTGTAATTACACTTTGTAATTTTTAGACACAACTGTATTAATGTTGTTGAGAGATGTTTACTTCGGGGTGAACGCTGGTTACGTTCAAGGGGAACCACACCAACCAATGACTACATAGAAAGGAAGAACAACCCTTACTGAGCCTGACACTACAGAACCATATAACAATGTGAGGTTAATTCTTATCATGTAATTTGAGTTGCAAGGCTTGGATGATATGAGGTGTCGAAGAAAAATATTTTTGCATCTTCTTTTAACGGCACAATGCCTGCTCTCATTTCAGTAACTGACTGAAAACACTGTGACATACCAGTAAAACTAACAGAACAGGTTTCTATTTGTCCTGGATATAAAAAACAAATTTACAAAACAAGATGGAAGACAATGAATGAAAAATGAAATGGACAAACAAGGACATTGCTATTACGTTCAGTCACCATCAACATTATTAAATTTCACTGTGCTTGCTAACCACTTTCATACCTAGACCTAAGATTTTTAACAGGAAGTTGTTTGCAGGAAAGATAATACAGACCAATGTCTGCACCAGTTCTTGCTGTCATGAACTTATGCATACCATTTAGTTCCAATCCAGTATGGCATACAAACCACTTTCATGGTGTTTTGCCACTGACTTTCATAGTTCGTTTCAGTGGCCTATTGTGAATAAATAATGAATAAGTTTTTACGTCCATACAATGAGTAGATTCTGCCCATTGTTGTAATAAGTCATTTCCAGCTATTGCAATTCACTGAAGTGTGTCCAAGTTGTTGACACTTGAAACATTTACAGTGCACGTGCGCTGGGTATATTCCTCATCATGGCGAAAGATGGCAGCACCTTGCAAATTCCTTTGAGATCTCTCATTCTCTTTGTATCTCTCTCTCTACACACAGTTTCGTGCAGAAATTTCTGAGGAGAAATACGAAGAAGAGGAAGAGGTGGCTGGCTAGCTTTCGGCGCGAGAGGGTTGTGCCAGGAAGTAGGTGGGCGGGGTTTCGCGCAGAGGAGAGGGAGCACAGAGGAGTGAAAGAGAGAGAAAGTAATATGAGCCAGGTTAAGGCTCTCGCTTCCAGTTAAAACATCAAAGATCAGAGAAAGATTAGGTTACACTTTCCAGAGAAGAATTTAATGAGCGATGCAATATGGAGGGGCTTAAAAGGCCTATTTAGAATTTTAAAATACAATTTCATTTCTCCCGAAATTTCTGACGGGGGTAAACATCATTTAACCAATTACACTTCTCGTAATTACTTTTAGTTGCTTAGCAGAAATTACGTAGGAAAAGGAGGAAAAAGAGAGAGAGAGAGAGAGAGAGATGGAGAAGAGATAGATGAAGGACTCTCAACTTCCCCCCCTCCCCCAAACCTGCCTTTTCATCCTGTTACGTATGCAAAATGATATCATAATAGACTTTTGTTGCTTTCGTTGTGGAATTAAAGTCGGACATTGAACGTTTTAATTCCCATAGTTCTCCCTCGGGGGTGTACATTTCAGGACCCTGGGAGCAGAATGGGCATAAGGGAGGAGTACAAAAGAAGGGCACAGAAAGAGAAAGAGATTGGGAAACTCGAGAGAAGGAAAGAGATGTCATGCGAAGATAAAAGTGGAGGAATACTGTAAGGGGGAAAACCTAATACCGAGGGGCTCACTGCAGAAGACTGTTGTAGGGAACGCCATCTTCACAGGTAAGCTGGAAAGATAATAATTGTATGCTCCGATATTTCCTACGCGTTGAGATCGTAGCATAGCAGCGCCTACAGGAAACTTTTCATGAGATGCAACGTACATGTTTTTGTATGGCGTGTATGCCACACATCTTAAAATGTTAAACATTATTTTGCCCATATCTTCGGTTTTACACAGTAGAGACAAACACATTCTACATAATTCTTTTTTTCGATAGTCACAAACGGTTAAATTTACTTGGAAAGTTTCAGGAAATAGGCAAATATTACTGAAACTGCTTCAAAAGAACTAGCAATCTCGGTTAAATACTATTATTAATGCTCGTTCTATTGTTTTGTCTTGCCAATTAAGTCTCCCACTTGTATATCTTTGGTGCCAACATCCCCATGGGTTCCGGGTTCAAATCGCGGCTGGGCATGCGTGTCCTTTGTCCAATATCATCTCATCCTCATCGTCGCGATTAGCCAAAAATGACAGAAAAGGGACATGAAACAATCTAATTCAATCAATGAATCGTATATATTTGATTCAAATTTAGAGTGAAATTGGCCATAAACTTAAAAATATACAGTGGAGACCCCGTCACATGCAATGTATTGTGGCGCCACTAGATGGCACTGGCTGCCAAGACATTGAACTGAGGGAAGTGGGAAGTCAGTGCGTCTTTAACAGTCGTGCAGGATGAATGTGACCCGGCGTGAACAGCGTTCTTATGTGAAAATAGCAGTTCTCCGTGGAAGGAATGCGAGAGAATGTCACACTGAGCTTGTGGAAGCTATAGGAATTGATGCTCTACCGTACCGAAATGTTGCGAGGTGAGCAGCAGTATTCGGACGTGGAAGATAAGCAACCGCCGACATGCAACGTGCAGGACGACCTGTGACTGCGCGTATTCTGTCTTTTTCTCTATCCTGATACAGATCCCTATGTTGTTTAAAATTCATGCTTTAAACGTTAGCATATATCGTGACCTTCCAATTGTATATTGTACAATTTCTTGCCTGATCCGCATTATGATGGGAAAAAATAGTTACCATTACTTTTGCTGTAACCCTCGTGTATATATATATATATATATATATATATATATATATATATATATATATATACAGGGTGTTCCAAAACGAATATCGGGGTTTCAATGAAGTGTATCTTCTATTATATATACATTACAGAAATGAAACGTACCTTAAAAGGAAAGGTAACTCAAACAGTTTTTGTTTCTACTTCGCAGGTGATGTTTCGTAACTACACCGCAGCACGGCGCTAGTAGTAAAGATGGAGATGACTCCTGAGCGTAAAGCCTTCTGTGTCTTGGAATTCGCAAGGTGTAACTCAGCAATTGAAGTGCAACGTGCTTTTCGGCGGGAATATGGATGTGATCCCCCATCGGATAAGAACATCCGAAGATGGTACAACCAATTTAAGAATACGGGATGCCTTTGCAAAGGGAAGAGCTCTGGAAGACCACGTCTACCAGATGAGCAAGTGGAACAGGCCAGAGCAAGTTTAGGTCGGAGTCCCAGGAAATCTGTAAGGCGAGCTAGTTGAGAACTGTCAATGCCGTCCACGACTGTTTGGAGGGTGTTACGAAAGAGACTGCCGTACCGTCTACAGATGTTACAGGCCCTAAAGCCTGAAGATAATGTGACCCGTGCCAACTTCTGCGAAAATGTGCTGGACATGGAAGATGATTTTCTTACACGTGTGATCTTTAGTGATGAAGCCTCATTTCATCTTAGTGGACGAGTGAATACGCATAATGTGCGTATTTGGGGGTCTGAAAATCCACACCAAACAGTGCAGCACACTAGGGATTCGCCAAAAGTGAATGCATTTTGTGCTCTATCCAAAGAACAAGCGTATGGACCTTTCTTCTTTGTGGAAAACACTATCACTGGTACTGCTTATTTGGACATGCTCCAGCAATGGTTCTACCCTCAACTGGATCGTGAGCAAAAAAGGAACATCATCTGGCAACAAGACTCACGTTCATCGTGAAGTACGGAATTGGTTGAATGCTGTTTTTCCCCAACGATGGATCGGTCGTCATTGTGAGGATGACGTGGCTCTTCTGCACTGGCCCCCAAGATCTCCCGACCTCAACCCCTGCGATTTCTTTTTGTGGGGGTATGTAAAGGATAGTGTATACGTGCCACCGCTACCTGCCGACCGCCCTGAATTGCGACGCAGGATTGATGCAGCTGTGGAGTCTGTTACACCAGACATGCTAGCTTCAGTGTGGGAAGAAATTGCCTACAGACTAGATGTGTGCCGTGTCACAAGGGGATCCTACATTGCACACTTGTAACTTGTGACAAAAAACTGTTTCAGTTACCCTTCCTTTTAAGGTATGTTTCATTTCTGTAATGTATATGTAATAGAATATACACTTAATTAAAACCCCGATATTCATTTTGGAACACCCTGTACTTAGGTTACAATTCCAGTGTTGTATCTTCTAGTTGTGTCGAATAAACATGCGACGAAATCATGAGAACGTACTTAACATTCATATGCTGAACGTATTTCAATAAAAATACCATTTTTATAAACCTTTAAAGCATTTTGACTCAGAGTAAATTCCACCACATGTACTTAATGATTAGAAAGAGAACTTGATCAAAAGCATTATTTAAATCTTGTTCTTCACACATTGAAACATGTCTAACCTACCCTAACTAACCGTAGAAATTACTTCCATTGATATGCCTAATCATTAACTTAATCATTGCAAGAAATAGTGGAAAATGCCACGGTGAAAGGATTAGCATCGCAAATACCACAAACTTGCTCATTTCTCTTCTCGGGAGCAATCATTTGGATGTCGTCCGCTGCAAACTGAGCGAATTCTCCTCCCCTGGCACTCGTTTACCCAGCACACAAAACAAACCTAGACAATCTGACACCTAGCGGGACAATTTACATACCGGCCGGATAATTAGACCCCTAGAGACATCTTGTGTTCATCCGGGCAAAATAAATTTGCACTGAGGTCATTGTGGTGTTGCGACGGGCACAACAGGGATGTTTACAGCGTTGCCAGTGGACGATTGGGGATTATCGTGTTTCCTGGTCGTGGGAATGAAATTGCAGTTGCACGTCCTTCCAGTGACTCTGCTTCTTCATCTTTCACCCATTTCAGGACTACAATTCAAGTCTGTGGCGCAACAGTTCTTTGAAGCTGAGGCATGAGAGGCAAAGCTTCCATCGCCGCTGTTTATGGCTTTCGAGGTCGTATTCCGCCATTTATTTTTGATATATCAAATTGTCAGTAATGTTTTAAATCCTCTCGGGGACAGAACCTGAGACTGCTCACACAAAAACCGAGAACGCTAATCATTTAGTTAAACAGAATGCTTCATTGATTGGCTTCCTTTATTTTACTTCGCTTTTCTAATACCTTTGACTAATCTCAACACAAAATATAGAGCACTATAGGTTCAATTAAGCCTGAGTTTGCTCCTAGATAGATTTTCCATTAACAATAAGTTTAGTCATACCACATTTATAATAACAGAAGTAGCAGTAGTAGTTCATGAATAGCCAAAAAATGTAAACAAAATAGTGACTACTTAATATATTTGGTTAACTTTTTTGTGGTCACCCTGTACTTGGTATAAAAAAAAACTGACTCTACCTACAGTTTTGAGGGGTAGCGAAATCACCTTTCAAGATAACCACAATGATGAGGATGAATGATGAAGTAGCAGAATGTAAGAAACTACAACGTCGGCATAGCATATACTTTAACCAGGATTACGAAGCACATATAAGCTAACCATCACACCGCAGACGCCAAAAAAAATTATGTTTCCTTGGCATTATTTACTATAATGGCATTTGAAACCATTATCTGCTCTATGAGAGTTAGGTCCTTGTAGGTTATGCAACAAGATATGTTCGAATGTAATAGGGTTGCATAACGCTATACGGGGATGGTGTGAATTAGAACCACTTACAGAATTACTGAATCATTTTACATCACATGCGGGCGAGGTTCTTTAGGTAAAATTATTTTTGGTCACCAATAGCTATTAAGAGCAGAAATATTAATTTCCCTTAAAATGAATTTGTCACTGCTAACCACACTTCTTCAAGTTACAATGCAGTCGGAACTGGATCTACTGTGTTCCATCTGCTTCCACCGGGGATAAAATTGGCACAAAAACATCGGTAAATGTTATTGTGAAATTATTGAAAATCTACGATAAACAAACCTGACTGGCAACACTGATTTTTCTTTTTTTCCGGGCGGCGCGGATTCTGAGCTAGCAGTCGGGCATCACGTTGTTATTTCATTTCGCGCTGCACACCCGTTAACTTTCCATTGTTTCTGGCGTGATTGTCGGGGCTAAATGAAACGTAACACCGGCGAATATGCGGGGGGTGAGAAAGCAGGAAAGATAAATGAGTTTATGCTGATAACCGTGATGCTTATCTCTGGTGTTGGTAAAAAGGGGGTGAGGGGGAGTAGGGAGCATGTGAGTGTGTGCGAGTGGGAGGGAAAGAGTGCAAAAAACAAGGCATTGATAAAATATGTGATCTTCACAAACCAATTTGGAATTAATAGAAGCAATGTGGAATACACTAGCTTACGATTTTTTTTCTTCTTTCGCTCTTTGGAACGTGTAAACACATATGTCTGTTTGGCAGCCGAATGGGCGAATTTTTAAAAAAATTCCTTTCCATTCGAAAAACCTCTTGGATATTTCAAAATATGAAAAATTATATACGCTTAGAATTGCTTCTAGAGCATTGACGTGAATTTTCGTGTAGTTTTCTTACACTGTTATCTAGATATTTCCGCGAAACTTTTGGAAATATCTAGACAACAGTGTAAGAAAACTACACGAAAATTCACGTCAATGCTCTAGAAGCAATTCTAAGCGTATATAATTTTTCATATTTTGAAATATCCAAGAGGTTTTTCGAATGGAAAGGAATTTTTTTAAAAATTCGCCCATTCGGCTGCGAAACGTCCATGACGGGGAAAAAAAGTATCATTGACTAAACAAAATATTCATTGATTCTCAACCTATGGTGCGCGACCCACTGATGGGTCCCGAGGGGGCATTTGGTGGGTCGCGAAGTCGGACTCGAAATTTTATTTACTGTTTTTAAGTGTTGTACGTAGTCTAAAGTCTACATTTTTGTTATTCGCGCTATACCCTTGCTTTTTACCGGCATCTCTCTGCTGTTTATCTCAAGAGAATCGCATACCTGTCGTTTTCGTTTCGGTCGCAGCAAAGAGTTCTTAATTGTCTCTATTTCACATGCATATCGACTTAAGGTGTTGCTGTGTGTGTTTATGCGGTCGCCGAGAGGTGTCAACTGTCATCATTTCACATTGCTATCGAAACAACTTGGATTACAAATCTAGTTGATACTTAACAAAATTAACTTATTTTTCAATTTCAGTGTGTTTAGATATATTTTAGACTAGAGTAAATTAGAATTCTCTGTCAGCGCTCTGTTCGCTGAAAAATTCTGTGTGTGCCTAATTTAAAGAAATAACATCTCTACGCTGGGATGATCCAGGCAACGTCGATGTCTACAGTGTTTTAAAGGCAATAGATCCCGTTGCAGTAGCACTGACAGACGATTTCACGCAGGTAAAACAGCGAAAGATCAGGCCGGCTCGGTAGCTCAGTGGTAGAGCAATGGCACGATATGCCAGAGACCCGGGTTCGAGTTCTGGTCGAGCCTGCATTTCTCGCTGAAAAATTCTACGAGCACACATCGCCTGTGTGTGCCTAATTTAAAGATAGAGTAAATTAGTATTTTAAATTACATATGTACTCGTAAGTAATTTGCTTAACGAAGCGTAAAAAAGGGCTTCTTAAAGTACTCGATGTTAGCAAAAATATGATTTTCAACTGGGTGCTCACCGCCGGCGCACATGCCCATGAAGTGTAATATCCTTCAAGGTGGGTCCCGGACTGAATAAGGTTGAGAAACCAGTAGTGTCTTTACAAGGTAATTTATTTAAGTAACAGCCAATTGACGTTATGTACAAATTAAAGGAAGCATATACAATTGGAAAACAGGACAGTGTATAGCATTATTCTAATTTTTCATTGCTCTTCTGTCTCTGTATGAGCATGAGCGATGATTGAATAAAAATGGTAAAGGGTCTCTTGCAAAAAAAACACGAATATCGATGCCGAGAGTCTAAGCCGGAACTCTCGCTAGTATCTAGTTGGTAGAACACGAAACAAGATTCTTCTGCATAACTTTAATCAGAAAGGAGAAATTATTGTTATTTCCAAGAAAACTGGGCTAAATGGATAAGGAAAATTACAAAAGGAACGAACGTGCTTGTCACTCGTTTGCAGTTATTTCAGGCAGGACAAAAATTTAAGGTCTTGTTCAGAATACTGCGCAAAACCTTCAACAGAAGCAACAAAAGAATCGTAGTTCTATTCGAGATTGCTTGATGATTCCAAAACCTTCAATAGAAACAACGAAAAGAATCGTGGTTCTTATTCGAGATCGCTTGATGATTCCAAAACCTTCAATAGAAACAACGAAAAGAATCGTGGTTCTTATTCGAGATCGCGTGATTATTCCAAAACCTTCAATAGAAACAACGAAAAGAATCGTGGTTCTTATTCGAGATCGCGTGATTATTCCAAAACCTTCAATAGAAACAAGGAAAAGAATCGTGGTTCTTATTCGAGATCGCTTGATTATTCCAAAACCTTCAATAGAAACAACGAAAAGAATCGTGGTTCTTATTCGAGATCGCGTGATTATTCCAAAACCTTCAATAGAAACAACGAAAAGAATCGTGGTTCTTATTCGAGATCGCGTGATTATTCCGAAACCTTCAATAGAAACAACGAAAAGAATCGTGGTTCTTATTCGAGATCGCTTGATCTTTCCAAAACCTTCAACAGAAACAACGAAAAGAATCGTGGTTCTTATTCGAGATCGCTTGATGATTCCAAAACCTTCAATACAAACAAGAAGAATCGTAGTTCTTATTCGAGATATCTTGATCTTTCCAAAACCTTCACAAAAATGTATTTCCACTTCAAAATATGTAGGAACATGAGATTTTGTTAAGGCAAGCTTTAAATAATTTATAAAATATTATCCATGCATTTTGCGAAAGAGCACACAAAGAAGCTATTGCAACCAGCCCAACGTGTACACAGGCCGAAGCGACCAAATGAACAGTGCAGGAACGGGGATTCGATCGGGGAAGAGCAGAGAGCGAGAGAATGGGACCCTGCTCGTGGGGATGGGGGTGAGGGAGCAGGGTTGGGGCGAGGGTGGAAACACGGCAGATCGGAAGCGTTAAGTTGAATTGACTGGGGGATGTTTTTCGGACAAGCTGAAATCGACATTGATAAAGCGGAAGATCAGAGCTGGCTACTACAATAACATCAACAAAACAACAACGCATTACCATGGAGCCATTATGTCGGCGCCCATCAAAGAGGGAAGCCAAAAGCTACCCCCTCCCCCCGCGCCGACCATTGTAGCTTCCAATTGACCACCTCTTGTCAATTAATACTGTATGCACGCATACAATATTCTCCGTTGGTGAAATGACCGGGAGAGACATCCCAGAATCAACTCCGAAATGTGTGGAAGTGGGAGTTGCCCTCCATTTTTGTTTTGGTAAACTTCCGCTGCCTAGATTTATAAAAAAACAATTTTTCCTTTATGCAGGCCCCACTCTATTCTTCTGTCCGATTCCAGCAATCGGAGCTGCGGAATTATTTCGCAGGCGTTTCCGGCCGATTCGATTTAAGCGAGGCGTTCGATTGAGTCCGATTTTATGCCCGAGATCAAACGGACTGCCCGACGCAGTTAAATGTCAATTTGACGTTTGTAGCGACGCTCTGCCGGTTTGGGAGAGCGGTGGGGCTGTCTGGTGACACGCAATCGCCCCTTCCTTTGTTTCAGTGACGGTTGCGTTTTGATTCCATTTCCACGTTCAGTTTGCTAAACGTCCAGGTTTAATTTTGCAAAATTGCTTTTCCATTTAGAGCTAAGTTGTTGTTTTAAGTAAATTTCTCACACTGCTTTGGTGGCGTTGACTTCAACGTTGACTGCTTCAATTTTTCGTAAAGTGTCATTTAATACAAGTGAACAAATTCAGTAATAAGCTATAGTTACTGCCTGGAAAATTAGCTAAAATGCTTGGTGAAATATTTATTGAGTGGTGAAGTAAAGCTCTGGACGAAACCCTTATTGAATGAAAATTGGCACGCTAAAGCACTCGACGAATCTTTTAGTGGGTGAAGTGTGGCAATTGAAAGAACTCGATGAAATCCTTATTGAGGTGAAAGGTGATATAGCAATCGACGAAACCTCCATTGGGTGAAAAGTGACAAATAAAAGCAATCGACAAATCCTCCATTGGGTGAAAAGTGACAAACAAAAGCAATCGACGAAACCTCCATTGGGTGAAAAGTGACAAACAAAAGCAATCGACGAAACCTCCATTGGTGAAAAAAATGACAAACCAAAGCATTCGACCAAACTTTTTACTGAGTGAAGGGTGGTGATTTAAAGATTGATTCAGTTGGTGTTTTAAATTCACTTTACGCACAGTATGGCTAATCGGTACTGGGCCTACAGTTTAAAGTGGGATCCGAACCAGCATGTGCCTCCACTGAGTATCGAACCCGAGACCTCTTGATTACAAGGCGACGACGCTACCATTGCGCCATCGGGGAGGCCCGGTGATTTAAAGATCTCGATGAGATCTTTATTGGGATGTACAGTGTTAAAACACTCGACGAAACCTTTATTGGATGAAAAGCGACAATCTAAAACAATTCATGAACATTATTTATTAGGTGAAGATATTACATGGTTCTCGTATCAATTTTTAATCGGCTCTCTGGGTCTTATTTCGAACTTCCGAGACGAGAATGTACACGGGTTGACCAGAGTTGATCAGCCGGTTGGAAAGTAATAATTTCCAATTTGGCATCTAGTTCGTCAACCAGTAGGAAGTTTAAGTAAGAAGTCCAGCCGACCTCCGTGGCGGAGTGGTTACAGGTTAGAATCCCGGCCGGGGCATCGGTGTTCTTTGTGAATATCCCTTCATCAGTTTCATATCATCACACATCCTCATCAACGCGGTTAGCCAAAACCAAAAGTGGCAGAAAAGCGACGCTAAATTACAAAAAAATAAAATCAAGTAACACGCCTGTAATTGCTGTTGTCCTCACGACAGACTATTGTTCAGAGATCCACCACACTGGAACATTAGCTTTAAGGAGCCGCCACTCCTCCTCTCCGGGCATGGAATGGTCAATCGTCATGTAATAGGAGAAAACCATTGTCTCACCCTTCTCAAACTCACCCCTTGGCAAAAACCCAGCCCTTTCAGATTCTAGATGTCCCTATGTTGACTCACACCGTGGACTATCTCCCATGCTTCCTTCCCTTCCCGCAACCAACCACTCACACCCGATCGCTGCCATTGGAAACCTCTCCCCGATGATGAATTTCTGTTTGCTCATGTGTCGAGCCGCAGTGAAGAATCGTCTCAAAATATTTCACAGGAAATTGCGCGCAGGGGGTGGAAAGGGGGGAGGAGGCGGGAGCACCTTTTTTCCCTATTTGTAAAAGAGCCGTTGGCTTCGGGGGTTGCCGATGAGAAACAACACCCTGTTCCTCCTATCAACCCCCTTTTCCCTTTCTATCAATAGAGGAGGAGAGGGTTGGGTGTATTGGAAGAAACGTGGGATCGTCTCATAATTTCTCTTTCGATATTAGTCAAGCAGGGGGGGAGAAAAAAATTATTAAAGAAACTGCGACAAAACCTCGAGGAAATGAAGGATCATTGTGGAGGAAGTTGAGGATCCGGGCTCCTTAATTTCCGCGAACAGGACAGATTGATATTCCGGTGTGCTTTAATCATCAGAGAAGAGGCATGGCGGGCAGATTACTTGAAACCCTTATAGCTCCGTTGCTGTTTTAAATTCTGCAAGAACCTCACATTTTTCCTAGCCAGATCGGCAATGGGGTTGATCGAAGATATTTTAATCACTTTTTCATATTAGTATGAGAATTTTGTGGCTCTGGGGTAACATCTACAGTCTAGATATCATTTCCTGGATTTGTGGTGAACTCTCTGTCCTTCATTCTATCTCTGTTGTCAGTCAATTGAGTCTTTTCTCTCTTGCTTCTCAGTTTCTTTACCTCTCTACGCGTCATTTGCATCCATCTGTATTTCCTGGTATCTCTCCTCTTTCTCTCTACACACATTGTCTTCTTCCAGTCTCCGTCATTTTCCTCTTTTCTTCTCTCATCCTCGGTTGTGTTCTCTGTCATTCCTTGTTTCGCCCTCATTCGCTCTCCACTCCACCTTTCTCTTCCCTCTTCTGCTCTTTTCGTATTCTTGGCCACTCTTACTTTCTCTATACTACTCTTTCTTCTTCCTTGCTCTCCATCTTCTCTGTCTTGCTCTCTTTCTTCCCTAGGATCTCCGTCTATCAATTTTGATATCTACTCTCATTGCCTCAGATATTCTGTAGTTACTTCTCTTCTCTCTGCCACAATTTTCTTCTTTCCACAGTCTCCATCTTTTGACCTCTTCTAAGAAGGCCTACCTCTGTGGCGGAATGATTATCACAGGGCGCAACGGTGACAGGGGTTTCGAGTTTGAAATCCCGGCATGGACATAGCTGTTCTTTGCGATTCTCACTCATCAATTTCATCAAATCATTACCCATCCTCATCTTAGCCAAAAGTGGCAGAAAGGCGACGTAAATATTATCTAATTCAATCAATCAATCACTGTCTCGAAGAATGGAGATGTTGAAAGTTCTAAAATCTTGAACTTGTCGAAACTTTCTCACTTTGTTTATATTTCAATTCAAATAAGTGAGTGCATGGTTGTGTTTCTACTCACATTTTACAAATCATACTGATACCACAATGATACCATTTGTCGTGAATCAATGATATTTCACTACCCCTGATGGACCTAACAGCATCTAACCACCTTGCTGAACACGAATATTGTGTTAATTCGAAAATTCCTCTTCTATAAATTCTTTTTACAGCCTCTGTCGCTTTCTGATTCTATGTGCCATTCTCCCACTGCACAGAGGCGACGAGAGTGACTGGATTCAGAAAAAAAGAGAACATAAAAGTTTCTGCGAAAAAAGAGAGAACTGGAGGAAGAGGAAAGAAGAAAGAGATTAATGACAGCGTGTTGTTGTCACTGGAGACGCCTGGAGCCTGACGTTCTGGAGTGAAAACTCTGCTGACAGCTTCGGCTGGACAAATGATGCCTTACTATCGCTTCGGCGAGATAGCTGGCACATGCCCCCCGCCCCCTTTTCAGGCACTTTCTCCCCAAAAGAGTGGGGTAGATATGGTGCGCAGAATTCGAGAAATGAAGAATTGATCAAGAAACTCTCTGGTCGTTTCCAGTAAGTAATAAAAAGAAAAATCACACAATTTGAGCCTTGATTAGTGTACGTAAGGAACACAAGTTTTGATAACCAAATAAGAAAATAAGAACAATGTATTTTCATTCCACTATGAAAGTTATTGTGTCTAACACGGTACAATACGATAGAATGGAGACAATGACTTTAAAAGGAAACTGTGAGACTTATGAAAAACAGCAGTATCACTCACGTGTTGGGAGAGAAGAGGTGGGGGAAGTAGACAGAAAAAAGGAACAAGGAGAATGAGGTAAATAGGAAGGGAGTAAACGTCATAAACAATGTGAAGGAGAAAAAGAGATTTGCAAGAATGAAAATTGATTGATTGATTGATTTAGTTTATTTTACTTCGCGTTATGTGCCTCTTGGCTAATTTGCGAAGATGGGATGAGTGATGAAACTGATGAATGGACATTCACAAACAACCAAGCCCGAGCGGGATTCGAACCCGGGACCCTTGACAAAAATGAAAAGAATGGGAGACGGACAAACAGCAAAGGAGAAATGTGTAAAAGCAAGGAAAATGTAATAAGATTGAAAGAGAAAGCAATTAAAGAAGGTGTCAGAGAAAGATGGGAAGAGATAGGGAGCAAGATAGAGTAAGAAAGGTCGTGAGAGAAGATCATCACAGAATGTGACAAAGAATGACGAGAAGACAAGAGACAGACGGGGAGTGTAGAAGAGAAAGAAACAGTAAAAAATACTGCTTGAGAAGGTCATGAAAGAAAGTGACAGAAAGATGAGAAAAGAGAGAGAGGAGGGATGGAAGGGAGGTGTATAAGTGTAAGAAAGACTGCGAGAAAGATGCGAAGAGATGGAAAATGTAGAAAAGAAAGAGAGAAGAAAGACTGCACGAGAAGATCATTAAGAAAAGTGACAGAAAGGGAAAGACAGATTGAGAGAGACCATTACTTTAGATTAAATCCACTCAACTTCTCCACAAATCCAAGAAAGAACAACTGTTCGAAAGTTATCCACCGGGTATCGAATCTGACAACTCTCGGTCCAAAGACTCAAGCGCGAACCATTAATCCAAGAGCACGGCGTGAAAATTATCAACAATCTTCAAGAACATGTCACCATCTAACACACGTTTCAAGTGCCCACTTCCATTCCATTCCCCGCTGTTGAGCGGCTCAAGAGGAAATCCAAACGCAGATGTGTCGTGATGATTAAGAGAGCTATCAATTCCTTACCTCCAGAGCAAAGGGAGCGTCTTTCTTCAAGTTCTCTGCCTGTGCAAATTTGCAAATATCCGTGGAAGCGGCAGAAGGTGGGAACGACGACTTCCAAGCGTCGAGACACTTGGCGGTGGCTGGGGTGGATTTCTCCAAGACTGTTGGATCTCGAGTCCGAATCGCCTTCGGTTGTCATCCATCATTTGGGAGACGTCTTCGGTTGAGGAGCGGGAACGTCTTAATACGAGTTGATCAATCTAGATCCTGCTGGGAGGAAAGGGAGACTCAAGATGGAGTTCTCGATCGGTCTGCTCGATTTGTGACGTCGCAGGAGCAGCGTCTTCGTCTGCCTCAACTCTTCAATTCCCTACTCATTACCATATTATCTGCACCATGCTGTTGAAAGCACAGTTACACTATATCAAGAATAGGCAAGCGCTATTCCTTGCACTGAACTGCCACGGCTGAGGAGAATGCGAAGATAGGTTCCGGGCAGTCGTAACAATATGAGGAATGGCAATACGCTTGAGACTGGCTCAGGTTTGTAGGTTTGGCAGATACCTGTTCGATACCTATTTTCTACATGATGTGAGGAACTGAAGAATGGAAAATCGTTTCAATATCGCGGATCCCATATATGAATGCCCGACCCGATAATAACATTCTTTACCATTATACGAAATCTGAATCTTGTTTCCTTTACTCCATATCAGAATCTCAGAACCTAATTCTCCAATTTAATACCCTCATCTCGAGATAGGATTGCTTCTATTTTTCTTTATCATCCTCTAGCTCTCTCTACTCTCGTTCTCTTCGCACACTCTTCTTTCTCAGATTCCGTCACTTTCGACGTTTCAACTTTGATCTCTCACCCTAGGTTTGATATCCGAATCTCCATTCCTGATTTTTGAATTCAATGTCCTAATATCGTGTTCTGATTCCTCAATTCCACATCCAATCCCCGAAACCTGATTCCTCAATTCGATACCCAAATCTGGAGAACTTAATCCTTCAAATCGATAAACGATTCTTGAGACCTGATTCCTCAGTTCGATACAAGCCGACCTACGTGGCGAAGTAGTTAGCACAACGCGCTACGACGCCAGGGGTATCGGGTTCGAATCCCGGCATGGGTGTTCTCTGTGAGCGTTCCTCCATCAATTTCATCACTCATCCTCGTCGTCTCGATTAGCCAAAAGTGGCAGAAAAGAGACGCTAAATAACAATCAACTCGATACCAGAATCTCGAATCGGCTATCCGAATCCTGGGTCGGTGTCTCGAATCTATACCCGTTTCACGAATCTTGGATGCGATATTCGAAGATTTGGTTTTGCACAACCCAAGTTATCTTCCTACGGCACACGGCCAGCGTCCTGGGACAGCGTCAGATTCAAGAGAGCGCACGACAACCAAATTCTCCAACCGAAATTTCCGATTGGCTACGCGCGTAATGCAGAAGACCCGACCGAGGCAAGGGCAATGTCCCTGTGTGTGAGAGAGGACATTGATTATCGCCAACTCTTCCCCCGAACGCAGTTATCGATCCTGGCGACCGTCTTCAGCCCGATCCAATGATATTTGGCTAAGAACCAGAAAGGATCATCTCGACTCCGAAGAAGAGGAGGAAGATGACAGAACGTCAGAAGAGAAAGAGGAGAATACTTGACATTTGAGACGAAATGTCAGGAAACCTTCCGCGGTGCCGCATTCAAAAGGCGACGGTTTCCTCTCCTTCGCTCCTCCCTGCGGCGACTACAAACAAAAGACACATCTCCTTACTTAAATCCCTCAGACCTTTGCAGGGGAATCATCTGCGGATTAATGTACCCTGGCAACCCCTTCCCCCCCCCCTCAGCATCCGACCGAGCTCGTTCCACTCCAAGTCATTACAATGATTTGTCGCGTCCTCCAAGACCCATAAGTTACTCGGCCTTATTGTGTACCTCGGTGCGAGGCGACCATGGAATGATTACATGTGTCTTGTTTTGTAGTCGAAAAGGGCAGAAGCGTCTCGAGGCAGATGGAATTCCAGAAATCTCAGGGCGAAATTTCCTAAGCTGGATTGTCTTAAATCGTCAAAAGGTGATTTCCTCGCAAACGTTTGGTTTTGTTTGATTGTTATTTAACGTCACTTTTCTGCAAGTTGAGACTAATCGTGACGATGAGGGTGAGTGATATGATGAACGTAATGGACACTCACATGCCTAGACAGAGATCCGAACCCGAGACCTTTGGCATCCTAGCACGCTACTCTTACCACTCCGTCACGGAGGTCAGTTTCGCAAAGTTTTGGGTTTGGTGCAAATAGAGAAATGGGCACACACAAAATTTCCCAGCACCTATCGATGGATTTATAAGGGCAGAACAGAGATTTAACTACACACATGCAACCCCCTTTCTTTTGCAGAAGTTTGATGGCCACTTTGGTGTCAAATTTACCATCAGATTCCCTAAAACCGCCCTTACACTCCCCGAAGTTTGAAAATTCTGGATGAACGCGCGAGGCACATCCAAATTTAGGATGATAAACTCATAGATTCTCCCTTATTGCAAAACAATAATACTCATTGCGGATAACATGTCTCAGCTTGAAATTTTGGTTATTTTTATAGTAACCAGTGAAATTTGGTGTAATGTAGTCGCTAGTGTAGGAGGTATAGCCCTTAACAGTAAACCCTGCTCAAGAAACCCGTTTGCGTCTTCTGCTGGCAAGCACAGTGTAGCCAAAATTTGCATATGGTACACACAGAAAACAAAATGCATCATATCGATCGATGCACTAAAGTGTGCTTCATGGCTTCTTCAAAGAATCAGATTCACATTTGATGCATTTGGGTGCATATTTGTATGTCGTGAAAGAAACACCAAAGTGCATCATTTGATTCAAGTGAGGATTTTTTCGATGTTCCTTGATGCACCTTCTTGCATCTTTTTGGATGATGCACTTAAACGTTTGGTCTGAGCTACAGAGTTTTTGTAGCTCAGACGAAATGTTTAAGTGCATCATCAAAAGAGATGCATCAAAACGCATCAAGGTGCATGAAACGCATCAACTGATGCATCTCGACTGAACGGAATCGTCACTTGAATCAAATTTTGCACTTTGGTGTTTCTTTCACGACATACAAATATGCACCCAAATGCATCAAATGTGAATCTGATTCTTTGAAGAAGCCATAAAACACACTTTAGTGCATCGATCGATATGATGCATTTAGTTCTCTGAGTGTACACCTAACGGTAAAAGTAATATTAGGCGAATTCACAATATGACGATCATGAATTGAAACAAGAACGTCAATAAACAAAGGACAACATCTGTTTCACATCAAAAGAATTCCATTTCCTTAAACACAGAAGTAGAAGAAAAAGAATTAAAATAGTGATGGACAATTTGCCTAATGTTAATTTTTGCCGTTGGCTGTACCAAGGGCGACTGCATAAAAACATTGATGCATTAAACGAATACCCCTTGCACTCTCAAGCAATTTGACATGAAATGTGTCGGCTACTTTTTAAATTGCGACTGTCGTTTGTCTGTCTCTATGCAGGGAACATTACGTATCCTCCCTCATCCGCTGCTCCGCTTTCTCTTTGGTATCCTTGAAAGACCCTTAGACCAACCTAAAGTAAGAGGGTTTGCGAAGAAAACTGAACGTTTGGCGTAAATATATAACAAAACCTCACGCAATAAATATAAATTTGTCACGTGGATACACTACATGTATGAGTCATGCAGAAGAGCTTAAGAAAACGGACTCACCTCGTATTTTCTGCTCGTCCAGCAACTGCCGCTCCAGACTCTCTTTCATCTCCCTCTCCCGAAGGATTTCCATCTTCAGTTCGGCTGCAAGAAGAGAGAGACCAAGAAGAATTAATATTAATAGGAAAATAATGATGTAACAAATCTTTATAAATAAAAATTACCGTACAAATTACACCAGCAAATCTGATTTCCTTATTTTTTAGTGTTTTGCCAAATTTTGTTACAGTTCCACTTTATGCACAAATAGGCTAAGCAGGATTGAACCTAACCGGACCTCTGTGGCGTCACCACGTCCTATAGGCTGTTTGTTCAATTCAGTTCATTTTACGTCTCTTTCTGTAATATTAGGCTGATTGAGGACAATTAGAATGACTAACTCTACAAAGCCTTACACAGGCTCCAGGCACCAGAGCTTCACTTGCCTGCAATGATGGAGTTTCCAATGATTACTTTGTGGATGATACGTTGACAGGTCAGCTAAGGTCCTAAGTTCAAACCGTGGGTCAGTTACGAATGTTTGTTAGCCTGTTCCATATACCACCACTCTATTTATCCACATCGTTTTTACTAACCAACTTAGGTTACAGTTTTTCTTTTGTCTCGACTCCTGGGCATACATCCATAGAAGGAAACAACATAGCAGATGCATTAAAAATACGAAGCTAAACAATACATTCACCGATCGCTTCGGATAAAATTTTCTGCGAAATCGTTAGAACCATGCGCTTAAGTAGAAACAATGATCACAGGGAAGGCTTACGGGAAGAAATACTGTACAATTCAACTACATATACCCAAATAACTTTGGTATGAACGCATTTTTCAACAACCTTCTTTGATGTCCTCCAGAAAGACATGTACGAGGGGATAAAAGTTCGTAGCCTGACCAAGTTCCCAAACTGTTTAGAGGAAGGTCATGTTCTTGTATGTACACATATACCAAAAGGCATTGACAGGCTTTCTTGTTGTTCCAGGTTTATTAAGTGACCATGTCTGTTCAGCAAGCGAAATTTATTGCAGGGCTGTGATGTAGTTTCTGTTCCTCCAGACCAAGTCTCCGAAGATGATCCGCAAGGAAATGAGCAACACCTTACAGGACCCTGCTGTTTCCTCAGCTTAAAAAAAAAACCTGAAGGGACGCCATTTTGCCTCAGATCAGGAGGTGATTACTGCCACGTGTGATACAAAATATATACAGTTTTGTGTTCAATATCACTGTTTCTTTGTTTTATATTCCTCCTATCGTACTGATACAACTTTTTTCGTAAATGATCGGTTATCCGAACACCCCCAGTCCCGAATTGTTTCAGATAATCGATGCTCTACTGTATATACTTACCAATTATATTAAAAGAGAAAATATTGCATTACAAATTATGACATTGTGAAATAATATAACAGTATAATTTCTGCATAACTCAATGGTTAAAACCAAAAATATAAATTGAAAACTGAAACGTAACCCCGTTGAGAATAGAACCATTTGGATTGGGCCTGCCCGATGACGTAGTAGTAACTCCGTCGAAGTGTATTCAAGGTGTCCCGGGTTCGATACCCGATGTAGGCACATAGTGGCTCAGATCCCACTTTAAACTGTAGATCCAGTCCCGATTAGCCTATCTGTGCATCAAGTGGGCTTAAAAACAAACTCGTACCACGGGCCCTTGATTGATACAAGCATATAAGTGTTGGTCACCACCAGACTGCAGTTAACTGGCTGCACTGCTAGAGCTGCTAGTGAACCCATTTTGCAACGTCACATTAAGCCAGAATAGAACTGATCTATTTTAGGCAGAAAGGGCACCAACACAAACCGAAAACCAGCCACCGCATCCAGCGAGCGAGACTAGAAAATGGTTCCATTACAGCTATTAGCATCCCCCAGCAGATGTCTCTAGGGGTTCAATAATTTCTTAATATCCTTTCTACCTTTTATCCGTCGCTGTATAATCCCTTTTGCATCTCAATCTTAAGGGATGCTCACTTCCCCCTTTCCTCTTGGCGTTTCCCCCTTCCCTTCCCCGAAAAGCGGAGATGATCTTAACGCCCCCTCCACTCTTCCCGAGCCCTCTCCGATGTTTTGGTTTTATATATGCGCCGTTTCTCTGTCTGCCTCTATGGCCGGGGGCACTGTTACATTTTAGATCTGCGAATGCTTTATTTGTTTCTGCAAAAACCTCCTAATTAGCATTTAGATCTAAAACATCCACGCTGAAGGGGGGGCCGAGAGGGTCCCGGAGCCACCCGCCCCCTTCCTTGGGAGAACACACACGCGCGTAAAGGTACGCATATCGAGGCGAGGATGTGTATATATATGGGCCCCTCCTTCCCTGTAATCACCTTGGGCAATATAAGGGCCACAGTGAGTGGGTATTGTTATGCAAATGCAATGCCTGATGGGAAACATCTAGACACACAGACTCTGATGGGTGCATTAAACGCGGGGATGTTATTTTCGAGAGGTTTTAGGTTTTGCTTGTCCTTTTTGGGTTCCATCTTCGGTAGAGCAAGTGGAATGTCCGGGTACGTGATTCGAGGATAAGTGGAAACATGACCTGCGATTTCCGCTCGCAAAATGCAAACAACACGTGTCTTCGAGTTTAGCTAATGTGAGACTGCAGATCTCCACCCAAGGAATGAGATTCTGCAACAGTACGCCTCTGAACAACTTTCTCGTAGATTGGATTTCAGAGCAAAAGAATGCATGAAATTTAAATTCAATTGGAATAGAGCACTTCATTCTAATAAACATACCCTGTTAATCTATATTAAAAACAAACTGCCCATTATATTTTTTCATGTTTTTTTTCTTATATCATTGCTTTGTATCACTTTTCTAATCCTTACGCATCTTCTTTACAGATCTCCAGTTCCTCTACATCCTACATCTTCACTTTACTGTGCATCTACTCTTGCTTCTTCAATTCATTGATTTCCCTCCATTTCATATGCTCTTCATTATTCCATCTTCTTTGCAGTTCCATCGACTTCAATGATCTTACTTTTTGTTATCCTACTTCTTGCAATTTTCTTAATATTTCGTCGTTTGTTGACTCCATGCTTCCTCGACTTCATCACTTTAGCTGTATTTCCTCTCTCTCCCGAATTCCTCTAATTCACTGTTCATTTCTACCCCTCTACAGCATCTAATAGAATGCACTCCATTATTCTTCCTTACCTTCGACTCCATTAACTGCAATGCTCTTCTCTTGTCACCCTACATGCTCAACCATTCATCGTTTGTTTCTTCCTTCGCCATGTAACTTTACCCACCTCAGTACCACTGCTATATCTGCAGCTCCTCTAATCAACTCTTCGGACTTGTAGTGGTACGTCGCCAACCTAGGTCCCGGGTACGATACCCGGTGAAGAAGGCATTCGTCTTTGGATCGCACTTTACACTGTAGGTCCAGTCCTGATTAGGCCATCTGTGTCAAAAGTAGAGTTCAAGCAAAACGCAAACCCAAATCAACTATTCGTCTTCGCTTCGTTGTGTATCCTTTCTTGCATCTTCTCTTCATTACTCATTCAGGTCCCTTAACATGATCTCACTGCCTTGATCTGTTATTTTCTGCGCTATTACTCCCTACCTTTCTATCTTGCCACCACAGTTGTTAATGCCTCTTCTTTTTCAACTTCTTCACTGTTATTTCTTTTGCACTTCTTAGATTCAGGTATAAGACACAGCAACGAAGTGACTAGTGATGGAGGCACAAGTGTTTCGGATCCCACTTCATACTGTAGGTCCAGTCCCGATTAGCCTTACTGTGCATAAAGTGGACTTAAAACAACAAATCATCAATGACTAGTGATGCATAATTGGTTGATTGAATTAGGTTATTTTCGCTTTTCTGACACTTTTAACTAATCGCGACGTGAGGATGAGTTACGATGAAATTGATGAAGGACACAAAGAGCATCAACCGTGCCCAGGCCGGGATTCGAACCCGTGACCCCCGGCTGTGTAGCACTCTGTGCTAACCACTCCACTAGTGATGGATAAACAAACCAAGGGTGGTGAACCTCTGCTGAACAACCATTCGCATGCTTCCTTGCTTGCTCCAGCACCGCATTTGGAGTCTGCGAAGTTTTATACCATTAAATCACTATTGAGAAAGCGGTAGTGCTTCCCATGCAGAGATGAGGGGAAAGTGGCTTCAACGGTCCCAATACCATTCGTCATAAAAAATAAAATCAATAGCGGCGCTTCTAATTGGACACGGAACAGATTCCGCACTCTTGCTCCCAGGACGGTCTTGGAAATCCAATCCCTTTCTTAACAACCCAATTTCGTACCCCTTCGGCACAATTCCTTGGTAATAATCACGCCTCTCTCGACGACTCTTCGCAGTTACTTGTTCCAGCGCTCATCCCCTCTTTGCTCTCTCCGAATATTACCCACTTCCAAGTTTCCACTCGAGTACAGCTTCAATAATGTAAGGGTAATTACACACATAACAGGACATTAAGTATCATTACGCACCGTTCTCTTTCCTTATAATTGAATTAAACTACTCCTGCAGATAAGACCTGGACGAAATCTAAGGATTAGGTTCGCAGGTTTCCTTGAGCATACGTTTTACTGGTGGACGGATGATCTCTCAATGCGACTCTTCCTTCTCGAGCTGCTTGAACGGAGAGGGAGTGGAATTAGCAGAGTCCGTGGAGGAGTTTCTGAAGTGAGCAGGCAATTCAAGCTCTGTTTTGTGGGTTGCGAGTGGTGAACCCTTCTTGAAGAACGCTGCCCTGTGAAGCCCCAGCAGTTCTCTGTATATCGTGTGGACCTCTCTCTCTCTCTCTTGTAGATCTGGAAGTTGGTTCTTACTTCGTGGCTTGATTGCTTTATCAGGTTAAAGTGGAGAAGGCTTTGGAAGGGTGAAGTAGCCGCTGGAAACCAAATCGTTGTTGTAATTGGCTGTTCTGTTGTCTTTGGACTCTTGACGTCGGCTCATGTTGCAGTACCATTGATTTATCTTGAGGCGATCATTGCTTGTCACCTTCACTGCAATACCATCCCACCATATTCATCGTCGACAGAATTATTGCTTCAGGTTTAAAATGTTACATTAAGAATCAATTACATTCAACGTCGACAGATTTTGTTGTTCAAGTTTAAATTAGGAATCAACTATCCTCATGGGCGACAGAATTTCTTGTTCAAGATTTAAAAAAGTTAAATTAAGAATCAACCGCATTCATTGTCGACAGAATTTTTGCTTCAGTTTAAGAATTCTAATTAAGGTATTACTCTGATGATTCAGTGGCACATTGTCTTGACATGGAGATTCAACTTCACTCTTTTCATTGCAATAAATTTCAAGTTACATACTTTTAGTTGAAAAGCATTACTGAAGTTAAAGCGTTAACACATTTATACAAATATATGGCTTGAATTTCAATGGCCTAGCAACTTGGGAAATATGCCTTAAAAATCAATAACATATGATTTAAATTATAACCTGAAATTATTGCTACTATACCATTCTACAAAATTATTTTCTTTCCCAGTTGTGTCCATAGAACATACTGTTGATCCAACACAAAAAAATATATGCAATTGAGTTGCCACCACTTTTGGAGATAAAGCAGAATTGGCGTTGTTTCGCACCATCTTTGGTCTCTTGCTGCACCATTTTCTGTCAAACCACACTAAATATGGAGGCCATCAATACTCAATTAGTAGTTGTGTTACACCAATTAGGGTGTTACACCACTTTTTCTGACAACTCAGTTCCATATTCTTTAGAGTTCATAAAATATATTTTTTGTGTTAAATGGAACGAAACCTTATGCTCGTGGTGATATGATGAAATTCATGAAGGGGCACTCACAGAGAACACCCATGTCCAGGTTGAGATTCAAAATCAGTACCCTTGGCGTCGCGTGCTAACCATTCCGCTACGGAGGTAGGCGAAAAGTATGAAGGGAGTGCTCAAAAACATTGATAAAGGATAGGGAAAATGTGAATAACAGAGAGTAAAGATGAAAATACAGTGAGTTTGAAGAAGAAAGATCGAACCGAAAAGTAGAGAAGAACGAAGAAACAATCTCTCTGAAATATTCCTTTGCAAGCAACCAGTGAGGAGAAAAAAGGCTCCTAGCACGTACATTTCCCAAGATGAATTTTTAATTGTTCTCCTCCGTGTCCAATTCCCTTTCTGCTTTCCCGAACGAGGCTAAGCTTCTCGCCCTTGGGGTGTGTTTGCACTGGAAATCGACGCTCCTTCCTCCCCCTCCCCGAAATTAGATTGATTATTGCAGAAACGATTTGCGTTCAGCATCAGGATCTCTCTCAATTTTCCTCACCTTCCTTCTTACTACATTTCCATGTTTATACAAATCTCTCCCTCCCTCCCTCGTTTCCTCTCTGAATCTTAGAGTCCTATAATGGTTTGATATGTCTGGGAGAATCGGTGGGAGAAAGGAACGGGGAGGGAGAAGATTGATAGCAAAAAAGAAAAGGAACACAGGGAGATCTTTTCTGGAAAAATATTTTCATTTCATCCTTGTGAAGTGATGGAAAAATCGCAGAGGTATGTTGTACCATCAAAGTGCGCCATCGTTGTCCCCCCCACAGTCAATGCAAATAAGAATTCTGCCTCTATGGCTTAAGTGGGGAAAGGTTTGAAGAGCAGGAAAGGGATGTAGAATGAGAGAGAGATGGAAGACAAGGGGAGAATGGTACCATAAGGTTTGCGACTACAGAACCGGGACTACTGTGCAGTTATCATGTAGCAATATTGGATGTACCTCAATATGCAACACTGCAGAAACATATCCATAACTTCTCATATTGTTTTTCCCCCTCTGGCACTCCTTAATTTTCATTTCTATTCTCAGTTGACTTCATCCTTATTCACGGGATTTCTTAGTACACAAGAAACTTATTTTGTTCCACATTTAACACACTTTCATTCTTCATATCCTCATTATCATTTGCTTAGTCTTTCTTATTGTTTCACTTAATCTTCTATTGGCACTTTCATTGTTGCGACTTCCTTACTTGAAACCGTGTCAACGCATCGACTACCATCACTGCTACCAGGCTAAAGATACACCAGAGCGAAGTAAATTAAGAAAAATTACAAATATACACACATTTCCTCAACATTTTCTCATTCTTCTTCACGATTCTTATTGTTTAACCCTTTCATATTCGTCCACTCCATTATATCTTCCCATGTTGAATTCCTCAATACTTATTGCTTGGCTTTCCATACTTTTCTTCCTTTGGTTGATTATACTTCTCACTCTCTCTCTCTCTTTTTTATTTCTTATTCGTTTTGCACTGTTCCCTATCCAGAACTTCTTCCATTCCTTACCTTTCTTTTTATCTAGACATTTCATTCCTTCGTGCTCTTATTGTTTATCCACTTCTGTTCCATTCTCTAAATTCCTGATCTCTTCTTCCTTTCAGGTTTCAATCTTTTATCCTATTTAATTACCGGTAATTATTCTTCGAATTGTAGTTTCTAATTCTTCTTGATCCTTCCAGTCAAATTATTCACTAAACCTACATTAGTATCTACGCCCATAATAACTTTACTCATTTCTACGTAATATTCAAGACAAACATATCCTTATACAGCTCTTTGTACTCTGAAAAGTCCAAGGTGCACTTATTATCTATCCAATCTGGCAATGTTGTTAATGCAATCAACTAGACGTGGCCGGAGAGAAATCTATTTGATTCCTGCACAGTTACTATTTGAATAATAATTACCGGTAATTAAATAGAATAAAACATTGAAATTACATTTTTTGAGCTGCATAGTTACGGCCAATAGAACACAGGAAGTAACAAGTAGGAAAGGAACCAGCTGGACACAAACTATTCAGCAACGACTGACGATTATACGTGCCCCTTACCTGAGCTAAAACTAATAACTGTAACGTCAGAAGCCTAAAATATTCTTACTTAATTTAACAGCTGAGGCTACTAAGGGACACTCGGCACACATAACGACAAAGCACACACACACATATATTCCTACGAGGATTATACTGGCCATAGGGTCAGACGCCAGAGCCTCGTTAGTCTGCAAAATGCAGTCCAGGGTGCACTACGTGGAAGTAGTACACTTATGGCGCGAGGAAACTACGTATTACGAATATCTATAGAGCGTCTCAACCTTAAAAGTCAGTATGGAAGTAAATGGAGTACTTCCCTCTCTCTCTAATACATGAGTTTTGCCAGTAGCTCTGTCCTTCTCTACCACCGCTGCGTTGCGAGATGTTACAAAATTTACAAAATGTAAAAGTAAAAAATTCCAAACAGTGAAATCATTATCCTGTAGAGTTTTTTATGCTCTATTTAGTGACTGCATTATAAACCTGTCATAAATTCATGTGATCTGAATTTTTCATAATTATTCAATTTTGCAAAACGCTTAATTTTTTACTAGTAAATACTTCAAAAGCCATAAATATCAAACCGCTTGAACAACTTCGCCAGTTTTTCTTTTCTACGGGATCTATGATGTTTGTAGATATGATATTCTTCGCCTGAGTGAATTAATGTGCTTCCGAGAAGAGTTTATATATATATATATATATATATATATATATATACATTGGATATTTTGTATAAATCATCAGACCGTAACATGAAAAAGTTGGTTAGTGAGAAACTTTTCGGTTTGTCGCGAAGACCAAGCGAGAAAAGTGTTGACCATTGTTTGAAGTTATTTTTAGAATGCATTGTTACTCCACAGAACCGTTATTTATTCCGCAATCGTAGTTTGTTTATGCGGGCTGCCTCGCGTTTCAAATTCATTGCGCGCCACCAAGGTTACAATTCAGTTGCAGGCAGGTGCCCCGGTTCGTAGGAAGTGCAGTGTGCTTTATTTTCCGCAATAAATGTATCTTAATGTTCGTTTTTGCATTTATTTAATTCTGTTTATGTAAAAGATACAACATTGAACAAAAGAAGTAGCAATAATTGCGTCGTGTATTACACATATAATGCAAATGTAAAATGGTAAATAGTTACGTCGAAATATAAACATTTACATGCAAATCTTGAGGTAACTATCGTTAATGCATCAAATACATAGATTTTGATGATTTCCTATACGATATTAAGGTAGTAAATTTTTCGCAATCATTAGCGATTAACAGCGACTCGATGCGACTTCGTTTGTTGATCTGGCAACGCCGCGCTCCATTTAACCCATACTGACTTTTAAGGTTGAGACGCTCTATAGACAGTAGGAAGCGAAGGCTGTGTGGATTATTTTAAGGGGATCGATTTCTTTCAGATTTTAGAATGTACTCAGACAGGCCCGAAGCCCATGGAAACCTTAGAAGGCAGGCCTCTTTCATACAGCTTGTCTACAGCAGGATTCTTTAAATCATTTATTCCTCTCGAGTTTATTCTCCTTTCTTCTTCCTTTTTTTTACAAAACTTCTATTTTACAAGAACGTACAGACATGACGGCACACACTTTTCAATACGTCAAAATGCCTCTTCAGAGAACAAACTTTTGATTTTGAAGACTCCCCCCACACACTCATTCACCACTTGAAGAATCTTCTGCAGACATCCACACTCTTGGGCCGAGCTTTCTGCCGGACAATGTATACGGCTTCCGTTTTCCAACGGTTTCTCGTGGGGCCCCCCACAAAACGGAACGGCAATTATTCCGTCTCTTCCTCGCCTAACTGGATTTGGCTCCCCCTGTCGCCAGACACAGGAAACGTAATGAGCTACGATATAGAGACGCAGCTAGGAGCTATTACCGATGGAAATAGGTGGGACGCGGGGAAAGAGAGAAACACAGAGAACAATTTCATGCGAGGATACGAAAAGGTCAAACAGTTTAGAACAAGGGGGGTGACAGCAATGTTGCCTGTCCGTCAAGAAAGTCACCAACCGTGGTACAGTCACCCGCAATATAATTGAGGCGGCCATATCCTCGAATACTCACTTCCCTGAATGAGGTAATGCGTGTTGCCTAACCCTACGGCTGTGGCAGAACGTGTTATGGAATATTTACTATTGGAAATATTTTATCTCCGTAGATATAATTGGCCGACAAAAATTCGCATTCAGAACCCTTGACTTACAACCGAATGTATTCACCCTAACAGTACCACTAGTGATCTGAAACAGCATGCAAACGCTATTCACATGAAGTGATATGTTGCTGGATATTACTGCCTATTTTCTTAAGTATATCATGATATTCCAGGTTCCTCTGCAGTTGAGATGCCATGAAAATGAATGCACAGGCTCGTACTATACTATCTCAAGCAGCAATATTCCCATACCACGAAAAGGAAAGTACGTTCTAAGGAATTTACGTCCAGTACTGGTGATATTAACATAACATGGATTTGTATGACATGTATGTTATACCAGAAGTAGGAAAAGAATGTCTTAAAGATCAGATAATAGTGTTGGAGATAAAGAGCGATGAGCTAATAACGCCTTATTCAGTGGAAAATGGCTTTAGTGATCACATTATATACTTGTATAAAAAGGAACAACAAAGAATGAATGTGCTAGTGGAGATAATATTGCTTGAGGCATAGAAGAATGTGTTGACGATGAGGTGATAACGCATGAGGTAATAGAAGAATGCTTTAGCGATCAATTAATAACACAAGCCACAAAGAAAGAATGTGTCGGTGGGTGATAATATTGTTTGAGACAAAAGAAGAATAGGATAACGATGTGTTGATAACACCTGAGGCAATAGAAGAATGCTTTAGCAAGCAGGCGAGAACACGAGTGACAAAGGAAGAATGTGTTATTGTCGAGATAGTATTGTTTGAGACAAAGAAGAATGAGTTAACCATGAGTTGATAACGCCTGAGGCAATAGAAGAATGCTTTAGCGATCTGGTGATAACACAAGCCAAAAGAAAGAATGTGGTAGCGATTAGATGATACAGACAGATACAATGGAAGAATGCAGCAAGAAGATGATAACGTTTGAGAAAAGGGAAGAATGTTTTCATAAATTCACTTGCTTTCATAACCAGTTATAACTTTATAGTCTCCAGGTTTCTCAAACCTTATCTTCACCTTCTAATTCTTCAAATTCAAGACATACATTCTTGTACTATCAACAACACCATTTTCATCGACGGTTTACTCAATGCTAAGAAGAGAAACTAGCTATTCAATTATGTGTTTCAATCTTCACAAAACCAACCACAAGCATTGTTAGGTTAAGGGTACCACTAATGGAAATTTTAAGCACTCGCGTCTTTGGTTATTAAATTTTTGATCTCTTTATTATCATCACCCTCTGTATTCTCGAAGGGGTGGACAAGATAAGAATGGGGTGGCATCTTTTACCCTACCTTCCTCCGGCTCTTGCACTTTAGCACAACCACCGAGGAGACCAGAAATCTTATTCTTGCCAATGGTCCAATTTCGCCGCTGAGGCAATTCCGCCCCCCGGTATGTTGTTTCCATCCGGCCGCATCTTTAAGAAGAGGGGGGGGGGGTAAAGGGGGGTCAGGGCAATAATAAGCCAAGGGTGTAATGGCAGAGATGCAGGAGGCATGTACGTTGCCATCTTCTTCTGGGGATGGGCTTAAGCACATCCGGAGAGGAACAACGGAAGTGCGAGAGAAAATGTAATGCATAAATAAAGCCGCATGCTTCCTCCCTTCTTGTTATGTTCGCTGCTCTTGGACTTGCACCGAGAGAGAGGAGGGGGGTGAAAGAAGTCGGGCTTTGCCCAACGTGGATGCAAAATAATGCAAATGCGATAGGATTTATACAACCTGAGCTATATTTGCTCCGCAGACATTAAATAATCTTACATCCATTAAGTGAGCGTCTCTGGCAAGGTTGTTCTGGGGAGGAGGAGGAACTTTTAGTCTTTTCTTCTGCTCCCCCCCTCTTGGAATCTTTTCTCGCTTACCACTTCCTCCAGTCAGCGACCCTCTACAGCCCCCGATGAGTGCTACCTTGGAAGCGAGACTAGCAAAATTTCATAACGGCCTTCGTTTCGGAGACCGCAGTCGTTCTGCTGTTACTGTTATGAGGGCGCGTAGGAGGAGGGGCAATATGCGAAGAAATAATCCACAAAAGCATATTGTACTCTGAGGAGGGGCCGGAGCCAAGAAGATGCTCCGGGAAAAGGGGGGAGAGAAGGAAGAAAAAAAAAAGGGATGAACGGATACAAGACAGAGGGCAGCGAGGTGGCTGGATTGAGACATCAACGCCGCCCGAAGAAGAGCGGCGACGCCGCGCACTAAGCGGCCGTTTGTCTTGGGAGGATAATTCGGCAATCCGAAGGAGAAGAACCGGATGAGTTTCGGATGCAATCCTCCCATGATAATTACCGCAGCGGCAATTAAAACCAAGCGAGGCTCTGATTAAATTCGCAAAGGGACCCCACCATCCCTCTCGCAGTCATATTTCCATTCAATTTTTGCGAGTGGGGTGAATGCTAAACGAAAACAGAGATATATATACATTACCAGACCCCTACTTCCCTTTCTTAGAAAGAAGCGGAGTGAAACAAGCAAACTGTACGCTAGGGGTCTCTGAATGCAGGCCTTTTTTTCTAAAATCAATTTCTTCCATTACAACCGCTCCTTCCTGTGCCATTTTTCCCACAACGTTGCCTCCCCAACGTCCTTTTTCCTGGCCTGAAAAAGTAATTATTTTGATATAAATCATTCGCCTGACAGTTCTCCTCCTAGCTGAGCATCAGCATCGCTGCTTTCTGAATCTCTCTCGCAATTTAGATTAAAAGAAAGGAGGAGGGAAAAAGTTTGGCGGTGCTGCGTACCTGAATATCAATAAACTGTGGCGTGGCTGTGCCGGAGAAGAGGGTCTCTTCTGGGGGCTCCAGGCCAACATTTTACGGTCTTCTTTTGTTACTGCAACCCTGCTTATTTTCTGATTATTCTTCCTTTCAATTCACTTCTATTCTCCATCTCCGGTTTCACTCTCTCTTTCACTGTTTTCCTCTCTCTCAGCCTCTCACCAATTCTCTATCCATCTCCTTCCGACTTGATCCGTCTTGTCTACTATGTTTACTTGCCTATCACGTTCCCTAGTTCTCTCCTTCATTCTGCCATGTATTCTCTCACTCAAGAGTTTTTCTAAATTTCACTCTCCACCTTAATTTCTCTATTTCTGTTCCTCTGTCTCTTTCAATGTTTCATTCCAGTATTCTGTTTCAGTCTTCTCTATTTCTTCGCCATTCTCAACTCTTCTACTTGTTTTCTTAGTATTTTTCTATCTTTCCATTACTTCTCTACGTTTATGTTTTCTGTCTAATCTGGTTATCCACCCCTCTCTCATTCATTCTGTCCCTTTTCTTTTCTCTGCATCTATTTTCTATTTATTCTGTCCCTGTTCCCCTCCCTGTATGTATTTTGGAGATATTCTGTCTCTGTACCATTATCTCAATCAGATTCAAAATTTTCTATCTCTTCATTTCTCTAGTTTTCTGTCATTGCTTCTTTATATTTCTATATTTCTCTTCCAGTCTCACTGTCTTTTCCCCTGTGACTGTGCACACCTCTGTTTTCTTCTCAATCGCTACACTTCGTTCTTTCCTTCATTCTCTATTCATATATCTATGCATTTTTCTCAAATTGGCTATCTCTCTCTCTCTCTCTCTCTCTCAGGATGTCTCTCTCTCTGTGTGTTTCCGTCTCAACTTTCCTAATCGTTTCTAAAAGAATAATTGCGATTACTGGTGAATAACAAATGAGGCAAAAACGCTGGAAGGAATTAGATGAGAGAAGGAAACAAAGAATCAAATCAAAACCACAAGAAAATCCTCCGTAAGAAAAGGAAACAGCAATCAAGTTAGCTTTGATAAATGATCCATCTCTTCGTTATCCTCCAACGTCTTATCACAATATAGCAACCTTGCTTTCCTCTTCTCCGAGAACTCTAGCGAAAATAATAGAAAAGAAGGGCTCCCGCTTAAAGTCTTGTAGACCCAACACTACCAAAAGCCAATAATTGCCATTTCCCTCAGCGCACTAAGCATGCACGGGTTTCTCATTAGGCGGTTTAGATAAGAGGTTTGCGAACCTACGCCCAATATGCCGTCCGACACTCATTAATTTCTTTTTCGGTTCAATAATTTAATTAGTGCAGGTGCGATAGCGACAAAAGAGCTTTTGCAGATTAACGGGGGAAATAAAGTTTTTTTCCCTTTTCTGCTCTTCCAGTTCTCCCCATCTTCCTCGTGCCTTTCCTTTGTCGAGTGGTTTCCTCATCTTCTCGTACAAGATACTTGAAGAACGCTCTCTACCAACGTAGCATCCAATAACAAGATTCTGAGAAATGTATCCGTGCAGGAAAATATTCTGTGAAAATTATCAGCTCCTGGGACTTAGTAGTTAACAATATAAAAGAAAGGTAGTTTTAATGGTGTGACGTCCTAACTGGCGAAAGAAGAGACAGGTCTGAAAGGGCAGAAGAATGTAAATAAGCGATAGCGCTTTAGAAAACAGAAGATTTTAAGCTTGGTACACAAATCTTGAGATAACACTTGAGAAAACAGAAGATTTCCAACACTGCACGTAATGCTTCAGAGATAATGTTTAAAAGACAGGAGATTTTGAAGTTGAATGGCTGAAAAAACAAGATTTTAAAAGTGTGACATAATACTTGCGAGAACACTTGGGAAACCGATTTTAAACTTTAAGTCCACTTTATGCACAGTAAGGCTAATCGGGACTGGACATACAGTTTAAAGTAGGATCCGATCCACTATGTGCCTCTACTGGGTATCGAACCCGGGACCCCTCGATTACAAGGTGATGACGATACCACTGCGTCATCGGGGAGACGGCTCTCGTAGATAGAAGATTTAAACTCCTCTTTGATGTTTTGTGTCAAACACCCATTCTCACTGTTGTGCCTATTGTCGAGGAAAGGATTGGCTGGCTCTCAATGATGATTAATGATTTAATGAAAATATCCTGTTACCCTATCCGCAGCGGCGAGATGAGCGTACAATGAAAGGGCGAGGATAAATAGTGAGCAGAGGTGTTAATAGCCTTCGTAGAAGGTACCTCCTCAGCATTCGTCTGTATGATTGTGCGGAGAGAAATCACGAAAAAATTCCAGAGGTACGTATTTGATTTCGCTTCTCTAAGCCGAAGAGATGACGTATCTAGGAAACCTATCGAGACGGAGCACATCTCGGTTTCGTCTCCAAAATCGAGACAGGACCCTCTGAAGCCTTTCGAGACAACAGTAAGTGTACTATTTGGGAGTCTGGTCTTGTTCGAATTAGAATGCAAATGCCAAGTTCACAATCTTCTGTTTTCTCATCGATATGAAATCTCATCTAAATCAAAATCTCTGCAAGTTTTTCAGATACGAGGGACGTTCATTAAAGATTTCCCCTGACCCAGTTCTAGTTAATGTAGAATACTGAAATTGTATATGTGTAATGATACATATGTACTTAGGTCATGAGGTAATTTGCAATTCTGAACTCCTCTTAGTTTTTCTCTTACAAGTACTGAATTGAGACAAGGTGTAGTGGTGGATCCAGTGGAATACCAAGCAGTCATCAAGTTTCTTTACTTGAGAGGTCGCACACCAAAGGAAATGTTTGATGAGATGAAAGTGACCTATGGAGAGGATGTCCCATCGTATGACATAGTGAAGCACTGGCATTATCAGTTCAAGCGTGGGCGGACTTCAGTAGAAACAACCCTATTCCCGGGTGACCCCAGTCAGCCATTGACGAAGACGCCATTGGGCAAGTGAAAGTCGCCATCTTGGAGGATCGCCGCATAACCGTTCGCCAACTAGCTGAAGATTTCAAGATCAGTGTGAGGTCTGTGGGAAATATCATCCATGAGCATTTGCACATGCGGAAGGTGTCTGCCCAATGGGTTCCTCGGCTACTCACACCTTTCCAATGCAGCAACGAGTCCCGTACTCCCAGGCTAATTTGACCATGTGCCACGAAAACCAGGAGGAATTTTTTGACAGACTAATCACCCAGGGTGAAACGTGGATCCATCACTATGACTCAGAGACCAAGGCCCAGTCAAAGCAATGGAAGCATCCTGACTCTCCACCACCAAAGAAGGCCCGTGTCCAACCCTCAGCGGGCAAAGTGATGCTCATGGTTTTTTGGGGCCAGCATGGAGTAGTTATGATGGATTTCCTGACGAAGGGTACCACAAATACCAGGACGTAGTACGCTTCACTGCTGCAGAAATTGCGGAAGGCCATCGAAACCAAGAGGTGTGCATGCTGACCAAAGGCGTCCACATCCTACAAGACAACGCTCCAGTTCACAACTCTCATGTTGCCCAGACAGAAGCACGGTCCTGCGAATATGAAATCCTTGCTCATCGCCCGTACTCTCCAGACCTCGCACCATCAGACTTCCACCCTTCCCAACCATGAAGTCATTTCTGAACGGGACGCACTTCCACGACGATGAAGCGTCGATTTCTGAGGTCAAGTCATGACTTCTGGAGCAACCTGCAGACTTCTACAAACAAGGTCTCCACGGGTACATAAAGCGATGGGAAAAGTGTGTGGCCATTGATGGTTCCTATATAGAGAAGGACTAATGTCTGTTCGTTCATCTCCGTCCAGGGGAAATCTTTAATGAACGTCCCTCGTATATCGAAAAGAAGGGGCTTGTCTACTCTTCTTATTTTCTACTTTCTTTTTTATCGTTAAATATAGGTAGGGAGACAAATTTATGGTAAATAAAAACTGAGGAGAGCGGTAAATAAAATGTTAGATCAGCGGTATATACCAGCGGTGGAAAAAAAAAAATTGGCACACACTTACAAAAGAGCTATAAATTGATAAACTACTTCATTTTTATATACTGTACACATACACAAGTACTTAGCTGTCCAACCAGAAAGGAAACATCAACACAAAATCACTTAATTTCTAAATTGCATATCTCAAGTGATTTATTCATTGTATGTATTTAAAGGATATCCTTGCTGTCCAACAAATAAAATAATCACTACTGCACATACACAAACACATGTTGAAAATCACATGATGATAAACAAAATTCATTCATGACCGAACACAAATGACCCCATTGTGTCCCTTGATGTGCGGGAACAGACTAATCTTACCGCTGCTACAGCTAGCAAGTTCAATGAAACTGGAAGTTGAGTAGACGTTCGGGGGAAGAAAGGAATGCAGCTTGACAGGGACCGAAGTTTTCGAACTGAGATTATGTGCATGGGAAATCCCAATTTGCAGCGTCTTCCTAATGTGATCGAAGATAAAACGTTCTTCAGCTGCAAGTGGTAGGAAACTTTAGGCAAACGTTTCGTTACAAATAGGCAGTTTGCGCGCAAAACCTCGATTGCGGTTTTTGCGTGTTTTCTACTTAATTTGATTATATTTCACGGTTATTTCCCGAAAAAGCGTTCATTTCGTGGAAAGCATACATTTCGCATTACTTCGCGAATAAAACTCATGCATATTTCATCATTGGGGGTGTAGTTACGTGCAGAATGTTCAAAATTGCATCTTTTTTCACATTTCGCGATTTCGCGCATCGCGAAAATTCAATGTCCCTAAATATAGGTAATGATGTTGAATAATGATGAGATGAAATTGACGAATTGACATTAGCAATTATGTGCTCAAATGAAGGGTTCGAAAATTGGGTGATGAAATCATGAGTGGACAACTCAACGCATTCCGTCAGAGTGTCCGTTTCAGTAACAACTTTTTTTATTTTCGTGTTTAGTGTTTCGAGGATCGAGACAAAGATACCTGCAACCTGAAACCCTACCAAGCCACGTCCAGATACTATCATATCCATTTCGAACTTGAAGGTGTGAATATATGGAAAAGAAGGGAATTGACATTTCGCTTATGGAACGTACACCATATGGAGAATCAGATAAACGCAGGAGTTGCTCTATGAATCATTAATGCGCACTGAGCTTACCTGCGAGAAATCTGGAAACCCATTACATTGTTTAGTGCCTTCGATCAGCTCTTCTGCGTCAAGCACACACACACACACACGCACGCACGTCTCCTCCTCGACGCAACACGCCAGCGAGCGCAAATATAACGAAGCACTCAACAATCAATTATTGCAGCCATCTGTCGCCTGGCAGAGGCGCAATTAGGGGTCTGAGTACCCGGCTATTTCTTTCGGGGAAGTCGTATCGGCGGTGGTGAAAGGTGCTGGGTGATAAGGTAATTGCGACGACAAATTGGAAACCGAAATGTTCCTGCATTAACGCTTGCATGTCGCACAGGGTGTTGGAAGTATCATCAACAACTCTACCATCTGAGTAAGGATCGGGCTATTTGAAGAGTTATTTTTGTAACACCTTTCCTTGTCCTCTACGATTGCGCGGTACACTCGCCTCACTTAGAAGATTCGCAATTCGATTCTTCATACATTTTCGTCCAAGGTACAGTTCGACCAACATTGTCCGATTGTTTTTGAGCAAAATTTTCTATTCGTGTAGTTACGAGTAGTATTTATTTCTGGTTAGTGGAAGTGGAACTTTTTCTACTTAATTTTAAAAAAAATATTAAAATGAGTGCATTAAAATTGCAGTGTATAAATTACACAGTACAATTAAATTTGTTGACAACCATTACAGCGGAGTGATTACCAGGCTCAATAAGCTTCCTGGAGGACACTGGTTGCTAGAGAATAGTACTGACTTCAAGGATAAGGCTTGTGGTGCCCTCCATCCAATATCTAAGCACGAGATCTATTTTTGATTTATCCCCAGCATTATGTGCCAAGTACAAGATCTTCTGTTTCGGAAGCGATATCTGTCAAGCATTGTTGCCAAGTGCAATTTTTTCACAAGCCCAAGCCATACATCTCAAGCAATGTTGCCAAGAACAAAATCTTCTTATAACGCCATTAAGCCTTGTTTCCATGATATGAAAATCTCAATATGTTGACCAAGGCAGAAATTTATTTTATTATAATACATAAATAAACTATACGTAACGTTTCAACCTTCTGGTAAGGTCTTCTTCACACTCTGTACCAAGTACAAATGTCTTATGTGCCAAGTTGACATTTGTACTTGGTGCAGAGTCTGAAGAAGACCTTGCTAGAAGGTTGAAACGCTACGTTTAGTTTATTTGTGTATTATAATAAAATAAATTTCTGCCTTGGTCAACATATTGAGTTTTTTAAAAATCTTCTGCTTTCTCAAGTGATATTTCTCAAACATTGTTACCAAGTACAAAATCTTCTGTTCCTCAAGCGATACTTCTCAAGCATTGTTGCCAAGTGCAATTTTTTTTCACAAGCGATACATCTCAAGCAATGTTGCCAAGTAGAAAATCTTCTGTTTTCTCAAGCGATATTTCTCAAGCTTTGTTGCAAAGTTGAAAATCTTCCGTTTTCTCAATCGATATATCTCAAGCACTGTTTGCTAGTTCAAAATCTTCTATTTTTCTAAATTGGTGTATCTGAAACATGAGATACCGGAGAGGATGTAAATGTGCCCCAAGTGTGGTGACCACATCACCTCTGTCATGAACGAGATCGAGTATGTATGGAGCGTAAGCTCCACATCCCTCATAATGCTTTCATGTCTTCTTACCAAATCAAACTCCTCCTTGGCTACATGTTCGTGGAGCGATTTAACGATGACTACACGAAACAGGACAGTCGACTTGCATGTGCTTGCTATCAGCACAGCACACTTAGACGCCAGGGGTCGTGGGTTCGAATCCAGGCCTAGGCAAGAGTGTGTGAGCGTTCCTTTTCAGTTTCGCCATATAACGTAAATAAACTAAATCAAATCAAACGAAACATGTGAAAATATCACATTTCTAATGGAAATAGCATACTGACCAGATATCACGATATCTAATCTCTTACATGATCCATTCTTACTCCTGAATTCTTACAATATACATACGAGCCTAGTGTTAGAAATCTTGAACCAAGCCTTTGCTTTAATCCAAAAGCAGTCAAAAGCCCATATCGTGTACTTTTCCAGTCATTAGGTCCGCCTTCCTGTCGCCATTTATTACTCCAAGTCAAGGAGGAGTGTCGCTGGAGCCATTAAACTTTCTCCCAGCAGAAATAACTGGTCACTTGGAGATCAAAGGACCACAATCTGCAACCGGCATTCCTCGCACGACAAGACGACCGTCGACAACCACACGTGCTGGCTGTAAAGAGGCATCTGCCGTCAACACCTCCGCAAGCTGTGTGGTCGTCGCTTTTCTTCCTTTCGATAACGTCAATACGGAGGGTTTTATTTCATTGTCGTCGGTATTCTCTCTCTCTCTCCAAGAGGAGACATTCCTCCCCCGCTGATGATCTTCTTGGCCTTTCCTTTAGCTCTTTCGTTCGTGATCGACGTACACGGAGGTCAAGGACAGGTGACCAAGAAGGATGAACGAATTTGCAGACGCTATTGGAATTCAAGTCCTCTTCTTTTGTCGCTCAAAGTGTTGGTTCTTTGGATCAACGCGGACATCCTATGCTGATGGGTGTAACTAACCATCTGATACTAATAAATTGCCCAATAGCTGCTGTTTTGTAATCAAGATGTCGATTGTCGCGATAGTTTAGATTAGGGATCTCCAAATCCACATCAAATTCTATCCAGATATCGGATAATTTTCTATCTGGATATCGTATTTTCGGATTATCCGAAATATGTGGATAACCTATCCAATCCAAATTTGTCCATTACCGGACAGTTTTTATCGTTTTTCCTTTTAAGGGCTGTCTGCATGTTCTTATATTCCTCATTTATTCCGCATGGATTATCAACTAATCCGTCATCCAGTCATTTCGTTTATCCGTTTACGGATTCGCGGCATATTCTTTAAATTTTCACGTTTTTTTCCCTTATTGTTCAATGTGCAAGGATAATCTCGATCCTTTATTTGGTAATTATTTCCTTCAGTAACCATTCTTGCCAGAATAACTTACTGAACTTGAGATAGTAATCTGAGATCTGCATACACGGACTATCTGGTTATTGTGATTAGCCGAAAGTGGAAGAAAAGCGACGTTAAACAAAAGAAGATCAAATTAAACCAATTTCCTTCACGTCCGTCTCAAAGATCCACTTTACCACTGATTTTATTTATTGCTTCAAAAACACACACCCTTTTTTTCCAAACTTCACTCGACCATATCTAGTCTCAGAATTCAACTTAATTCTAACAGGAACATTTATCTTCTGGGGAGTTGTGCGTTAATGAATTAGAGTTACATGACATTAATTTCAATGCAAAATTCGAAAACAAAATGTTCCTTAAATATTCTGTTACCAAAACAATGGATTACTGAACTTTCTTTTAAGTGCTGATACGAATCTCCTCCTGTTTCCTCTAAAGACACATTTATATTGAAACTGCGTTCAATATCGCATAAAGTAATGGGAGTATATGTGAAATTTCCAATGGGTTTCACCGCGAAAGCTTGAAGCTTGCATTCTTTATTGTTGACAAGAATGTTAGAATAAGAGATGCATTGCCTATTGTCGAGATTTAAAATAAACAGAGTACAAGACGAACTGAAGTCAGATTAATGGAAAAACCTTTGGTATTTACGACAAGATGGAAGAAGGTGGTAATTGATAGCAGGAATATGGAATATATATCTAAAAATGTTAGAAAATTGGAAATTATGTGCAAAAATAACTCAAATATGTGCTAAAAGCGAACATCTGTGAAAATATGGAAAATAAAACCAGCATTTTTCTAACTTACCACGATTCACAAAGATAATACAAAATTACATTCATTTTAGCATCATATGAAGATATGTATTTACATAAAAATTCGTTCCCTGTTGATAATTCATAGTTTTTTTTTTTAAGTTTTGTTGATTGATTGATTTGACTTCGCGTTTCTAACACTTTTGGCTAATCGCGAAGATGAGGATGAGTGATGATTTGATGAACTAATGAAGACAGTCACAAAGAACGGCCAGACCGGTATTTGAACCCGGGAGCTCTGTGCTAACCAATCCAAGACGCAGGTCGGCTTAAGATATTTGTGTCCCGTATTCGCTGAAATAGTGTCAGTGATGAACTTCTTGTAATTTTAAGAAGACAAATCTAATGAAGATAGCTATTCATTTCATTAGGAACAAGCAATACGAAACATCAATGATCGCAGCAAGATTGAAAATTGGCCAATCCATCATATGCCTTCGTACCATTTCTGATTTGTAATTCTAGACCAATCTCCTTGTCTGTGCAGTTTTGCTTGACAGAAAATTGAAGCCCGTTTTCAGGGAGACTGAGTCTTCTTGCTTTTTTGTAATTTCATAACCACAAGATGCTCACATCAGCAACCCTCCGATGATCTGTCTGCATGAATGAACGCTGCTGGCATCCGAAAAGCTTCTGGGAAAAAGAGAAACGATTAGGAAAAGAAAGAAAAAGGAACGTGCAACAAAGGAACAAATTGTAGGCGAGCCATGCGTTTTATGTTCAGGCTCCGAAGTCTTCTATCGGTGGCCAGGATCACGTTCCAACTCTTCATCCTCATCTTCGGAACCCGCCTCCTTTTTATTGTTTGTTTGGGGTCTTTAGCGGTTTCGTGTAGCATCCCTCCCCTCCCCCTTAACCTCTCTGCTGTTCGTTTGATTGCATCCACCATATTTGGGATTCGTACATTTGGCCTCCACTCCCGTTATTATCTTGTCCGGTACCTTTCTTCTGTTCAAATCAAATCTCATGAGTTTTCATTGTCTGACTCCTCCTTTTCTCCTTTTTTTCTTCCGTCTGCTTCTGGTGCGTGTGTGACCCCCTGACCTAGGCCTATCGTTAAAGTAGCAAATCCTGATACGGGAAAGGCCCGTATTTAATTACCGACCGAGAAGGTTGTAAATTAAGGTTGGCCAAAGGTTCGGTCGCGTCTCCTTGTACACTACTGGCCATAAAACAAGGTGCACGGCGGAAGGTACACCCGAGCGCAGGCGTTGACAATCTGATAGCCCCAAAGCTGCAGGAATCTGTTGTCATTGCATCTCCTGGATGTGCAGTAAATGTTTCTTCATCGTCTTCTTTTCCATCTCGCCGGCGTGAGTTCACGGTTTCCTCCTCAACAGCTACAATTAAAGTCCAACGTGCTCTCCGCTCCGCCTACAACAAGTAGAAACACACAAACGCCATCACATCGTTCCTCGACGGCTTTCAGTGTCTGTCTACCACGAGTTGTAAAAGATTATCAAGAGAGAGAGAAGGATATATAAAGGATCAAAGGTGGGTTTGGAAAGACTAGAAGAGTGGAGACCTAACGAAACAAGAAAAAAAAAAAACAGGAGGCCTTGCGGAATAAATTATAATTTGATTTAATTTCATTGGATACTCGAAACACGTTTCAGGGATTCTTAATTACCAGAAGAAGCCTTCTTCTTCTCTTCTTCTTCTTCGCGTTTTACAGCCTCCTCCGTTGTCCATCAGTGGTGGTGGCTGCAGAGACTTCAGCTCGGGTACAGAAAAGCATCTTTTTCACGGGAACATCTCATATCAGCAAACGGGATGTAATAAAGACTTTGGTGAAGGGAGGGGGGAGAGGTGATATCATCTAACCCAAACTCATTAAGCCCATAAATGCATCTGCACTACAAAGGCAAAATACGTTGGGTTGGAGGGAGGGGAGAGGAGGAATTCTGTGGCAATTTACAGTGTTGGGAGTAACTTGGTCGTTACCATTAGTTTTCGAATGGTGTTTCCAGTAGGTGGTATAAAAATTGCTGGATTAAGGGTTACATGGTAAGCTGATTTCATGATTGGGAAAATATATCTGGTAGCGCGCATACGATAACGTCCATCCGATGACAGCACACGATAATCATAGACCTTACTATACAGCAAGAAACAGAATACACAAATCTCTAAAAAATGCCGAATTGAATATGAAGGCTATACCCGACACAAGCTCCAAAAATATATAACAGTAAACAACCATTGCAGTTGTACAACAAGACCTTACCAATCAATAACTCCACAACACAACAACGCAAAAGTTCGTATGCGTAGAAGCTATACAAAGACACTACTACCATCAACAACTCCAGAAATGCAGACTTAAATAAACAAAGAGGATATACAAAGACACTAGTACCATCAACAACTCCAGAAATGCAGAAGTAAATAATCAAAGAAGATATACAAAGACACTACTATCATCAACAACTCCAGAAATGCAGAAGTAAATAAACAAAGAAGATATACAAAGACACTAGTACCATCAACAACTCCAGAAATGCAGACGTAAATAAACAATGAAGATATACAAAGACACTACTATCATCAACAACTCCAGAAATGCAGACGTAAATAAACAAAGAAGATATACAAAGACACTACTATCATCAACAACTCCAGAAATGCAGAAGGAAATAAACAAAGAGGATATACAAGGACACTACTATCATCAACAACTCCAGAAATACAGACTTAAATAAACAAAGAGGATATACAAAGACACTACTACCATCAACAACTCCAGAAATGCAGACGTAAATAAACAAAGAGGATATACAAAGACACTACTATCATCAACAACTCCAGAAATACAAAACAAAACAAACATTCAGGATATACAAGGTGACCACTATCATCACATCAGCAACTCCAGAAATGCAAAATAATTAAGCATAGAAGCAATACAAGGCTACTACTACAACTTCAGAAATACAAAAGTAAACAAATACAGTCTAGCCAGGGACGACAAAACTAGCTGGAAAGGTCTATTCCAAACGCTTGAGGGGAAGCAGGTAGAAGCAACAGCCAAACTATGCTGTGATATTTCGTTTATATAGATTTGCTTGTTTTTATTTTCATTCTGAACCAATCCATAATTTGAAGCATATCTCTACTTACTTCAATGATGTTTCCACAGCTAACGATTTTCACGGAATTCTTACGTTCCCAAAATTTCATTGCTGCCACAGACCTCCAGATACCAGACCGGAAACGTAAACCTTTCTATATGGGTAAACTTTAAGCCAAAAATTTCGTAAAGAGGGAGATACTATCATGTCGGCGAGCATACATTCATATTTCTACTTTTAACAACTATTTTGAAGATTGCAGTTTTTAAGTTTACTAAAAAGTATATAATTCTACAAGTCGCACTCCACAACTGAGTACAAATATTTTTTCACAAAAATGAAAACTTAACATGCTCTAATGTTCATCTCCGCAATATTTCTAGCCCCAGGATTATGCACGGCTTCAAACAGAAGCTCATCGTTTTCAGTCTGTAATTAGAGGTCTTTCATTCTGCAGTCATCCCCATCTTGACATTGAACAAGTCCAGTTGGCGCATGCGCACTTCTGTCCATGGTTTCGGCTAAGGCAGCCGGACTGTACCGAAATTACTTAAGAATGAACAACTCCAGAAATACAAAAGTAGAACGCCGGATCTATAAACACGGTTACTGACAATTATTAAGCAGATTGTAGTGTTTTCGTAGCAGACACATTGTTGAATGCAAAAATACGTAACAAAATCAGTGTGGTGCAAACTGAATTTCCTTGTGGGAGTGAAAAAAATTTCACGTGTTGCAACAACCACTGGGGATGACGATAATTTGGCGACTGCAACCAAAATACTTGTTATTTCTTACTACCATCTTCCCTTACTGCATCTCATATTCTTCATTTAGGCTAACGAAGCTTACCAGCTTCCTTTCCAACTATTTTGTTTACTTTGTACTAGAAGATATCCATCCCCGAGTCTCATAATCTATTTCGGATTTTATTCCAACGGGTCATTCTCTCGCGTCAGGCTTGAAAATAAGAATTACTTACATTACAGTCAATTGTGTACATACACTGATTTTCACAATACAAGAAATCAATACAGGGTGTTCGCAAATAAACACTCACCTTTTTCGTAGCTGATTTGGCGCTCCTGCTGCCTTGCATTGTCCGCGGCCACTTTGAGCAAGCCTTGGATGTTACGCAGAAGGGTCTCCGTCGAGGAGATGGCGCCACTGGGGTCGCCGGTGGCGCCAACTAGCGTGGAGTAGTTTAGTGCAGCGGCCTGGGATGAGGATGTCCTGTCGCTTCCTGGTACGCTGTTGGCTACCTCCGGTGTGTCGCTGAGGTCTGTGGAGAGGTAACTTTGTTACTCGAGTCTGTCACAAAGTGCAGGATCGATCACTAAAACAGTTTACTCACTAGGCCAATCTTACATTCTAGCACTAAGTTTATAAACTATATCAACTGGAAAGGGGAAGTGTTCTGTGTACCATCCCAGCATTCTCATGTAGTAATGGTAGAAGAAAACCAGCTCAAAAACTCTGTCAAGGTTGCAAACCATGGAATTCAAACTTGGCCATCTACTCGACTAAAATGGCCTGAGCAGGCATGAAATGTTAAGTTTGGCAAAATTTATGTTAAGTTCAATTTATGTTCAATATGCCTCCAACGGGACTAGATCCCTGGATCCCTTGATTACAAGGCGACAGACTATATATTGAGTATAGAAGGATCAAAATGATGGGAAGATATGAATACAGTGAGAAAACAAACACCAAATCTTTGATATACACAAGCAAGTTAAGGAAATTAGGCAAACGAGTAATGTATTGTAAAATAGGGAGGGGGGGATTGAAGAAGGGAAAATATATATCAGAATTACCGAAAATATTGAAGATCACGTGATAGAAACTTGGGGAAAAGAAAGTAATCAGTAAAAAATATTTACAAAAGAAACTGATAAAGAAAATGGGCACAAAAAGAATGGATTGATTTTTGTTATCATGGGAGTTCCTTTACATTTTCATGCACCACCTGACTCCACAACATATACAGCGTTATTCAAAAAGAATGGTACAAAAGTAAGGTTAATTTCTTTTAAGTGAAAAGAGATACAAAAGCAATTCTGATGGGAAAGAAGAAAGGAAGGTTGTAAATTTATAGCCTGTGGTTGTAGTTGACGTAAAATCCGCTAGAGGCGCTACTTCTTGTTGATAGCTAAAATGGCGACAACGAAGGTAGAGCAAGCATATTGCGTAATGGAATCTGCACGAACAGGGGCAGCTGTTACAGTTCAGACACACTTTCATGCGAAATTCAAGAAAAGACCCCCACATAGACACTGCATTACGCACTGGGTGCAAAAGTTTGAATCAACTGGATGTCTGTGGATCGGAGCCAGTGATGTTGGAACGCGTCTGGCAAGAAATGGATTATCGTTTTGACATCTGCCGTGTTACCCAGGGTACTCATATCCAACATTTGTAATTGCCCAGATAAATTTACAACCTTCCGTTCTTCTTTCACACCAGAATTGCTTTTGTATCTCTTTTCGCTTAAAAATAAATTAACTTTACTTTTGTACCATTCTATTTGAATAACCCTGTATAAATAATTTATATAATAATAAATGTATTTATTTGAAATTTTTCACCTCCGTGCAAATGCATCGTACAGTCACGGACAGTGGTATTATTACTACCCAGAAGTGTCCACGACTGTATAACACCTTTGTAACATTTTAATGCCGGTTGGTTACGAATGGAACAAAAGTACTATCAAAATTCCCATTTTAAAAATTATATGGGGAAAAATAAGTCTAGCTGGCAACCCTGAAGAGCCATGGGAATACAGAATTCATGAATATAGCTGCTAAGTATGAGTTTTCAAAGGCGCCGGGTTCGACCGCCGAGTCCGTTACCTTGGTCCTTTTCGTCGTCTTCGTCTACGTCGCTCACATTTTCGTCGTCATCGTCATCGTCGGGGCCCGTGTGGCCGGCTTCGCTCCCGCTGTGCTCTGCTCCGCTGCCCCCGCTTTTCGACAGGTTCAGAACGGGGCTGTGGCCATTGGAGGATCCTGGAAGGTAAGAAAACACGTATAATTAGAGACAACACATTAATTAAAGATCGTCAGACTGCAATGTAATCGTCTGAGGTGTCGATAGAAACAATAAATCAACTGTAAAGAAAAAATAATCTTTGGTAACTGTAAGTTGGCCTTGAACAATGAAAATGCTGACTGACAAGTGAAGACGAACCTTCTCCAATCTGGCTGATAAGTGCAAGTTAACCTTGCCCAATATGACTGACAGTGGCGCATGCTGAGTCTAAGACCTACCTGTACTAGCTCACTATGACACCTGGTCCTAGGCTATGGAGGAAAGGAGAATAGTCGGCTCATTCTTGACGTATTCAAGGAAGCCACGTTGCCATCCCAACGGTAGTCAGGTTGCAAACTTATATATGAATTCAGGTTGCAAACTCCTAAGAATTCAGGTTGCCAACTGCTATGAATCAAGGTTGCCAACTGCTATGAATCAAGGTTGCCAACTGCTATGAATCAAGGTTGCCAACTCCTATGAATCCAGGTTGCCAACTCCTATGGATCCAGGTTGCCAACTCCTATGGATCCAGGTTGCCAACTCCTATGGATCCAGGTTGCCAACTACTAAGAATCCAGGTTGCCAACTACTAAGAATCCAGGTTGCCAACTCCTATGAATCAAGGTTGCCAACTCCTAAGAATCAAGGTTGCCAACTCCTATGAATCAAGGTTGCCAACTCCTATGAATCAAGGTTGCCAACTTCTAAGAATCAAGGTTGCCAACTCCTAAGAATCCAGGTTGCCAACTCCTAAGAATTCATGTTGCCAACTCCTAAGAATCCAGTTTGCCAACCCCTATGAATCCAGGTTGCCTAGCTAGCTAGCCTGGAATATACGCTCCTGATGACTGATAAGATTAAGTGAACTGAGAATGCTGGCTGATAAGTGCAAGTGAATCTTGCCCAACTTGCCTGTTAAACCTAAGTGAACCACGAACAATCAAAATGTCCACTGATAAGTGCAGGCAAACCTTTCCCAACGTGGCTGATAAGCTTAAGTGAACCACGAACAAGCAAAGTTTTGGCTGATAAGTGCAGTTGAGCCTTGCCTAGCGTAGGTGATGAGCCCAAGTGAATCGCAAAGAACCAAAATGCTAGCTGCTTAGTGAGCAAAGAAGAAGTTACCCAAAATGCTGGATAGTAAACGTAGGTAAACTTTCAACAATCCGAATAGTGGACTGGTAAGAATACGTGAACTCTAAATGATACAGAAACTCGTTTGGAAATGTAAGTGGCTTGAAAATTTAGATGGCTATCTTCAAAGACATAAACCTAAGAATCAGAGGTGCTACATGATCTTGAACGAAGTAAATCCCAACTTGCAAAAGAGTGACTGTTAATGCATGAGCATTTCCTTGTAGATATTCTCGCATCTATTCCACCATTCATCATCATCGTCGCAAATATCCTAGAGAGGTAGCAAAGTAGTGAAGAACATAAAAAAATGAACATATAATACGGGAAGGTGAACACCTGTATCTAAACACGATTTCTGGAAAGTCAGAAAAAAATGCATATGGAAACAAAAGAACATCGAAATGAAACCACTACCCCTTTGTACCATTGGTTACCGCCGAATGCCTTTACTTTTTTGTGCACTAAACAAGTGTAATTATACACTCACATCTATAAATCTGACATGACGGGCAATACCTAAGCCGGCCAGCCTCATCCACGTCACAATGATTCCAAACATCAAATGTCCTTGAATCATGCACCATCTCGATAACACATATCGACGTATGCAATTAACATACATCAGGACACACACACATGAATATATTTCATGGATCCGTATTCCTCAAGAAGCCTCGATCACCATAATTTCCCCCCCTTTCCCTTTCGCAGTCAGGGTTACACTTGGATCTGGCGTAATTATATCCAATGCTGTCCATGCCCATCGAACTGTCCGCAGACTCGTACGGTTGTGGGTAGGCAAAGATGGGAGGGGGGGAATAAAGAACCATGGGTGGAGACGCCGAATGCTAAATATTCATGCGAGTTTTCGTTCCACAAAACAAGGTGAGTCTCTGCAACCAGGAATTTTCAAAAGGCAAAAGCTGATGTAATGTTTTGTTCCTTTCCGCCCATCAAATGAACAGATCTCACTTCTACAATTATCATGAATTATCCTGCTCGCAGACAAAGGGGCGATCAAAAAAAATTACAAATGCCTCGGAAACTTTCTGATGGGTGTGACTGATCCTATCAAAACGGAACGTCTCGGCCAACCACTGTTCTGTGTCTCTCATTATCAATGCGCATAATTCTACGGTGTGACTGAATTTTGATTTGAGGGTAAGCGAAAAAAAGACAAAGGCAACGATCGGAATAGGTGCTTGAATACCCTTTTCTTCTTCAAGGGAGTATTCCTTTCATCATCTCCGACGGCAACACCGATGCCGCAAAGATGGACAAATTGTCTCCAGTCTTCGACATGATGACCGAACGAATGAGCCAATCACAGAGCTCTGTTTCTGTGAATGCACGATTGCCTTCTGTTCGAATGTGCAATTGGTTCGGTTGGTGACACGGACTGAACCTATCTCTTCTCTTCATTCCATTCCCTCCAGTCACATGAATTTTAAGCATGCGATCTGTTCTTCAGAAAATGGCAGTCACAAATTGTGATGAACGGAAAGCTTCCTCGTCTTTTGTGAATCCTTTGGCTACTATGCTATACTGGAATCTCTCACATAAGCTTACAAATAAATTGAAATAATTATCCTCTCTTCGTCTCCCATCTTTAAATATATTGTTTCGGCCTATTCTTAAAAAATAGGCCCGAAAAATATCATTCAAATTTTGGATGTATTACTCGAGAAATAAACTATTAATCCTGAATTTTTCAGAAGGAAATATTTTGCCGTAAAAGTTTCTATACAATAATGAAAATCTATTTTTATCTTCTTTAGAACATTAATTTTTGTATTCAATAAAAATGTGCAAAAGTTGGTAGGTAGATAATACAGCGCCTTCATTTGGCTATTGTACCGCCAGAACATGTCTCCATTATCTTCTAAAATGGTAATTTATCGCTAGGCTGTAATTAAATTGGTCACTTCAGTCAGTAATTTTGACCTTTGACCAGTTTCCACCCCTAAAATGTTAGTCTGTAATTATCGTACAAGAGGAAGGTGTACGAGCAGACATAGTCGTCTGTTTTTATGTCATTATGATAATGACATGAGAAGTGTCATCCAAATGGCTTGAACCACAGTGAAAAAATATGCACGAAAACAAAATAATCGTAATTGCAGTCCTGAAAAAAAAACACTGACTCAACAAATTAAACAGTGACTAGTTACAGACCAAGATAAAAAAAAAAGTGACTTTACACCCTTGATAGACTACTAGAGAAAACGTCCTTCCATAGCTGAAACAACGACGACCAAATTAAAGATCTAGCAATCCCTTGTTGTAAAGCAGACCCTGCTTTGCAACGTTTCCTTCTTGGAGTATCCAGAAATGTAACATGATTAACAAGGGCAATCATGTTTCCCATCGCAATACTTAAAGAAGGTCAGCCTTGCAAGGAAGGCACAAGGACATGAAGATGCTCAGTTAATATGCAAATATTTCAACGAACTTACTACGATGGTTCCGTTGTATTCCTATATTCATCTCACTTCTGAAACTCTACAGAGAAATCCTTGCCTAGAATTTCGAAGCCAGGAAAGTGTCAAAACAAACGAGTGGGAAGAAAATGGGATTTCGATGGCTAACGCACTCTAGTCACGTCACTGAGCACCGTGTTCTTCGAGCTGCCATCTAGCGGCAGTGAAAAATTGCATCGGTGTAATTTGTTATTTCGCCAGCGTAGAACCAAACACACACGAGGATGGAATATCCTTGCTTTCTTCTTCCTCTATTTCTCCTTATTATCCTTCCGACGCAACCTCTCTCCATTTATCTTTCTTTTCCGCTGAAAAGGACACGGTGTGACGGTGGAAATTGGGAATTCTGTCTCTGAAGTCAGTGTAACAAGTCTTATATTCCTTGCAGCAGCTCAAAAGCCCTGTCAAGAAGTAAATCATGTAGTTCATACGAAAGGACCAAAGTGCAAACTCTCTCTTGAAGTATACCCGGTTCTTGCTGTGCAAGAAAAATCAGTGGTGCCAACTAGGAAATAATTCCCTGAGACTAGGATAAATTGTCCAACTTCCATTTATTTGCCACAGATCATGAAGTCCACCGATCAGCAGTTACGGTTAACTTATGGGAAATTTTACATGCCTTATAACCAGAGTGTCCCGTGTTCTGTTCCTGTTCGGTATCCGATTGAGGGACGTTCTAGTGAGTGGTACTAGTGGTCGTGAATCACCTGTTAGAGGAAGCAAGATAAATATGCGAAACAACAGGGTGTCAGAAAAGTCAAGCAACCGAGATTTTGAGAGTACGTAACTTTTGTACAAAAAGCGATAGCGAATTGAAACTTACACTGGGTGTAAACTTTGTCTATGTGGATATTTTTTAAACATTCAACAACAAAATCATGCTCTACATGAACGTTCAGTATGCGGAAAAGTTACTAAGGTAGAAAAAAGTTTTTCTATGAAGTAGAAACGAAGATGGATAGAAGACAGCTGTGGAGACGCAAACGTTTTCGATGTGTATCGATGGACTGGGTGGATATTTATCGAATTGGTATAAGAATGTTAAATTTTTACGAATTTTATGCATAGAGACGATTTATGGGGTTAATTATGGCATATTCCTAATTACAAGGTGTACTGGCAACATTGGTCGTGTCAGAGGCCAGTACCAGGTGTGCCCGACATCTAGCTGTTATTCAATCAATGCTCAGATGAAAGAGAAGATTTGAAATTTGCCTTACAAAAAATAAATCTACCTATTAAAAAAAAGACAAATCTCGACAAAGGCACACTGGGACACGAACCACTAAAGAAAAATCGTGCCAGTCACGTGCTCTGACGTCACCATGTCACCCGGCAGGAAACGCTGACGTGTATGGATTGGACATTAATAGGTTTATCGCATCGGATGGCTCTGTTTTGGGGCAATAACCCGTTTCCCGAACCCCAGCGAGCCACGTTCTGAAACGGCCATCAGCACGCAAATGCTGCAATCTGACGTGGCAAATGACGTAATAAACATGGCACCGGACGCCTTGCTTAAACACTCCACTCTTCGGTTACCTGACTAATGCGATTGGATCGTCAATTCTAACCGATACTGTTGAAATCAAAACAGTGTCGAGTTCTGATGCTTTTAAACTCTTGGTTGTTGGCGGACTATGTTTCCACACGTCCCAAAAATTGAGGGTTTTGCAGCCGCCCGACGCTCACCCGCACACATCTGGAGCGGTACCTCCTAGATACAATATCCATGGATGTTAAAGGTCCAGGAACACACACATTGGGTTATATTGGGTCCCGTAATGGGACCGGAACCTTAGCTTTCTCGCACAATTTAAATTCGGTCCAAGTTGAGTATTATCTCATTACGGAACATGGACTCTAAACTGATCCGGAAAAAAAAATGTTCCTGGACCTTTTTTTAAAAACAATTGATCCGAAAAAAGGTTCCTGGACCGTATTTAAATTCATTAGAGAAAAGGTTCCTGGACCTATTTAAACTGATCCCGGAACACAGGTTCCTGAGCGAAATTGATAAAAAGGTTCTTAACGGTCTAGAACCCATGTACGCTTGCTGATTCTCTCCTGGACCGGAATTGAATTTATTTAAAATTCCTGGATCATTAACGACCCTGACAATATCTAAATTACTTTGAAGCAAATGGGCTATCAAGGTACCAATTAACAATGTCATAAGTGACTTTGGGCTCAGGATTTTGTCCCATTTACGAATTTTCAGATTTTCCAGATCCTGAACAGTCGGGAAGTTTCAAATGCTTTCAAGTATTATTCCAGAAATGCGAAAGTAATTCATGGAGAGAAGGAGAGTTGAATTTGAGTTATTTGTACGCATATTATGAAACGGTCCGAGCTGAAATAACAGTAATACCAATAGCTACACATACACATAGCGTTTATGAACATTATGACCCCTTCAAACGTCCCTGTCTCCTGGGGTCTCCGGTTTGAATCCCGGCCTAGGCATGGGTATTCATATCATCATTCATCCTTATGGTCACAATTAGCCACATAGTGGAAGGAAAACGACGCTAAATAACAAAAATAAAATCAAACTCCTGCGTACCCAAAGCGCTTACATGAGAAGCATTCATAGTTGAACATGAACCACATGAGTAAGAAAGAATAAAGAGAATGAATAAATGGCAAATAAAGAGAGGGAAACAGAGGAAGGAAGAAATATATAATAAAGAACTAGATGATAAAAAGAGAAAAACATAGAATGGGAAAAAGTAGGAGAAATAGATAATGAACAAGAGGGTGAAAATGATGGAAACAGAAAGTAGAAGCAGGTGGTGAGAAAGAGGTGAAGAACCAGAGGGTAAAAAAAAGACATTGGAAAGGGAAGAAAATTAGAAGAAGAGACAGAAAGAACATGAGGGTGAAAGACGGAAACAGAAAGGGGAAGAAATAGGTGAAAAAGGAGACAGATAAAGAACAATAGGGTGAAAAAGAGGGAAACAGACAGGAAGAGAAGTATAAGAAGAGAGAGAAAGCGAGAAAGAACAAGAGGGGTAAAGAGGGAAATATATCAACAGGCATGATCACCAAAGCAGAGCACACCTGAATATAAATCTTCCATCTTTGAGCCCACCCTAGCAATATTCTCTGAAAACACCTTCAAGGGGCTCTCAGTTGCACCTCAAACGTACTGTGCTACGTCACGTGTATGTACTTACCATTGTGTGAACTAAGGTCCCGGGCCTTTTGATCTAACGCCAGTGCTCTTTCCGCCTCACCCCTCTCTTCTCGTAACCTGGAAGATAGAAAATAGAAATCTACATTAGTTACCAACCCTCACTACTCAGCTTAACCAAAGTTCAAGGAATGACTAACCAAATGACAACAGACAAGGTTTCATGATTATACCTAACGCCTATAACGCTCATTTTACCTTTATTGCATTGATGGGTATGCGTGCATGCGCATATTATATATATAAAATATATTATATAAATACATTAAATAATCAATTCATCTGCCCCAACAAACCAACATCAAAAATGATATAAATTGTAACTGAAATGTGCGCGCTCCTTTTCCTCCAAACCAAACTGTTACAGCAGCAACTGTCTGAAGTACTTAGTTGTTCTTATTTCTCTCTCATAACTTACAATACATTACAGAAAACCAATTGCGACCGAAGCAAACAAGAATATTTTTCGATCCAAGTTTTTGCAAATTGAAAACAGTATTGATTTAATAGGGCGCAAAAGATTCATGGGACGCCATGTTCAGATTGTTCGGCGTCCAGCGACAACTGTTAGCGTACCCTAGTTACGGCTATGAACTTGACAAGACTGTAAGAAAAACAGAAATTGCGAGCGAAGCGAGCAACAAAATTTTACGGAATATATTTTATTTGTATTAAAATTTGAAGTCGAGGGGGCAATTGCCCCTCTGTGCCCCCCTGCAGGTGCTTCTGGCGGCCTGGAAGAAATAATGCAAGACGCGAAAACTAATTCCATCTTGAGTATCCTTTTGTCCTACTACTCTTAGATTCTGCTAGTCTTGCTTTCTTTTACTTCAATGTTTGCCCCCTAGAATTGATTTCCGTACAAGGTTGGGGATTTGCAATGCCCCTCTGCCCCCTTGTAGTTGCGCCACTGCACCTCCTTCCCCCGTAGTTGCTTAGAACTTTCATCGGCTTGAAAATACTTCATTTTCTCCTATAATATCGTTTAATAATAGCGATAAGATTCCTCTACACTAAATACCTAAGTGAAAGTATAATAATGTAGGCATGAAACGTCTGGAAGGGGGGACAATGATGGCCACACCTCCCCCTTCGAGAACGAATGTCAACCGAAGTGTATATATTTCACACTTATAATTTTATTTCAGTCATAGTAATTTACATGAATTATTATGTATTGGGGGGACGCAGGAATTCGATAATTTCAAATTCACGTGGTGTTTTTTTGAGGGGGCAGCCTATTATTGGGGTAATATGCTCTATGGAAAAATACCTTGCTTGTCCCTTCGTGGAAAATATCAACTAACGTCCGTGATTAGGGGGGCAATTGCCTCCCCCTTGACCCCCGTGCGCACGTCTATGCTAACGCCAACTAGGAAAGCAGTTGAGCATTCTACAACGCGATTGGAAAACGAGCGCGCTGTTGCTAAACCAAACGTTACTGTCGTCTGTTACGTTCAGTCAGTGGCGGCGACTGGTGGTGGGGGGGGGATCTTACCCCCCACTTTTTGGCACTTTCGCTCCCGCACCATGCTAAACCTTATGTATCAAGGGAAACTAAACTGTCCTTGCCCCCTCCCCCACCCTTTTGGCACCTTAATTAAAAGAATGACAACTGTGATTCTGCCGCTTGAAAATACATTTCTAAATAAATATAGTTCTAACACATCTCTTGCACCAACGTGCTCGAGTTAGAAAATAAACCGAAACAATCTGGGTTTTATTACACAGACTACCCACACATTCGATAGACAAAACGGACAGATAAGATAAAAATGCTTCGTGCGAATGTCGATAAAAGTGATTTCTTATTGATTGTAAGCATTGGTCAGGGAATAAAGGGGCTTGAATCCAATTAAATGCCACACCTGTTTGCCTTGTATTTGTATGTATAGGCCTACTCACAATCAAAAAGGGCAAGCACAGCTGGAGAAAGGGTGTTCACTATTTGCCACTGCTCATCATTTCAATTCTTCACTTAGTGTGTCGAAGCTAAACGTATTAGGAGGTAAATAAATTAACACAAACCAAATACACAGTACTCAAAGTATACTTGAGTGTCGCTTTTGATGCATCTTACATACAAAGTTCCAAATGCATTACTTCAATATTGATATACTTTTTGTGAATCAATGAACAGTTAAATGTGCAAATTTGCTTTCTTCGAAATGATCGCCTGATCATTTCCATCAAACGTAGGATGCGACACTCGCCTCTGACCGCTTAACACGGAAGCTACTAGCGCCGCCAAGCGGGTGGATTAAACAAGTTGGTCGCGAAGCTGTTGTAGGGTACACAAGAAGTCCGTAAATGAGTGAATATTTTCCATCAATGTACATCTTAAGCGGTGGTTACCTGTGCCAACCACGTTTTCAAACTGGAACGGTTCTTTTCCTGTGGGGTAGTTATCAACGCTGATCACATGTCTATCTCCTCAATTCACCGGTAGATGGTAGGGCTGTTTCGTTTGAGCTTAGAGAAACATGAAACATTCCTTACTCACTTCAGCGCTAGATATCAAGGTGTGTGGTCACGTGTTCGATTGTCCTTAGCTTTTTTGTCAAAATAAGTGTCATCTCGAAGTGATCATAGACATTTTATATGTAATTGAGCTGTAATTTTCACATGCAATTGTTTGTGATTTGACTTAAGATGTGTGTGTCCTGACGCTACTTATAAAAGTTTGTGGTTAGTGTCGCGCACAGGCGAAGGTGTATTCTTGCCAACTTGTAAATAAGCAAATAAAATTATTGGAGGAATGCACAGCAACCAGTGCAGGGAATTTCAAGAAAATGTGCAATTTGCATTCAGTACACCAATCAGGATAATTTGGGCATGCAGAGCCTGCAATGTACCATTCTGCCTAAGGAAGGGAAAAATTATTTTCTGATGTTTCACTCAAATTAAAGTATCACAAAAAATGCAATAAAGCAAGTTATTAAGTAAAAGATTTTAGAATTTTTTTTAATAAACATTACATACTATTCTTTACCAAAACTTAAATGTATGTATTAAGTGGGCGGTGGTTAGCATAGGTAACCACATTGTAATTGTTAATAACTATGAAAATAATAAAAATAAAGAAAAAGTCCAAAGGCAAAATTTAATTATCTCCTCAATATCTTACATATAATCAATGATCCAAATACATATCTTGAAAAAAAACATTTCCTGCCCCTTAAAGAGTTAATGACTTTCGCAGGACATTCCTTTTTTTTTAGGGTCATGTCCTTCGGTCTGCGATGCTACTGCAAAAAACCAAATATGTCCTATTTTTCAACAGCGTCCTGCGAAATGTCTTGCAAAACATCCAGACGAATTGTTTACCTCTGTGAAAATGTTAGTGCCTTTCAAATTAATAGTATTGTAATTTTGCAAAGAAATAATACTTGTATATCTAATTACTCGCTTCGCTCGCGACTTTATTCTTGCTGTAAAGCTTATATGTTTTGTTTACAAGCACATATTGCATGCAATCTGTTCATGATATGATATGAAAGGTACCGAGTATATGCAGGGGCGCTTTGGAAATTGAAAATAGCCCAATTCTAGGGATTTGCACGTTTGATGCATTGATGAGATGATTACTACAGTTGCGGCAAGAGATAAATATATTCTCAGTAGGATTTCTATTTTAATATTATTTCACAATGTATTCATGTGTTATGGTAAGAAACTAAGGAAACACGCCAAAAAAAAAACAATAAGAACGAGAGATAGAGAGAAAGGCTAATGTGTGAAATTAAAAAAAATAAAAGATAAGCAAGGGAAGGAACGAAACAGAGAGAAATGAAAAGGATAATATGTAAGAAGGCGGAGTGGTTGAACGCTAGGACACTAGGGGTCCCGGGTTCAAATCCTGGCCTGGGCATGTTAATTTGTGAGTGTCCATTCATGAATGTAATCATATCATCACTCATATTAATTGATGCAATTGCCGATCCCTGTGGCGGAGTGGTTAGCACATCGCGCTACGACGCTAGGGGTCCCAGGTTCGAATCCTGGCCTGGGCACGGATATTTGTGAGTGTCCATTCATCAATTTCATCATGTCATCACTCATCCACATCTTCGCAAATTTGCCAAAAGTGACACAAAAAGCGAAGTAAAATAAAGCAAATCAAATTAAAATCATTGTAGCAATTAGTCAAAAGCGAGAGGAAGGCGATATTAAATACCCAAATCAAACAGGAAACAGATTAAAGAGAATTGTGTAATATTTCAGGAGTAATGTGAGCAGCATGACTTTTCCTTTGCCAAAGGGAGAGGGTGCATGCACTTGACCCTGTGATCTTTTAGTGAGAGCTCCAATTTCCATCGTACGCATCCATGGATGTCCTGCTTTCCATTTCAGAAAATTGGCTTACACCACAGTGTGAGTGATCATTATATTGAATGATTAAGTTTCTATTTCTTGTATTTCCTCACGTACCCCAAAAGTGACGTCAATTCGTTGACCAATGATCATTAACTGTAGTTCATTGACTCACATGTATGCAACCTCCTTGCATATTTCTATAAGAATCTGTTCAACGAGGGGTTGCAAGTGAAGACATCAATTCATAAACACCACTTGGAGGAAAACAAAAATTAATGAACATGGTGATGCACAATTGCCTATTATATTTTGCATTGGCTGTACGTACCACACAGTACAAAAGAAATTTAATATTACTCTCAATGCCGCGAGGGAAAGAAAGAACTGAATGAAATTACTTCAAAGAGAAACTTCCTCTTGCAGAAGAACATAAAAAATGATGAACACGCTGCAAGACCTTAAGTGAAAAAAAAAAGGAAAAGGCCACCTTCGTAAGAATTTGGCCCCCACGAAAACCACCACCACAGCGCCACCTGCTCCGGTCTTAACGCAGAGCATTACCTTTCTCCCAGCAATAATGTGAGCTCCTGAAAAACCTCCTCATAGAGTGCGTTCTTCGCGGGGAGCTTAAAAACGCAGCAGAAAGATGAGAAGAGGGGCAGGTGTGTTCTTTGCCGTACTAAAGTGCAAGTCATAATTCTTCATTTTTTATTGCGGCAACACGGGTTTCCTTATCCTTAAATCACCCCACCTCCCCCTTTCACTGCTTTTCTTTAATCACAGTTTCTAAAATTGTCTACGTTCTCTCTCTGGTAAGTATCTTCCTTGATACCTTCGTACAGTTCGTTCTTTGTCTTCATGTACCGAGCTTCAGCAGTAGGGAGGGTTGTTTATGAATATTTGACGGGTGGAAGATTCCTACAACGTCTTCCCTCGTATTCCCTACCTCTAACTTCCTCAGTGAATGTTGCAGATAGCGCCACCTTCTGCCAGGGACAATCTTCGAGGTATCTGACGGCGTAAAAGAGTTCCAAAAGAGTTTCCAAGTCATTCCATGTGCTTCAAATTGTGTCTCCTGACACGATTCTGACACTTTACTTGTGGTTTGCATTGGTATTGCTAACGTTCGGAAGTCTGACCTGTTTCTCTTATCTTCACTCACCTTCTGTTCTGTGCCACCTGCCCCTCTATCCGTGCGATTCTTCTTTTTCGCCTTGCCATATCTTCTACTCTTTATCACTCAATTCTCCTCTTTCACCTTATTTTGTTTGTTTACATCCATACTCCACCTTCGCTCTCCTTTTCTACTTGGTCATCTATCCTTCCACTTATAAATTCTCCCTTGTCCTTTTTCCTCACTTTGACCCCTTTTCACTTCTTACTAGTTTTACTTTCTATTCCTCTCATTTCCATTGTTTACATTCTTCTTACTCCTTCCCTTTCGCCCTGACTTCCAAATCTTCATTTCAACTCCCACTTCTTTCTATATTTTTAACTATTCCTTTCTTCTTTTATCGTAGTTTCCTTGTTACTCTTTTTCTATTTCTCACATTTTTGCATGCACCTCTTACTTTAATTTCCCTTCACTCAAATATTCGACTGTTTATTTTTTCTTTTCTTCGTCCCTTTTCGTATCTTCATTCTCCTGTTCTCATTACTGAAGTAACTTCTGTTTAATCTCAGAGCTTCTTGTTGTAAATATACTTACTGCATTGGGTATATATCTAGTGTACGACTGGGCTTCTTCTTTCTTATGTCACGTATACTTACAATTCTATATGTGTAGTAAGATGCTTTCTGCTCGGCTGGACCATTCGCCTACATCAGGGAAGCTGTTTTCGAGTGTTCCTCTCCTTTTGAGAAACCGATATGATATTCCAAAACCTGAAGAATTACACGTTGAGTCCTCGTTTCATTTGTTGTCGCTGTGGTCTAGCTATTCGTAATAGTTTAAATAGGCTTACGTAGTCACGCCAACTGACAATGCACGTAGCGAGGCTCATAATAGGAACTGTTCAATAGCAGCAACTTTGTACACCATACTCTTCCTTCGACCAGTCTTGAATTTCCATCACTTTCTTCTCCAGGCATCATTTATCCTCTCCTGTCTTTTTTTTCTATTTCTATTATCATTTTCGTCTAATCTTCTCGTTCATCCCGATTCTTCACTGACGTTAACGTTAAGATGGAAAACCCACATCGGCCAATGGGCACGGTTTATTGTAAGTCAATAATTAATTTGACCCTCACAAAGGAACTAATGATCACCGCCCAGTGGGGGTTCAGCTCTCATTTGCAAAGCTCGAGAGCAACGGATGCCCCGCCCCCTTTTCGCTTTTGTACCTCCCAAATCTTACCCCTCCCCTCTTTCGTGTACACCTTCGTCGCCGCTGCTGAGAAAACAAAACTCATTTAAGAACAGAATAGCTCGGCTAATTAAGGACAAAGTCCTGAGCTTCTTCTTGTTTCTTTCTTTTGCCTACCCCCTCCCCTTCCCTTGGTTGTCACCCCTTGTCTTTTGTTTTCGAGATTAAGGAGAGAAAAAGTTTTTTTCTTGTTTCCCGTTCTCTTTACTTGTGACCCCCTCCCCTGCCCTTTTCTCCAAGAAGGACAAGATTGATGAAAACTGTATGATAAGATGGTTCCGATTTTTTTCCTTATTCAATTCTAGATAATCTTTCGCTGCGTAACAGCATCTGTCCTTCTTATGCACTTTACAGAACTAGATTTTACTCCATTCCCAGTTTCGTGGGTGAAATTAGTAAAAATCGTACCCAATCTGCTGGTCGTAAACCGGTAGCGGCCCTCGAATTCATCCCATTCGGTCCCAGGCCAATTCGTGCATCGCAGCATAACTTTTGACGAATCTTTGCGAAAGTTCACTTAGCCTATGCGTGATCAGAACATGCGAGAGATAGTTGAATTGAATTGTTGTTTTAAGTCCACTTTATGCACAGAAAGGCTAATCGGGACTGGACCTACAGTTTAAATTGAGATCCGAAAAAACTGTGCCATGTGCTTCCACCGGGTATCGAACACGGGACCCCTTGATTAGAAGGCGGCGACATTACCACTACGCCGTCGGTAGTGAGAACAACCAGCGATAAGCAGCAAGGTAAGTTACAGTGTGCTTACTAGGTAAAATGTTTATACACCATACTTCATAAGTCCATCCGCGATTTTTAACCTTGGCCGTGCAATATGTGAAAGGATGCCAACGGATAGAGAAAATTTACAAGTTTCTCTATTGACAGATGCAGACGAGCGACTACGGACAGCCTTAGCAACTTCGGAGATGTACCAGCACCAAACCTGACCTGCCTAATCTATCTACGTAGGCATATAATAGCAAAAATAAGCATATAAATAAGTTAGGAATGTTGGTTTGGTCATTCAAGTAACGCAAAGCAGGGAAGCCAGTATTTTCACCATACACGTAGGTGTCCCACTGTACATTACAAATTATAACATGTTGACAGCGTGCATACACACTATGTTCTTAAGTATTATGCCAATGATGTCATATCAAGTAAGGAAAGTATTACAAAAATAATTTTATCTTTAGGTTCTTGCAGAACAGAATTACAAGACAATGAGACAGACAGTGAGCAAGTCGAAAGTGGTCAGAATTTCTCATTACTCGTATAAGGAAATATTACCTCGTGAGACTTTGCTGTTATTTCTCTTGTTTAGATATTAACTTGGGTTCTCCTGCAGTGACTAATCGCACAAGTTCACTGGACAAAAAGTAAACAAACATTGTTACGTCATGGGAGCATTCGGACCAGAGATACTTGGATAAATGACCATGCATGATGCCTTCATACCCGTGGCGCCATCTTTTGCAAGGAGTTTCGTTCTTTTCTTCCTCTTTTTGAAACATCAATTCGTTCTTTATATCTGGTCATCTCCCGGCAGGGAAGAGTGGAAACGTACGAGACCGCCGGCCCAGACGTGAATATAAATAACAACGGGGGTGTTTTCAGCAACGAATCATTAAGCCAAATATCCACTGGCATTGTTTACCGCCCTTTCACACGCCTCACTGCTGCCACCTATGGGAAAAACAAGAAAGATGACAGGAGTCTTGCTCCGCACTACGGTTCCTATTCTATCCTATCCTTTTCTTTTCTTTCCAAAGCATAAATCTTTTCCGTTTTGACATGATAAAAGAGGGCCAAGCAGTGTGATTAAGACCAGCACATGCATTGCTTCGCAAGGTTGCCAGAGGCAGAAGAGTTATTGTTGTACGTTCGATATTCGATAATCGAACTGCCTAGTTGAGCACATTCTACTGATGGGATTAAGCACAATATCTTGCCCCCCCCCCCCCACACACACTATACTTCTTCATAGTAGTCCACATATACACACATTTTCCTGTAAGAAAATACACTATCGAACTTCAGCAGTAGAACACGAATATTTACCCTTAAAAATGTCCTGAGTAAGGATGTACTGCATATATTTCCACCTTTTCGCCATTCTGACATTTTCAAAGCTCCGTGGAGGTTATATTGTTTCAGACTGTGATACGCAACTTATAGGTTCTGTCATCAGTGTCCTTACACCTCGACAATAAAAACTTTGAAAAATATTGCGTTGATTAATAGGGGTGGGGAGAAAAGGGAAGCTGCTGTAAATTTAGCACGATTTAGCTAAAATTCGCAATGGAGCTATATATCGCGAATGACTGGAACGGTATTGCATTTCGATCAAAATTAACTCTGTAAAATAATGCGTGGCCATGATAACTGTAGAGCATTTCAAGCTGAAATCCATATAGCTACCACAGATCTTGGACATATGATCTGCCATCTCGGGTATTTCAAATCCTGATACCTTCATTCCCTATTTAGTCAACAATTTAGGGTATCAGTTAAGCGTTAGTTTAGTCATAACTATAGTGCGTTGTTGAAGATGATCTTATGGCCAAAGTGAAACGGTAAATCACGAATGTTCTGACCATATTAAATACCCCAAGTTTACTTCTTTTCATCTTAAATTTGCACAGCAGCCAATTACTTTGAAGGACTGCTCTGGTAATCAGTAATCATTAAATATGGTGAACTTGCAACCTATCGTAACAAAACTATGGGAAATACACTTTTATTGTGGGGAAGAGATATATTAATTATATTTAAGTGGAATTTGAGCTATTTGATGTGACTCTCAACAAAACATGCACCAGCTTAATATTAGGAAAGGGACAATAAAGATATCCTAGAAACATTCTTTGAGAGCTTAGAATTTTTTCCCCGTAAATCAACTCCCTGAGAACTGGCTGGAATCTGTTTTGTAGGAGTTAGTAGTATAATTATAGTATTACTTCATGTGCTGCATTCGGTTGCCCATTTACGTTATTATAATAATAAAAGTTGCATGTTCCTGCTATCAACCGAGTGTTTCCAAAAGTTCAAATATAAGATGTAAGGTCATCGTGAAACACTTCAACTAATTTAAGTTTCAACGCCTGGCAACATTGTCTTTCGGCGCCTTTTGCTCAGCGGGAGATATTTCGGTTTCTTAAAAAAATTGCGTTCCGGTTTGTATTCTTCTCTGACACATGGAAAATTAAAAGAAAAATCAGATTTATGTTAGAGGTGTTCTGGTCTTCGTATTAATTGGAAATGCTGAATGGCCTGCGTTGGTATTGGTTTTGCGCATATTTTCCGTTTTGATAGTTTTTCTGAAGCCAATAATTCAGTAGCTTAATCCAAGCGTAACTATTGGGTCTGGTACATATACTACAGTAAAAATTCAACAGAACTACAACGGATAGCAGTTGGATAAATATTACGTTGGTAGTATTGAAGCGTATTGCTGCTCCTTGATTCTCGGACAAGCACCTAGCAACCTGTTAAGCAAAGAACCAAGGGAGTTTACTGAAACTTCCCTGTTCCCACCAAGAAATAGGAAAATAGCCGAGAGACTACGTCCAAAGGCAATGAATACCCTCATAGCATCTCGACTATTTACCTACATTTCCCCCAGAAGTGTTCCTTTTTGTATTCTCAATTGTAAAGAAAACGTTCGCGTGCCCAAAAGTATTTTCTTCATAAACTCCCGATAAAATAATATTTAAAATTTAATAGTTTGCTAAAATAGTAAAAAAAATATAATTTATTAGTTTAATTGAAAATAATTCTCCTCCAGCTTCATTTGTAAGCCATGCATAGGAATCCTTTTTCGCATCGATAACCCCGCCATCTATGATTGTAATTCGAAAACTTCTCGAATGGGCCTTCTATCACTCAAAAACATTCAGGAATAATTTCACCTTTTCTACCCTTTGTTCCCTCATTGTTCCATCTTGTTTTAAACCTCTCTGTACCTTTAATTCCACGTTTCATCCACTCGGAGCGTAGATTTTTATCAACTTCCGATTTCCGCGGATTCCCTCCTGCCAGGTCCTAGCATTTTTTTCACCTCCAGCTCCTCTTTCCGGTTCTTCTCCGAAGGACTCGTTGGAGGGAGGAAGAGGGTGCGCTCGCCCCGTTTAATTAGGTGACAAAGAGACAATATTCCGGCTGCTTCATTAGTCCTAACATAGCACGAAGATGAAAGCCGCAGATAGGCCATTATTACGCTTGCCAGATTCACAATATCCATCATCCGGTAGAGATGGGACAATCAAACGGCAAAGAGAGGACGAAGTGCGTTTTCCAGGATTTCCAACGAAGTGTTTCCAACTCGACTTCGGATAATTCACCAGGCGTAATAGGATGTTCATCCTCTTGTTCCTACCTCCACATTATGGACAGGTAGGAAAGGGCTACTTGCAACCGAAGATGGTTAAGATGGATTAAATGTGGAGGGGCTTAGGGGTCGCAGACCCCTCTACTCAGAGGGTATAAAACTAAAATGAAATCTTCAATAAGCAATGGATGACAACTTTTGTTAAAAAAAATAAAATAAAAATAGTCATCTGCAAAATCGGGAACATGTTTACCATTCTTTCCCAGAGACACGTTTGAAAAAAAAATGTGTGAAACAACAAGTATTGAATGTTGATACAGTAACTCGTGATTAGTGGGCTACAGAACACTCCACTGGCAGTGAACTTGAGGAATCCTTCTTAAAGTTTGCCTTGTGAACCAAGAAATAGAGTTGGATATCGCACACCTTGGTTATTCTTGTTCCAGGGACCGAAGTGGGATCCGAACCACTATACGTTGTGCTTTTGTCACGGATCGAACCTGGGATCCCTTTATTACAATGCAATTTGGAAGGCCCACGACTGATACGTGTGCTTGCTGTCAAGAACACTTTAGCCGCGGCGATCCAGTTGGTAGAGCATCTGATTGCCATATGGAATACATGAGTCGATTACCAGTGAGGAATCGATCAGAAGGAATTTTTTTTCGACCATGACCGTGCATGTCTCTCGGGTTCATCCTGCCTCTAATGAATGGATAGGTCGAGAATGTGTGAAGCCCAACATCCACTGCATATGTCGAGCGTAAGAGGTGACCTTTTATGAAAATACCCGAATATCAAAGTACCTTCCGCGTAGTACAACCCCGGTTTTGAATCCCAACCTGGGCATGAGTGTTCCTAGCGAGTGTTCCTTCATCATATCATCATTAATCCTCATCTTCGCGATTGCGCAAAAGTGGCAGAAAAGCGAAGTAAAAGAAACCAAATCAATCAATCATTTCCACGTCATACACCCTGGACTGCACATTTGCAGACTAACGAGGCTGTGGCGTCTGGACGCATTGCCAGTATAAAACCTCTATCGGCCTTGTGTTATGTGCTGTCCATATACAGGGTGGCGCAAAAGTCAGTTTACCCATACATAAATTCAAGTTTATACACAAAATATTACTTAGCACAAGAAGTACATGCACTATCGTAATGTGTAAAGTATCAATGTGCTTTTTGGGTAAACTGACTTTTTCGCCACCCTGTATATTTGTGATTGTCCTTGCATCAGTTTCATCCTCTCTTCATGATTAGTCAAAAGTGGCAAAAAGCGAGCAATGTACAGATGTCCTTTTTAAAGAAACCATTATTCTAAAAATTACTAGTTTACATTACTGAAAATGTCTCGCTTCGACTATTTGGAGCATTTAATTTTGGGGCAAGGGCCCCATTCTCTCCGCCCAGTGGCAACCCCAAGCGTAATCTTCTTGAGAGACACTGTTGATCCAGAACGCAACAGTTTGCTTCCCGTAACTTGATCTTCACTTGTTTTAAGTCATGGCGAAAAAAATAGGGAAGTTGGTAAATTACTACTTGAAGCTCTTTAGCAAATTGTGAATCTTTCTATCTCTCCTCGGCGTTTCACCCTCTTCAGATTTCTTAATTGTTACTTCGTTTTTCCAGTTTCTTCTTGTTCTTTGCCCCCCAATCCCTCCAGCGTCACTTCTTATTGAATTTGTTTTCCGCATCATCAAATTAGTCCCCGGCACCAATCAAAGGGGAGCATGGGTGGAGGGGGCAACAACCCCGCCAAAACTTCACCCTGCGATTCCCAACACAAATCTTCTCTTGTCATAATCAGATTTTTCCTCTGGACATAACCAAAGCAATCCTTTCTCCCTCCGCGAATATTACTAATTACAAAATTTTAATAATTCCTCTCTCGCTACCTTTTTCTCCCTTTCGAATCCCTCCGCGTAGCCTTGTACCGAATCCGCCTCTTCCTCCCCCCAGGTTTTCTTTTCCCCAAACCCGCCCCGTCGCGACGATGAGACTGATAATTGATTGAGTCTTAATTAGCTTTAAGTAGTAATTAAAATTTAATTAAAGTTAGAAATTGAAAATTTCTCGTTCCCCGAGACCATTTCCATTATTATTCCACTGATCCTGGCAACGCCATGACTGGGTGGGGTGAGGGGGTGAGAGGGAAGGGTTAAAAGTAGTTCGGAAGATTTGATAGGGGGGAGGAGGTGCAACTTGTAAACTAAGATCGTTTAGTTTTGACTGCTTTTTTGGTTTGTGGGAAAGGGTAAGTTTGCTAGAATTGCTTGGTGGAAGATTCTTGTTTTGGTGCCCGGGGAGTATATTGAAATAACTTTTGATGTAGACTGGCAACCCAACGAAAACAGGTTTGGCACACAAGAAAAAAGAAAAAAGTCTAGCAGTGATAGCCCGCAGTTTACACGTTTTGTAGATAAATATGAAAATGACTATTCCTCTGTAAAAGAAAAGATGTTCTATCGGAGAGGAGTGGAAGAGATTTGATTGACTGATTGATTTTTGTTATTTTCTGTCGCTTTTCTTCCACTTTTGGCTAATCGTGATGACAAAGAACATTCATGCCCAGGCTGGAATTAGAACACCAGATCCCTGGCGTCGTAGGCGCTGTGCTAACCACTCGGGCACAGAGGTCGGCAGTATCCCATGGGAACATAGTGGAAGGGCAAAAATTGTTTGCCTATTGATTCATTTGCTTTATCTTACTTCGCTTCTTATGTCACTTTTGGCTAATTTGCGAAAACGAGGATGAGTGATGATACGATGAAACTGATGAATGGACACTCACAAATGTCCATGCCCAGGCAAGGATTCGAACCCTGGCGTCGTAGCGTGATGTGCTAACCACTTCGTCACGGGGGGCCGGCTAATTGCCTGCTATGATTGGCATGTAGTTTGATTAAGGTAATCACTGTTGCCTTATGTCCTGTGTTAAGTAATACTAGAGAAGGAAGCTGAAAAAAAACAACTCATTATTATTCCTAATGTGTGCCTTTATTCTTATCCAAACAGAGAAAATATCACTATTCATAGGGCTACTTCCGTTCAATTGTCTCAACATCTCGAAACCAACATTTTGTGACCTTTAAGTTGAGCATTCAAGACGGGACGAGGAGGGAGGGCGGCGTGGCGGAAACTCGAGCTCTATGAATCCCCAGTCGCCCCCTCCCCACGACCGGAGCATCCTCTGATGAAGTCAATTGGGAATGAAGAAAAATGGGAGATATTCTCCGATTCCACTTCCGCGGCTAATTATCCGACTCCCCCTAACGTTGTCAGGAAATGAGATTTGAATGTTGCCCCAACGGGGAGCAGGAACCAAGCTTCTGGGATAGGGAGCATTTTGGGGGGTGGGGTGGGGGAGGCTGGGCGTGCAAGAAAGCGCAGAGAAACAGTAGCTCAAGCCTCAGCAGTCTATCTGAATGCTCTTCAACCAGTATGACGCACGGGGTAGATGAGCGATAGGGATGTGATTTGCAACTCGTTATAGAGGCTGGAATTGAATGTTTCTGCCGGCGCTCTCGTCGCGGCGATGTACGGTCACCGACAATAAAAACTGGATGCCTAGGTCCTAAAATACCTGCTTCCCTGCGAAATTTTCAATGGCAACTTCTACAACCCCCGTAGAGATAGGCAACACACATAACGCCTTGCAACGAAGCGAGTACTGAACCCTTTCTAGAGATACCCAAATGTAAGCATCCCTTCCACGTAGTACACCCTGAATTGCATTTTGCATACTAGCGAGGCTCTGGCGCCTGGAGGCACACCTTGTATAATCCTCTGTGGGGCTCGTGTTGTGGCGCCCATATAGGTTTGTGACTGTCCCTTCGTCCATCTCAGCTTAGCACCATTCATCCTCATCTTTGTGATTAGCCAAAGATGGCAGAAAAACAAAGTGTATACAAATCAATCGTTTCCAATTCGAAACTGAGTCAGATGTCAATCAAATACAGTACGGAAATGTCGCCTAAATGAAAATTGCTTTACTGTGTAACTTATTCAGGCATACAGAAGGCTTGTCTGTCTGATGACTGAGTCTTCTGAATGGTCGACTCAGGGTCATGTTCGGGCTTTTACGTTGAGTTAAGTCCTTTTGCTTAAATCCACTTTATGAAAAGATAGGCGAATCGCGACTCGACCTACATTTTAAGGTGAGATCCGAACCACTATCTCCAACGTGTATCGAACCCAGGACCCCTTGATTACAAGGCGACACCGACAGGCCCTTGCCTATGCAGAGGTATTCCTGTGACAATGCCTCTTCATCAGTTCCATCCTCATCGTTGCAAATGGCAAAACGTGGCAGAAAAGATAAGCAAATTAAGAAAGGACTTATGTAGAAGAACGTATGTTTTAGTGTGTATTATATATTGTTTACACTGCTTCGAGACACAAGAGTAGTAGCAAGGTGATCCATTCGGTAGAACATCGGACTGCTATAGTCAGGAATTCTTCTGACAATGTCCCTTCATAGATTGGCTCTGGGAGCCACCTAGCCTCTAAATGAGTATCTCCGATAACTCCGGAGAGTAAAGGCTATTGTGGCCCACTGCTGATCACATCGCCTCTACTATGGTTGAAATTAAGATCTTGCATGAACACTTCCTATGTGCCTTCGGGGCACGGTGTAACGTACAGAGGATAGCTATACATTCTACCTTCGAGACTCGAGATTGAGACGAGAACGAGACATTGAGATCAAGGACGAGATAAGTATTTGTAACTCGAGACGAAACAAGACTGCCAGGTACCATGCCTCTAGCTGAAAAAAATGCCTGTAAGAAATATTTTACAATATGCTCATTGGAAGTTCTGCTCTCCCAGCATAGTTCATCCCTTCATAATCTCCACATCTTCCAGAGACCACCCCTCCCCATTGGCGCCAGGTATCATGAAGCAGGCCATCTCGCAGAAAACAAAGATCACGGTGGATATGCACAAAAGAGATCTCCTTGATGTCGTCCTCTTTTATCTCCCTGGCCATTGCCGTTGTGAGATTTCTCAGTTTCCACCCACCCTACTCCTCGCGCCCCTCCGACTCCTGAGGATCCGGTTACCAATCTTCCTCATTAAGGCAGAGCTCCTAGATTGGCGTTCTCCTCAGCTGAGGGAATCGTACCTTCGCCGGGCAATCCCATCCGACAATTATCACGCGAGGTTACGACTGGATGCAGCCATTAGGACCGAGGGAAAAAAAACCCTTTTTGCTTCTTCCGTTCTTCTCCGTGCTTTATCCTCCCCTCCTCTTTGTTTCTTGTATATGCCGTTCTCTCTCGCTCACTTCATCTACGCGTGGTAACCTAACTAGACTACACGAAGTCACAGTGTCGATCCCTTGTCCTCGGTCTCGTCTTGATTAAGAAGCTTGGGTGTTCGAGTAAGAAACAGGCCGTTGAAGATTCTACGTTCATAGATATGGTATCAAGATGAGACTTCGGCACGTCTCTGCCTGGTATCGAAAAACATAAATACAATATACTACTGTGGAGCGTATAGAAGTCCCAGACAAATTTCAACAATGTTGACAACTGCTACTGCTGGCATGACTGTAGTACCTATGAACAATATATGAGCTGCCTATAAACCGAGAGTCTCTGTTACCTCTCGATGTTACAGGAGCGTATCTCGTTCTCGGTCTCGTCTCGATAAATCTCGATCAGCCTGATATTGTTCTCGCCTCTATTTTACTAGGCCATACAGACTCGTCTCGTATTAGTACCATTTCTAGACGTAGTCTTGTAATCAGACTGCCGTGGGCGTTACTATCAGTGGAGGTACATTTCAAATGTTAGCAACTGACCTTGAACTCTAAGTCAGATCCCCATTAGGCTTCTTGTGACTTGTCTCGGTGCCATCCCTATATGTTCGATACACGAGCGTTCCACCACATTTATTCCTTCATCTACTTAATCTAGTCCTCGTCGTCGCGATTAATCTAGACGGGAGAGAAACTTTGAATTAAACAATTAAAAACAAAAATGATTACGATTCTCGACTAGAGGAATTCTTCGATATATAATATATTCAAGACCTGGTCCAAATATGTACATTATCAAACGCACTTGTTTTCAGAAATAATAACGACCACGTATTTGCTTCAATTGGGTGATATATAAATGAGGACAGCGAAAGACTATGACATGGCTAAGGTCCAATTCTTTTCGAGATATGAAACGTACAGATATTTATAACAGAAATTGGCGCCCAACATGGGCCCGAAAAAGTTTTAAAAAGAGACATACCAGACAAGGCACAGAATGGGGATCCGAATTTTATCAACTCCGAACACCTAAACCGACGAATAGATTTCCGAAGGGTCCCCGAGTGACTTATCGAAAAGCCATTCCAGTTGTATTCCTTCTGGCTTTATTCCCATTCCGGAGGGAGGGGGAGGGTATCTCCCTTTCCGCTCCGAGCCCCTAACCGCATTCCGTGCCCGGCCATTTGCCATCTTATCAGGCATTTCAATACGTTTTCCGAACTTTGAGAGAGGGGATAAGCAATGTAGGGAGCTTTGTAGAAAAAACTCAGACTTCTGACGCGAAGTTTTAACACAAAACCGATTTTACGCAGCATAAAAGAACGGTTGATGATTCCTATGCACACACGACCCATATTTTGAATGTCATATCGGGGATTTTGGTTTCACTTTCCGTCTGTGGCAGAAACTGCTCTCTTTAGTCTATCTGTCCCTCGCATGTATGTGTATTTAGTCAGTGTTTCCAAATTCGGAGCGACAAATATCCTGATCAAAGGGTGGAATATAGTTGGAAAAAAAATCTTTGCATTAGGAGGATACATTCAGGGAATGGTAACCATTCAGCACATTCTGTTACTATTATTAAACATGTATGAAGAGAGCTTTAAATCTCCCAAACAACCAATCCTATCCATACATATATGACGCCTCTTTCAACAGGACCATACGCGTAATCACTGGTTTCTTCGGTAGTCCTACATCTAATTTTCTGTGTGGGTGCACTTTTAAGGCATCCAGAGAAAAAATTATAAACTCTGAGGTCTATGAATTGGCAGTACATTGTTTCATCTTTGAACTCTAAATTCTATGCATTTATCACGCCCAGTATTGACTTATGCCCCTCATCGCATCATTTTCTTCTATCAAATAACTCTCTATGTGCGTTTATTCTTGTTCCTTTCTCGTTTCACTAAAAATTGCAAATCCCTTCCGTCCTAATATACGGGAACTTCTTGATTACAAGTCGTGAGCGGTAACCATTACACCAAAACTGAGGGGGCATCCTTTAGAGCGAAATCGATCGACTTCCAGGCATGAGCTTCTGATTTGTTGATTCATGGACGAAGTGTGTGGCGTAGTTTGTCTCTATCTGGCAGTTTAGCTTCGAATGGCTGCAGGTTGTTCAGTTACGAGCTACAATTCCTTTGTTTCTTTTACCTCCGAGATCCCAAAGGATATCTCCTTATCTCGTGCTACTGAAACGCCGTCGATTCCCTTTTGGTAGGCTTGTCCCTCTTACGCCAACGTTGAAAAGGTTGATCAAGACTCAATTGGCTGGGACAGAGGATGCCTTGTATCGCCATGGCAATGAGCCTAGGAATACCGGAAATGCCTTATATACATTCCGGAAGTTTCTACTACCGGTAACAGCTGAAGTTTACATTTTCTCGCTTTATCGGCCTTGTTCTTAGTCGACGAAACCGAGACGAAGTGGACTTCTTGTGCTTGTAATGTAAATGTGTCATCTGCATACGGTAGACTCAGCGTTGTCATCCCTGGTGGAAAACAGCAAGAGATGGCAACACTCGGACATACGACCCGCGCCTTTGTCCCTGCTGGAATCACTTCTCCGGATTTGGTCCAGGAAATGCCCAGATAAGTCGCTATCTGTCTCCGAGCTACAAAGAGAAGGGAAAAAAAGAATCTTTGGGGGGACTTCGGCGTAAACGTTTACGGTGTCGGTTTATATGTGTGATTTCACCTCTCAGGTCCTTAGGTACAAATGCCTCCCAAGTGCTTTCTGCTCCTCTCTTTTTTATCCAAGGGGAGGAACCTAGGAAAAGATAGGAAAAAAAACATTTCCCCTTCATCCGTCGCGAGTGGCTTATGATGTATCCATTTCTGGAGGGTTGGTTTTTTTCCCCCAGAAAAGTTGGAAAAATGAAAACGTGTGTTTGGTGGGAGGGAGGGTTTGCTGTGTCGGAATGGGATGTTTTCTGAGAGTAGTATCTACAGGCTCAGGTGAACATTCCGGAAGATTGGCTTCTCCTCGCTTTACTGCCCACCTTATCATACTTTTCTCGCCCTTATGCTTCCTCTGTTTTATCACCTATACATCCAAACAGAATGTGTGTGTGAGTGTCTCGATTTTTGTTTACTTCGAAGTGTCAGGCGGTAGTTAGTTTCCTTGCCAACTCGAACACACCATCTGCTTTCATCAACACCTCAAATGACCGTAACAAACTACATCATACGCTGGGCTATCTTCGTTGATAAAACAGGGAGACATCGGTACACTCTACCGCATTAAGAAAACACACAACCACCCCACTCCCCCAGCTAGTGATTGAGTTACAAAGAGCCCCTCGCTGTTAATTTCCAACGACAGGAGAAAACATCCCTTGATGATGAATGCCTTCTGGTCAGGGGTGGGTGGCAGTCTGCATCGGAGGGTGGAATGACAGGGGTAGAGGAGGCTGGACGATAAGCCCGCTTCAAAAGCATCTTTTCGTCTATTCTAACTCCCGGTGCCATCCAGCGGTTCCGTACAGGATGCGGACTCAGTGTGCCCAACTCCGGTTCTCCGTTCAGATCGTCAATTGTGATGCATGTCACTGCAACAGTACATAAGAAGAATATTTTCGTACTGGTTCCATTTCTTTTCTGACCGGACATTCCTAAGCTGTAGAAAACATTCTATATAGACCTATTGACAGAGAATTGTCGTTCACTGATTCGTCTGAAGCTAGCCATTGAGAACCGTCCATTGACTGATTCGTCTAGCGCTAAGGATTTAGAACCGTTGACTGGCTGGTTTCGTCTAGAGCTAAGGATTGAGATCCATCGATTGACAGATTTAGTCTAGAACTAAGGATTGAAAATCATCGATTTATTGATTCGTCTAGAGCTAAGGATTGAGAACTGTTGACTGACTGATTTTGTCTAGAGCTAAGAATCGAGAACCGTCGATTGACTGATTTTGCCTAGAGTAAAGAACTGAGAACTGTCGATTGACTGATTCGCCTAGAGTCATGGATTTACAACAATTGATTGACTGATTTCGTCAAAAAATGACAATTGAGAACAGTGGATTGTACAGACATGGAAAAAATACTTCCCTCATAACGCCTTAATATCAGTAGTCTTATGGGAGAAGTATCAAAGAATAAAAACTACTATAAGATTCAATGCTCGCTTCTGTGGCGGAAAAGTCAGCGGAACGTCCAATAAAGGCAGAGGTGCCAGGTTCGAACCCTGGTCGATACTAACCCAAGAAGAAAATAACTGACACAAATAACCAAAAATTAAACAGTTTTTTTTTTTAAGAAAAACTATCGGCTCATTGAATTCATCAAAAGTTAACATCACCATCCTTAAGAGCCTTTAAGATTTAACAAACGACCTTAGCGACGCAAATTCGTGAAGACCAAGAAGAAGAGGAACGACAGACAAGGTTCAGCAACAACATAATGCATTTGGCAACTCTGCGACATGGTAACTAATTTTTTTTATCCATTTTTCCCCACTCTGTCGTCGAGAAGACATAAATCATAACACCGTCATTGGGCCACCAAAACCAGATGGCCTCTCAGTCGCTGCCCCTTCCTTCCCTTTGCCAAAAAGACATCGTATCACGGGATGCAACGCCAGATCCACTTGTCGGGAGTTCGCCGTCTGATGGATTTTTAATGTTTCTGGAAGAGCTCCTGGTATTGGCCGCTGGAGGAACCGGAACATACGGGCTCAAAAGAGGGCAGGGGAGGAATAAAGAAATTGTCACAAGGAAGGAGCCCCCTTTTCTTTTTCTCCAAGAGGGTAAAAAAAAAAGCGTGGAAAGACACTGAAAGAGGGGACTCTACTTGAAAAGACGTCACAGGACATCGCTTGGCATGTCTGGGGGAAGGTCTCAGCAGAAATCAAAGACGATCTGATTTGTGAGACTAATCTGAATGATGGGAGCGGAATGGCGGTTTGATTTGACGTAAACTGTGCTGGGAACCGCAGGACAAGACAGTACTTGGCGTCCTACAGACAGCAGATAGATCTTGGGCAGACGGTGTTCTCTGGTGGGAATCGAACAAAGTTCGTTCGGTAGATCCACATTTCTAAAATCATTTATGAACATTCGGTACTACTGGGACAGTGCAAAGAATATATTTTTAACATGAACAATGTCTTTGTAGCCAGAAATTGTACACGTTTCTATTGCTGTTGCCATGAAACCGTTTTCATTGACTACTGAACTGATTAATTGATTTGGTTTATTTTGCTTCGCTCATCTGCCACTTTTTGCTAATGGTGATGATGAAATTGATGAAGGGGCACTCACAAAGAACACCTATCCAGGCCGAGATTCGAACCCAGAACCCATGGCGTCGCATTAACTACTGAAGTGTTCCTAGGCGAATCATGCTTGTCACGTCGAGATTGGAAAATAGGACTTTGGGTAGGTAGGTGCAAGTTGAACATTACTGTCTAGAGTACTTTTGTATATTGTACATTTATTTACTTGTAGTTTTGCATCTTGTTTGATCATTAAATATTGAATTTGTTTTGTTTGTACCCTTCTTCCGGCATGGGGACGTAAGCCCCTTAGCAATGACTGAGCCAATGGAAGTAGTTGAAATGAAAGAGCAAATTTTTCACTAGAATCATGGGGAGAAGTCCTTATCAACAATAAAATAACACACATCGAAATAAATTAATCACTGCGTCATTGGCAAAAGCTAAGGCTGTACAATGGCACCTAGAACTCACTGGCCTATACATAATCACAGGCGCTAGGGACTCGTTTGCCTGTAAAGCATAGTTTCCGGGGTGAGTTTGAGAACTTCACCTCATTTTTTAATTCATTACAACTGATTCATTGTTATTGATTTGGTGTTTTAAGTCCACTTTATGCACAGTAAGGCTAATTGGGACTGGACCTACAGTGGGATCCGAACCACTGTGCCAAGTGCCTCCACCGGGTATCGAACTCGGGACCCCTTCATTACAAGGCGACGACGCTACACAACTGATTCACGAATGTTTTGTTTTATAGCTTCAAAATTTCGCCACCTGTAACAATTCAAGTGCCGGTGTCGATGATGTAGTGGCTAGTGTAACTATCTACAAGTAACGAAGAGTTTGTCAGGAATGACCGACAAGTCGAAATCTGGAGAAGGTCACAGGTTACGAGATTAACGACGCCGAAGTCTCGGGTTCGATTCTTGGGGCAAGTCATGGATGTTATCTTGCGATTACTCTGACAGTTGTGAAGTCACGTAACTTATTGATATGGTTATTTTACGTCGCTTTTCTGCAACTATTGGCTAATCGCGACGATGAGGATAACTGATGATATGATGAAACTGACGAAGGGGCACTCACAAAGAACATTCACAGCCAGGTCGGGATTCGAACCCTGGGACCAGAACATCGTAGAGTGCTGTGCTAACTAGTACTCCATTGAGGTCGGCAGTGAAGCCGCATAAAAACAAATGCAAAAACACAAGCAGTGCTCCAAATGATTGATAACACAGACTACTACGAAAAAAACTGGGTATTATGCTGAAAAGAGCCATTGGCAAGGGTGAAAGGTGAGAGGGATTGGTACACCCATTCGACGAAATGACTCACCGTCATCAAGCCGAAAAAATCCGATTTCGAGATTCTGCATGGGCAAACGCGGCGAAAAATATTACAATTCCCGGACTACTACAACGAGAGGAAGGGGACGACGGCGGTTGCCCCCTCCTCCCCTCCCTTCTCAACGACCCAGAAGTTCAACCCTTTTCAGATATTCATTTCGAAGTGCAAACCTCCACTGAATCACCGCCGAGGAATCTGAGACTGGACAAGAGCATCAACGTGCGTGATATTGCATATTTAATTAACTTCGTTTTCCCACTGTTATCGGCTGTAGGGCGCTCTCCTTTCGGGGAGGATGGGGTGAGAGAGGTGGAGGGGGTCAAGAAGTACATACAGCTGGAGGAAAAGAGGACGAAGGGGGAACATAGAGAGACTTGTATCGGGCTGCTTAGTGTGATAACGCTCGGAGGTAAACACTGATGGGGGGTGAGCTTGAGATAAGATGAGATGATTCTGAAAAAAAATCCCGCAGCATCCAACGATAACAAGACCCGGTCTTGATCTCGGGTGAAGACGAGAAACGATTCTGTACCAGAGTTAGTAAAAAGGTAGTAGCCGCTCATAAGCCGATGATAGCGGGGCACGTGCTTAAGTAGTGAGCACTGTCCCGTTTTCGCATGAATAGGATTTGTAATTTAACAGGTGTGAACATGCCTGTGCACACGCATCTCGGCAGTGTAGGAGGCAAGATCCCTGCCCAAAATACATATTATGTCGTGCTAATGAGTTACCCGCATTACATGTGTTTTTTTTTTTTTCGGGCGGGGGTGGGCGTTGGCAGTAGGAAACATGTGTTCCCTCATCAACTGGTAATCTTTCATTTTGCGGCAAGAAAATTGGCGGCTCTCAAAGGACACGTCGTCGTATTCGTTAGAGGGTAGGCGAAACGACAATCACAGCTTTTTTCCCCTTCCTTTACCACGGTTCTTTTGATTGGTAGATCGTAGGCGTGCATCTGTTGAAAATTAGCCCAAAGTTCTTGATGTTGGCAGTTGAAACAAGGTGACCTGCATGGATAAGAAAAACTGCTGCTATGCTTCCCATATTCTCGTTCGTGTCCCTGATAAAATTCCGGTCATCGTCTCTGATCCCGGTCATCGTCCCTGATCAAATTCTAATCATCGTCCCTGATCAGATTCCAGCCATCGTCCCTAATCAGATTCCGGCCATCGTCCCTAATCAGATTTCCGGTCGTCGTTCCTTAATCCTGATCAAATTCCGGTCGTCGATCCTGACCAGATTCCGGTCATCGTGCCTGATCATATTCCGGTCGTTGTCGCTGATCAGATTCCGATCATCGTCCCTGATCAGATTCCGATCATCGTCCCTGATCAGATTCCGATCATCGTCCCTGATCAGATTCCCGCCATCGTTTCTGATCAGATTCCGGCCATCGTATCAGATCCGGGTCATCGTCCCTGATCAGATTCCTATCATCGTCCTGTCTCAAATTTTAGGAATATCGGATGATTAACCATCGTTCTCATCAGAATGAAATTCTACTTGTGTCGTCACGGCTGCAATACAATATATAGTTCTCGTCCCTGACTAAACACTAGTCATCACCTCCTCCCAAATTCTAGTTGTAGTGCAATTCTAGTTCTCGTTCTTGTAACTTATCAAAGTGTCGTTGTATCCTGCATTAAATTCGATTTCTCGTCTTGATAAAACATATTCTCGCCTTCATCACGAGAAGCAAAATATCGATCATGTTTCAATCTCGATACGAACTCAATACTCAATACACGACATGCTGTATCTTGCCCATCGATCTGATCGTCGTGACGCAAGGTACCCAGACCAATCAAAGCTCACAACGAATCAAAAATCACACCAGAACAATAACATGTAAATCCAACTCCCATTTCCTATTGTAAGGAGCATCCACAACAAGATATTAAAAAATCCCCCCCGCTCGCCGCTTCCGAGGATTTCTTCTCGAAGCGATCATCAATCCGAAAAGAATTAGGTTTGCAACCGAGATAAAAGGGAGGGGGCGGAGAAGGGGGGGGGGAGATCACTCGTCGATCAAGATACCTTTCATCCAAAACGAAATGAATAATTGTTGTGGAACAAAGGAAGAATCTAATTGTATAGAAAGCCTTCTCCCTTTCTCATAACGGGGGAATCACCTTTATTTTTCCCTCTTGCAGAGTTGCCAGATGGGAAACTTTGAATTCCCCGATGACTCATTCGCTACAGGGCGTTTTTTTTGATCTGCTGGGATAGGCGTGTTTACGTAGGTCGATATTTTATATTTACATTTTTAATATCAATTTTAGTGTCGATTTAGAGGATACTCATGTGAGCAGTTTAGAAATTGTTTAAGAGTAAGCAAGCTCGAAGAGACAACCCGTATTTAGTTCATTAATCGTAGTATTCTCTGGAACTATTTTTAATTTGGTGAGTACAGTCGGCAGCAAATATACTAGTAGGTAAATTGCGAATTGTTATTTGCACTCGTGTATGAAACTGAAGGAATTTTTACTCTGGAGTACAATGAGAAAACTCTGTCTCGTCTCGAAATTTGAGATTAAGCAAATATTTCAGGGGGTAGCTGCCAGATATGAATGTGTATTGTGCATATTGTTTCGATTAATCGAGACGATTCCAATATCGAGACTTTCCATTCGAGAACAACAAAGGAATTTACATAATGAGACGAGTCAGGAGACAGGTATGTAGAGTCACCGGCCATGAAAATGGAATCCTTAAATACGGTGGTAGGGGATGCCATTGAAAATTTGCTATTAAAATCCACATCTCGCCGTAGAGTTACACAACACACATAACACCTTTTCATGGAAGCGTTTATTTCAGGATCTAGGTGACCCATTCATATTGCCGGTGAGTGTACATGTCGAGACCAGAACGAGACCAACAACTTGCCACTCGAGTGTGTCTGTGACGAGTTTCCTCGTTCACTAAAGAAGCCGAGTCTGTGCCCAATCTCGTCTCGATGTCATCCGTAACTACCTCTGAAACATCAGCGAAACCCTCTCACATGTGGCAATACTGCCTAGATGCACGAGAAAGAGGGGAGAAAGGAAGAAAAGGCCGAGTGGACGCCAGAGCATTTATATTTGCGGGCGGGAGGGAGGAACGGAGGGAGGGGGACTTTTAATGCGAAAACGAAAATTAAATCCAGATGGAAATTGAAACTTACATAGGAATCGGTTCCTCCCCTACTTTATTAGCTGGTCTGGTAAAGGACTTTCCGATCCCCGGGACTTCTGTGTGTATGGAGGATAAGGGATTTGCGTCGATTGTGAAATGCGCTGAAAATTGGAACGGGAGTGGGGAGGTGGGGGAGGGGGCAACCCAAGTCCTTTTGTTGTCCGTTCAAATAAGAGTTGCAATTTTGGGGCAGGGTACTTACGTATGCATTGTCTTCATCCACCTTTTTTCGCTTCTGCATTGGCAAACGGACTGGAGAGTGTGCAAGTGACTTTTGTCGTTGGGTGTACGAGTGGAGAAAATGCTACTTTAATTGCGATCATTCTGTTTCTGTGGAGTAGGCGAGCTCTTGCTTTATTTATCATCCTGCACCACAGCCATTTCTCCTTATTTAATATGAAAGACACCCGTTATGACTTTCCAATCGCTTGGGGTGGTGGGGACGTAACGTCCTACGAAGCCGGGGATTCATTTGGTTTATTTTACATCGCTTTCTGCCACTTTTGGCTAATCATCAAGATGAAGATGAGTAATTATATGATGAAGCTGATGAAGAGAAGCTCGCAAAGAACGCCCAGGCCGCAGTGGCGGCGAATGGGTTCCAAAGCTGGGGGCAAGGACAGTTTACTTACCCTTGGTAGATAAGGTTTAGCATAGTGCGGGATCAAAAGTGGCAAAAGGGGGGCAATTGCCCCCTCGCCCCCCTAATCGCCGCCACTTTCAGGCCTCGGGCGTCGTAGAGCGCTGTGCTAACCACTCCGCCTCGTATGTCGGCAAAGCCAGTATCCTGTATGCTATTCCTGGTTAATGCATGTACTAATATGCTCATTGTCGTGATTAACGCAGAGAAGTAGAAAAACGATCTCAAAATTTTAAAACAAACCAAAAAGTAGGGCATAAAAGTTGAAAGGATACGCTTGCTGAAAAAAGTTATTTTGAAAGTCATGTATAATTTTCAAAAAACAAAGGAAATTGTTACGTTCATACATATTAATAAAGAGATCTAACTCTGTGATATTCCTAAACCCGAAGGTTTATTGCCGCAGCAACATATGATTTCCACGTCCCTGTCCTGGGTAAGATCTATCCTCTCTTTACTATATTTAACAATTACCTCCAAGTCCATCTTAATACTGACATTCTTATCATCGTCTTGACCTTGCCATGGGTGGGTCTCTTACCACTACGCAGTGGCGTCCCAAAGGGGGGGGGGGTGGGTTGGTGTGGGTTATAACCCCCATTTAGTCCAGGATTACTAAAAAGAAGAACGTTAAAAGCAGAAAAAAATTGCAAAATGAGGACCAACTACTAAAAAAGGCATACATAACCTCCCCTTTCGATAATCCTGGGCACGCCACTGCCACTAGGTTTACAAAAAGGAACACTGTAAACTTTTATATTCCCTCCCATGCGTGCTACATGGCTTGCGTATCGAAGCCTTCTTGCTTTATCAACGGAAGGACAAGGGTAATGCAGTTCAGTAGCATGTAAACTTCCCCACTCATCTGTCGTTTCACCTCTTTTTTCACACTTAATGTTCCTCATTCATACAGCGTGTCACATATGACTGCCATGTCCGCGTAGGCAGAGAGCAGCACTGCGCAAAACAGGCCAATGGCGTTGGCAGAATTACTGGTGACATTGAAGAAGCTTCAGTACAATGGGCGCTGATTGGATGCGGCGATCACGTGACTCTCCATCGTCCATTACATATGGCGAGCTGTATAGTGTAAGGGACCATATTTCCACATCCATTTTCATAGATTTGTCCAGCATATTTTAAGTATCTGCTGTACGCTGAATAAATTTATGAAATGCAAGTTGCTAATTCAGAAAGAAAGGCAAGTATATTCGGTTCATGGATGATGTCGATGAAAGGTGTGACGCGTCACTTCTTTCGAGCAACGTGCCCAGCCTATTCTTCAGGACACAGAAGACATAATAAGAGTCGACTCTCCTATTCCCTCTCGAGACATATCCCGGTCCTCGCCCTCTCGACTCTCATCCTTCAGACGTTAGTATCATTTGTCACCGCGGAACGGCAATAAAGAAAGGAACGAGGAGGAAAATCCGCAGCTGTGAAGAGCACGCATCTGTTGTCGGATTTGATTCCATTCCTCCCCCTCCCTCCAACCCTCAAAAAAAAGACTCTTGTCTCATCCCCTCTCGAGAGGAACGACTTTTAAAATGATTCCTTACATCACTTCCAGTGTTTTTCAAAGTGCATTACAACCGCGTTCTCCTTCCGACTATAAAACTAGTTCCTCTTTCTTTCTCCTTTTGGCGTGTGTCGGGGGAGAGAAGAGACATTTGCATAGCGCATTGCCATTGCCTCCATCCCTCCTGGTTGAACGAGCGGTTCGCAGTGGGTGCTCTATCGAGAAGAAAAATGGGGCTGGAGATTGAGGAAACGATTTGAAGAAGACTGGGATGACCTTTTTTATTTCGCCGAAAACATGTTTCTAAGCTGTGATATGGAAAGGTCGAATGATAGAAGTTTCTCTGTTGTTTACAGGTTCCTTATTCACAATAGGTCTATGATGCTGTTGAGCAATTGTCCTTCACCAGTCTTTATTGCCATCTTTCTCGTCTCCCTCTGTCTGGAACTACCCAATTAGGTGAACTTTTGTCCTTATCCCAAATTTGTCCCCAATAATTTCCCAGCAACTGATCTACATCATTTTTCTTTCGTTGTCTGTCACTCCACACCTTGGTGAGCCTTCAGCATCACAACCGACTTGAAGTTTTATCTCCTCTCTTTCCCTCGCACTACATACTTTCGTAAGTACATGCCTGCAGTCACCTGTAACTTCTCTCTCTCTCCCTCTGGATATTACCTTGATGAACTTTGCTCTCTTCCATCTTGTAATCCCTTTTATCTGTAATCTTCGGTATCCAGCCTTAAAATTTTATTATCTACTCACTCTCACTCTTGCATTACACTCCTTTGCAAATCATAGCATCCACCACAATCAACCTCCAACATCTTCATAACTCTACATCCTCTGAAGCCAAAACAACGCCAAATTAAAAAAAAATCAGCATGGCAATATATTCTCCTCACTAGTTACAGTTTCTGATAAGGCTACTCTTCAGAAAAAGAACATATCTAGTCACTTTAGTAAGCAATGCTGACGATATTTCGTGACAAAGTCAGAACCACCTTTCCGTACCACCAACCCAATCACCTAGCATGAAGGCGACTTTTACTTTCCGAACAACCCCCGTACATGACCGAGCTGCGGGGAAGACACAGCACGCAAACGGAACCACTTTGGCCGGGATCTTCGGAACACAATAAAAGCGGCTATTTCAAAGAAATTTGCTCTCTCCCTCGTCAAATTGAATCACAAAGGAGATTCCCGTTGATTTCTCTTACATCAATGCACAACCGGAAAAGTGCACCCTTCTTTTGGAAAGCCACCTCTTAGCTAATCAGCAACGAAGTCAAAAAGGCTTTAAGACGTTTTTTACCCCTTTCCAAATCCTTCTTTGCAAGACATTTCCGCAAGCCATTTAGCGCACTCTCCCCTCTCACCCCCAAACCTTCCTTAAGGTACTTTATTCCCATTCTTCCCCCCTCAACCCTTCCCTTACTTTCAACTGTCTCTTCCACTGTCTTCGGAGGATGATGCCTCTTCCCTCTCCAGCGGAAGTTTAAAAACCCGCAAAATGGGAAATGGAACAATAACACCAACAAAATGACTTCCTAAAAAAGGGTCCCCCCCTCTCCCCTTCGTCCGAACTATCTTTTATTCTTCCCCCCTTCTCCCCGCACCTTCTTTATCCATTGCGGAATGACTGAATTGACTAACTCTGACGTTTTTAAAGCGGGTTCACTTGCGTCAGAGGCTGGGGACAAGTCATTAATTGAAAAGCTTTTACCGTTCTGCGAAAAAGCGCGGACTGCAGAGAAAGCCAGAGGGTGAGCGCGGGAGGTTGGGGGGGGAAGAGTCCTTCCTCCTCCTCCACCCACAAGCCTCCCTTTTTCTCTCTTTTCTGCATCGAGGTCTTGCTGTAATTGAAATATCAGAAATGGAAGGGGGAGGAACAGAAAGGGTGATTTGAGGTCACGCAAGAAACAAAAGACGAATTTCACAAAAGATACGGGCGGCGAAAAATAAAAAGGTGTGGAAACTGGGAAAGGGGGGGGGGTGTAAATTAGAAGGAGCTTGTTGCACGGTGGAAACCGAACATGAACCGACTGCTGATCGAGTTGCTTGCTTCGTCCCAGAGATGGCGTTGGTGAAGACCTTGATCATGTTAGCTGTTCCAGGAGAGAAGCTGGACATGAAAGACAGAACTCTCCTGAGTGTGGCTACCTCAAAAGTAAGATAGATCCTCTTGCAGGCACTATTGGTCTATTGTTCGCAACATCACATCTTCTGGTCACAGCAGTCTCGTTGGATTCTTTACAGACTAACGTTCGTCTATCCAGAAACAGTTCCACGGCTATGTTTACTGGTAGAGTTTTCCTTTTTCTTGGACTGAAATGGTGGTATTCCGTTTTTCATAGGTTTATTTTTCGCTTGTCAGAAACAGCGCCATTAATTTTATTCTCAAGGCAACTTTCCCCAAGACAGACACAGTGCCATTAGTTTGTTCTCAGGACAACTTTTCCCAAGACAGACACAGTGCCATTAGTTTGTTCTTAGGACAACTTTTCCCAAGACAGACACAGTGTCATTAGTTTGTTCTCAGGGCAACTTTTCGCAAGACAGACACAGTGCCATTAGTTTGTTCTCAGAACAACTTTTCCAAAGACAAAGTACCATTAGTTTGTTCTCAGGACAACTTTTCCCAAGAGAGAGACAGTGCCATTACATTGTTCTCAGGACAACATTTCCCAAAACAGAAACAGTGCCATTAGTTAATTCCCGGGGCAACCTTTCCCAAGACAGAACCGGCGCCATTAGTTTGTTCTCAGAGCAACCTTTCCCAAGACAGAACCGGCGCCATTAGTTTGTTCTCAGAGCAACTTTTCCCAAGACAGAAACAGTGCAATTAGTTTTATTCTCAGGGGAAACTTCCTCAAGACAGAACAGTGCCTTTATTTGTCACTAAATAACGTTTTGCTAGTCAGAAATGTTGACATTAACGTGTTCACAAGGGAACATTTACTTTTTCTAGTCAGAAACATAATGTGAGTAAAGCAGAGAAACGGAATCGAAACGAAAGAGCATAACAGCGGAATTTTGAAGGTATAAACGTCATAAAGGAAAATGTGAAACGCGAAATTCAAACCAAATAATTGGTAAACGGATAAATGACAGCTACATAAAAACAAAACAAATGGAGGATAAGGACGCAAATTGAAAAACTGTATCGAAATAGGCGTGAAATGAAGTAAATACGAATAAACTAAATGAATGAAAGTAAAATGAATGTATGAAAATAGGATTAAGGGCGAGAACAAGTAAAGGCAAGGTCAAGAAATAAAAATGAGACATCTGTATCCTGCAGTGTTATACTCCTTATGCGACACAAGTGTGCAACGGCTTGCCTAACAGTACTTGTAAATTAGAGCATGCATTTGAAAGGAAAGGATTGGAATTTCCTGTGACCTGGCTTCCAAACAAGCTTCCTAAATAAACAGCAATCAAAATTCCCTTCCTGCATCGCACTGACTTGCGGGTGGAAGTGATTCCACGCAGCACAAGGCGGGATTGCAGAAAACTGAAGCGACAGCAAAGCGAATTAACTCGTACTTGTCAGTCATTTCCCACTTGAACTCCCCTTGCCCCCACCTTCACCGTCCCGCCTCAGCAGCAAGTGTTTTTTTTAACTACTGTCAGGGGATGATTTGTGTGCTTGTGCGGACGTGCATATGTGTGCGTGTGTGTGAGTGAGCATGTCAGACACGCAGAAAGAGAGAGAGAGAGGTACAGCAATCAAACACTCATTTTGCACTTCCCGTTTACCCAATATGACTTCCATTTCGCCCCCCTCACCATGAAACGAAAACGAGCACTTTCAACTCAGGGCTGTCGGAATGAACGATTGACTCCAATTCAACACTTGTTACCAACTTCAACAGTGCTTTTCAATCTCTTTTTCCTACGTTCCCTCTCTCTGCTACTTCTCCCCTTCCCTTCTACAAACGCTGAATAAATGATTTCATTTGGTCATCGACTTGGACGTGCTCGTCCCAGCTTTGCATGCGTGTGTGTGTGTGTGTGTGCGCGTGTGTGTCTACACGTTCCAACATGCCGCTGGCCTGTTCCTGCTGCTCCATCAGGAAACCCAATATTACCACTCAGACCCTTCACTCTTCCCAATCCGACTCGCGGACAACATCAGTGGAGGTGGAAATGTAGGTTCTGGAGCTGAAACTCGCATCTTTCGCTTGCGAAACTGGGGTAAAAAGCAAGCGATTTTGGTCGAGAGTTTCCCTGTGCCAAAAGCGAATCGGTTACTTAAAAATCAGCCATAACCCCTTTTCTATCAGTGAGATCATATTGAGATGCGTCTCCAAATACTTGTCACCACTCACATAAAAACGACAGTCTTCCTTATCATACCACCCGGAGATAACATGGTCTATCAAATCAAACGAACATGCATGATTTGGCCAAGATAACTTATGTTTTCAAAGCATGCATTCAACATTTCCATGTTTGCCGATAATGTATTCATTTACGCAATTTCTCTTGAGGCTTTAAGGATCTGGTGGTCAATTCCGAAAACTACCATCAGTCCGCGAATTTTATGATCAGATCACGTGACGTTACCATTGCATTTTTTCAGCAATGTTTCAAGGTTGTTTGTTTTTCATTTATTCATTTGGTCTATTTTACTTCGCTTTTCTGGCGTTTTTGGCTAATCGCGAAGATGAGAATGAGTGATTATATGATGAAGGACACTCACAAGGAAAACCCATGTCCAGGTCGGTGTTCGAACCCGGGACCCCTGGCATGGTAGCGCACTATACCAACCACTCCGCCGCGGAGGCCGGCTCGAGGTTGTTTGGTTCTTTTCCGTCGCTTTACTTTCATCGCGGCGATGACCATGAATGATGAAATGTATAGTGGGACAAGCGCACCAATACCCAAATCCATGCCTTGTCCAGGGTTCGAACCTTGGACCTCGTAGCGCATTATGCTGATCACTCTGCCAGACAAGAATTTATCCAAGCCTGGAATCGAACCCATGCCCTTTGTATCACCAAGCTGCAACTATACTGGTGTACCATTACGTTCACAATTGTTGGATATCTTTACAGGCATGTTAATTTTTTACACGCCTGAACTTATCTACACGACATCTAGTGTGGGAATCGGGATTTATATAATCACAATGCGCCACTGGTCGGTTCGACCACGGAAAGGGGGGGGGGGGGCAGAAGAGGATGAAATTGATCCAGCGACTATTAACATCATGAAGATTTTTGCAGAGTCACTCTGACTTAGCAGCTTGCCAAATACAGGGAGGGGGGGGGGTAAAAAGAAAGTAAGTTACAAGGAGGGGTTGATTGCGACAAAGGAAGATAAGGGATTTCCCGTATCTGAGGGGGGGTTAACGCTCCCCTCCTTTCCTGAAACTATAGTCCGCTGAACTCATCAGTACGTTTCCAGTAGCGAACTAAAAAAATAAAAGAGCATCAAAAACAAGCAGGGAGGGCGCCGGGAGCCTCCCCTAAGCCACTGTAGGTCGATCAACAATAATGAATTGGCAGGATTCGAATTGCATATCATAATATTGGATTTCAATTCCAGGGCCCCGTTCTTCTTCGGGCTAGAAGGGCCATTTGTCACTCGATTGACAGTTCTGTTGAATAAGAAGTTAATTCTCGGTCTCCCCTTGTGCTTCTTTTTTTTTTTTCTCCCTGCTTCCTGTCTACGCCTTTATCCTTCTTCCTTTTTCGTAACCATATATCGAGCCCGTCAAATGGGGCTGATGTAGCAGTCTTTTTTTACTTTTTTTTCCTTGCTTGCAGTACGTAACCTAAAAGTCATTACGCGTGCATATATTTATATATGTGTGTGTGTGGTTCAATTTGTTTTTAACGAACAGATGCCGAGTGGATGTGCTACGTCATCTCATCTTCCAGTTCGGACCAATGGCAGCGGCTGAAGGCCAGGTTCAGAGCTGTAGTCGCCTGCTTTGAGCCGATCGGTCGATTAGCCGCTATTCATTAGGCCGACGGCACCTTCAGATAAGATGTAATTACTTCTCGGCTCTTCCAATCGGAAGAAATATGTTTCAGTGGCCGTTTGTTTCTCGAGGTGCGTCAACGTCAGTGTTGCCTCTACGGCTGCAAGTTTCAAGCTCTGATTCTCACTGTTTTTAGACTGTAGGAATTGGGGATGGCAACAAAATGCAGATAACGTATATCCGGATTTCAGATTATCCGATATCGGTTTAGGTTAAACGGATAATTCGGATGGAACAGATTTCATAAAATATGTGTGGAAAATACGTACTGTCAAATACGAAAATGACAAATAAAATAATATGTGGATAGCCCGTAAAACAGATAAACGATATAACTGTTTGGATAATGCACATATTCGGATATCCGGAGAAGAATTCTGATATCTGGATTATTCGGATTATTATTATTCGGATATTTGAAATTCTGTTAGAAAATTATCCGGATTTGGCCATCTTTAGTACGAATTTTCATACAGACGAGACTTGACAGTGTCTCGGTCTCGTCTGGATTTATACGTATCCGTCTCCTCCTTGTCTCGGGTTTCGACGCCTCCTTTCGACGCTACGTGGCTTCAAAAAGACAAAATTTTATCCTGAATATGTATGCAACTACACAGCATACGTTCACAGTTGCTATAGTGGAACCAGAAGCAAAGAAACCTGCGCAGACCCGCGACTCCTGTGCACCGTACTCCCGCGAGGAGGGGAGGGGGAGAGTGGACAATGCTTCCTTATGGCCCGAGCGGAACGGAAGAAGAGAAAGCTGTGCGGCGACTTTTCGTCCAAGGTTTTTTTTCCCTTGTGGTCGCTCTATACCAATGGATTGACTTTACCAAACAAAACAAATGATCTATCTTTAAATAGGTAATCAGGTGCATATCAGCTTGGTGCGTCTGCAAAAAGGTTCATGGTGAAGTAGAATTGGTTCAGTTCAATTCCTCTCCTTTACCAAAGTCCCGAAAGACGCGTTGTGAAAGTTTGTGCGTTGATTCTCCGTTCATGTTGTTTCCAAACTCCAGAAAAAAAGGAATTGGATGTGTACGCCAAGGTTTCGTCTCGTTTAGATTTGAGAGAGGTTTGTCACTTTCCTCGGTCTCGTCTCGACTTTACAGAAATCTGTCTCGTTCGGTGACTCCTCTCGATTTTAACGAGGTTTGTCTCGTTCTCGATTCGATTTTACAGAGGTATGTCAGTCTCGTCCGCAGACTCGTTTCGATTTACAGATGTCAGTCTCGTTCTTAGCCTCGTCTCGACTTCAAGGAGCGATGTCTCGGTGTCATCTCGACTTTACAGAGGTCTGTCTCGTTCTGGATCTTTTCTCGTATTTCAAGACGGGACCGAAGCTTGTCTGCTCTCGGTACCATTATTAATTTTGATTGCATCACAGTTTCCAGGTATAGGTACGAGGGTCGTTCAAGTCAATCGGGGACTTTTTTTTAAAACAAATAGAAGAACAAATTTCAAAGTGTGGTAACTGGATTTATTTTTCCACATAACCTCCTGCTACAGTTATACACTTATCCCAGCGTTTAACTAATGACTGGAATGCTTCGGCATAGAAAGATTTATCATTACGGCAGAACCATTGTAGGACAGCATTCTTCACTTCATCATCAGTGTTGAAATGTTTTCCTCTAAGGAATTCCTTCAGGGGTCCAAACAGGTGAAAATCACTTGGCGCTAAGTCAGGACTATAGGGGGTGTGGTAATATCTCCCAGACGATTTCCTGGAATGTTTGGAATGTGCGTTGAGCAGTATGCTGTTGTGCATTGTCTTGCAAAAAGAGAACACCCTTTGTGATGAAACCCAGACGTTTCTTCCATAAACTCTTATGCACATCACGCAGAACACTGCAGTAATACTCACTGTTGGTAGTATAGTATTGATACTTGCAATTTCACGACAGGTTATGCGACGATTGTCCAGGATCAGTTGCTCCACGCGCTGAATGTTCCCAGGAATGACTGGCGTGGGCTGTGATCCACCACGACCGGGATCGTCAGTAATAAAGATACGGCCATCTTACACCATTCAAATGTCTTACTGCGACAGAGTGTCTCATCACCGTACTGAGCCTGAAGTCTTCTGTAAATTTCAGCAGGTTTTCTATCCTCGTTCACTAAAAAACTTCATCACAACATGCTGTTCCATGTAGACATCCACACTGTTGTCCGCAATCTTGAATAACGGTCTATGCAGAAGCGCGGGAAATAAGCGCTGCCTACCAGTAACAGCACACAGTTGCCAGTTCCTACTGCATACAAAACCTCCAGCCTAGGCATCTATTTAAACCTGGAAAAAAATAAGTCCCCGATTGACTTGAACGCCCCTCGTACTTTACACTAGTTTATGAATGTCTCAAAAAAAGAACAAAAAAAAACCTGACTTGTCTCTGTTTTTAAATTGCTGCTCGCGATATCACATCTACCACATAGTTATTAACAACTTGCATTTCTTGGTTTAGAAAACTCCGACACTGGTGAAAATTTATTCCCATCCTGGTGCCGCAAACGCAGCTCCCACCCGCTGATCACAGCAGTGGTCGCCGCGAACATCTCCAGGAGAGCCTGTGCGGAGCAAAAGTCAATCGCGCGAGCAAAATCACTGACGCAGTCCACTTGACAATGGCCGAGCGACAATTGTCATTAGGCCGTAATCACCGCGTAGGCCTAACCCCAAAGTCAAACAAACTTGGAAAGTGACTGCTGCACAAAAAGGGGGGAGGGGGGAGGGAGTGCGGCGTGGGAGAGAGTGAAGGAGCTTTTTCTCTTGTTTGCACTCGGCCACATCATTACCGGAACAATATATTATTCTATCAGAAACACATGGTTCAATTCTGTGGATATTATTGACACAAACCTTTTGCTAGCTTTACGGAGCTCCTCCGTCCAATCTAATTGCTCTCCCCTCCCCCCACTTTTAGTTCTCCTTCTCTCCCTAACTTTAGCCAGTTCCAACGTTGCAGTGTGGCAAATTTTGCACTCGTTTTGGACCCATTCCATTTCAAGATTAACTTCCTCTCCATAGATGGCAGCACGGTGTAGCACTTTTGTTATCATTAAATGTGTGAAAGGATAGCACGTTTGTTACAATATCTTTCCATCAATAAACCGGTTTAATGAATTCTAGTAGAATTACTTTGAAATATGATTGTACATAAATAAGCTTAATTAATATTAACAACAACAGCACATAACATGCAGATATACCAGCAAGTGGAACTTACTAAGTGGTCTTCAATTGGTTTGCTGACCAGGAAAATGTTTTTTCGGGTAATCAGGTGGAAGTACTACGGTTTAGTATGTTTTTTAATATTATTTCCGTTACCAGCAAGCAAATAAGCAAGGTGACTGGCTTGTTTCCTTGCACAGCGTACTTTCTATAGTACCCATATTTATGCATCACTTCACAATTAAGATATGCTCTTAGCACCAAACGTAACTTTCCTAAGCTACGCACTACTAGAGTGGTACTACTACCATGCATTATTCTTACAATTACGACCACACGTGGTTTAAATAATGCCTATATGGTCGGATTAAAATGCTAAATCGGGATTCGAAACGAGTTCCTAGAACAAAAGAACACAAAATATTAATTGAGGAATATAACTATTTTCTATCTCCCTGCAGCAAAACCTCATTTAATTGATGTTTACATAAATGTATTTTTTAAAATCAATATTATACCGAGAACGAATGTAAAAAAACATTTATTATCACAGACCGACAATGAGTTTAGTGATTCTTATTTTACAGTCATTTTTCAATCAATTATTTGCTAAGTACTTACGTTAGACATTGCATTGCACATTATAGCTTGTCAGCCGAAATTTTCACTATTAATTCTTGAAACCACAGCACATTAAATATTACAGAATAACATTGCAAAAAATGAATAACAAGTGTTGCAAGAAGAATCGGTCAAATGCACCAACTTAACACCGTTTAGCGGTTAAGTTCGGAAGTTGGAAACACTGCACCAATCTCTGCAAGATCGCCATTATCAGCCAACACAATGCATTAGATCAAAGAAGAGGGAGAGAGAGAGTCGGTCAGTTTCAGGGTTGGAAATCATCCCCCTCCTCATCTACGAGTCGGAGTTATCGTTTAAGAAGTACCACTATTTTACATATTCCAACAAACGTCACTCGAGTCCACCCCCTCCCCCTCCCTTTGAGTAATATTTGCTACGTCAGCGAGAAAATGTGCAGAGGGCAGCTCCAGGCATTCTTCGCTGATTGTTGGCGAACTGGGATATAGACAATGGTGCTCAGGAAACATTGTTGAAAGTGGCATGAGTCACCATCGCTACCACTTCAGAAAAAAAATGGGATTCAAATGGACGCATAACGTTAGGACTTGCTGATATGCGTGTTTTCTAAGTTGATTAGAGTAGTTTCTTTCTGGAATTTTGACACCACTAGCAACCTGAAACGGTGAATTCATCTCCCTTTCTTGTGGAAGGGGGGATTAACATGCTTTAAATTTCCATGTTAGTCGATGCATTCTAATTTTCATGTGAACTCGAAGGAAAATCTGGGTAAAACTGGACAAAAACCAACGCATAAAGCCCAGATAGGCCAATCGTGAAGGGACTTACAGATTAAAGTAGAATCCGAACCACTTCGCAATGTTCCTCCACCTGGGATCCAACCTGGTAAGGTAAAGTTCCCCGCGCACATAGCACCATGCCGGCACATTTAGGGGATGCGGGGGTAGGGAGCCATATATTATCGATCTTGGAGGTGATGTGGTCAGCACCACGCTCCGGCCGCATTCACCCCCATGTACACATTGATTTGAGGCTGGGTGAGCCATAGAGCCGCTTTATGTTGGGACAAGGCTGGGAAAATGCCGACCTTAGATCATCCACCCCGGGAATCGAACCCGGGTCTCCCGCGTAATAGTCAGACGTCCTACCGACTACACCAAGTCCCTTCGTTACAAGGACGGCGTCACCACAACGCCACCTGGGGAAGCGACGTAAAAATGAGATATTTACGAAGTTAAAACATGCTATTGATTCTAGTTCATATTGCAATAAGATATGGACATTCTGTGTGAATTACAATAACACGCAACGGTTTATACACACAGAAACGCATATACAGGGTGATTCAGAATTCCTATTACACACTTCTAGGGGTTGTAGAGGGGACTTAGTAGATCAAGTTTTGATAAGTAACCCCTGTCCGGAAACGTAGCGTTTTCGTACTACACAGATGACAAGATCACAAAATTTCACATCTCCATCATCATCTAACCGGGCAAAAACGGTATGTGATGGAGTGACACGATGCTGAAAACGCTCTGCATACGGACGTTGCGCAGCTCTACCATTACATCCAGCTTCGCCGTAAATGAACAACATGTCGGTGTTCTCGGCAAACGTGTATTTAAGCATACTGTACTGCCTGCAGCCACGACTGAATAGCAACTGACGTGAAGGTCGAAGCACACCGGATTGTAAACAGAGGACGTTGGAAGCAGCACACATGACATCAGGTGACTGAAGACGTAGCTCTCCGTTAATGTGGGTTGCCTACCGTGAAGCGGAAAACGTGAAATTATGTGATCTTGTCATCTGTTTAGTACCAAAACGGTACGTTTCCGAAGATGGGTTCCTTCTCAAAACTTTATCTACTAAGTCCCCTCTATGACCCCTAGATATGTATGTAATAGGAATTCTGAATCACCCTGTATATACTGTACAGACAGACAATAATACTAGCAAACTGCAAGGCAAAGGTTTGTGCGAGATCAACTGTCTGCTACAATTCTCAAGTCACCACCTTGCAAAGCCATTTCCCTCCCTTCTCTGACATCCATTTGGCGGGAACTTTTAACTTTCATTTCCAAAAAGTTATTAAGCGCGCAACGCGTGTGAAAGGTCGATAGAAACAAATATAGCCCGGTAAAAAGAAAAAAAGCGAAGCTCAACAATACGACTCCCTTTTATTTGCATTAGGCACTAAATTAAATAGTCCCCACCCCTTTCTCGTACCGTACACGATGCACAGCAAAACAAAGGGACACCATAAAACTTGCAGATGGCATGGGGGATGTGTGGACGGTTGTGCGACTGTAAAACTCTGTTTTATTGCCGCACTAAAATTACGAACAAATGCAGTTGTTTCTAGAAAGCTATGAAAGATTTATTTACTATGTCTTCAATCACCGAACCTTAATTACTCTCTCTTTTTTTGCTTTTCGTTACACCACCTCCCCCCTGCATCTTTTCATTGCGCCACTTCCCTCCCTGTTTTCTTTCGTTATGTCGCTTCCCCCCCCTGCTTCACAATCTCGCTGCACTCTGACAACCTGATGCGCCAAGGAGATGTACGAGTTAGAATCAAAGATCGTCATTGTAAGTTAGAAAATAGACAAAGCTTAAACGTATACATAAATACACTATATACTCGTATATATATAATACCGAATCTTGCTTGTACACATTTAGAGCTAGTAGGGCGGGCAATATAGTCCCTTCTGTTCTAGACACTGGCGAAAACTTGAGAAGTAGTTCAAACATGCGAGACAATAAAAGTTGAACATGGCGTGGGGTTGGATTAACATTTGTCCCGCTAGAGTGCGTTGGTGTGCCTAACTGCAAATTTGCCATTTTAATTGAAGCAGCGGCTGTCGTAAGTTCGTAGCTTGTACTTATAATTGTATTTTTATGATTTCCCGTTGCTTTTCTGATACTTTTGTAAATGGAGACGACCGTAATGATTAGTGGCGGGTTGCGAATTAACGAATGAGTACAAATATTTCCATTCATTTCAAATATAAACTTGCTTAACATGTACGCCGTGATACAACAAATGTTCACGTCTACAACATTTCTCGATAACGTTTTCTTCTTTTCTGTTTGAAGGCTTCGTCTCGACGCCTCAAGCGATAACGGAATCTTATGTTAAATGTATGCAACCACGCGGCACATGTTCACACTTCCTCAAGCGATAACTGAATCTTATGATGAATGTATGCAAAAACGCGACACATGCTCACACTTGCCACTGACGAATTGACTCTGTAATTAATGTTGTATTATTTTTATTATTAAGCGTTGCTTTTCTGCCACTTACGGATGAGCGACGATGAGCTGAAATTGACAAAGGGTTATCACAAACAACACTCATGGTCAGGCTGGGTTTCGAACCGGGAACTTCGGTGGTGAGATCGACCTTCACGCACTCGGCCACCGAGCCTGCGGACTACGTAATTTAGTAATTAGCAAACTACATGGCCTCATAAATCAGTTATAAATACGCTTGGTATGCCTGAACAAGTTACACAGTAAAGAAAAATTTGGGTTAGGTAAACTCTTCCATTACCATACCAAAAATTCGAATGAGAGCAAGAGTCTCGGACTGTAAGTCTCGGGCTTGTCTCTATTCTCGGACTCGTGTCGTCAAGTCTTGAAGAGGCTGGTCTCGATACGATCTCTCTTATTTATAATTAGCACATTAAGTGGGATCGTGGAAAAACATCTACTTCCATCAACCAAGAGGATGGCAGATTCCGGATTCCAATATCAGACATGCGCCAAAGTAAGGGAGTTCTGCATCTTTGTTCGGCATAATACATAGTCGCGTTCATCTTGAGAACACAAAAAAACCGTCGACCTCCGTGGCAGAGTGGTTATCACAGCACGCTACGACGCCAGTGTATAGGTGTAGTATGTCTCCACATTGGTGTAGTATGTTTCCACATTGGAAGGACATTGGTGTGGTATGTCTCCAGATTGAAAGAATGTCTCCACATTGGTGTAGTATGTCTCCACATTGGAAGAATGTCTCCACATTGGTGTAGTATGTCTCCACATTGGTGTAGTATGTCTCCACATTGGTGTAGTATGTCTCCACATTGGCCACATTGGAAGAATGTCTCCACATTGGAAGAATGTCTCCACATTGGTGTAGTATGTCCCCACATTGGAAGAATGTCTCCACATTGGTGTAGAATGTCTCCACATTGGTGTAGTATGTCTCCACATTGGAAGAATGTCTCCACATTGGTGTAGTATGTTTCCACATTGGAAGAATATAAGTGTGATATGTATGTATGTTTCAAGTTCTTTATTTGTATATCTTTTCTTCACTTTACTTGTTAACCACGTTAGGTTAGGTTAGGTTGGGAGGTTAGGTTAGGTAAAGATAATAACAGACAAGAAACAAGGTGTGTATGTCTTCTTTACCTAACCTAACCCAACGTGGTTCATAATGATGTATCGAGAAAAAAATGTGGAGACATACTGCAACTATATACGACGCCAGAGGTCCGGATTCGATGGGCACACTTTGTGAGTGTCCGTCAATTTCATTACATCGCTACTCATCCTCATAGTCGCGATTAGCCAAAAGTGGCAGAAAGGCGACGCTAAGTAACAGAAAATGAAATGAAAATACCCAAGCAGACATATGTTCTAAGTAGAGAAAGGGAGGGAGAGGAGTGTATCATGCATATCCCCCACGCATTTCACGAATCCTGCATAACACAGCCGTAAACAAATCTTGTATTGATTTTCCTACACTCGGCCTCCTTCACGCGTGCTATTCACGCACAACCCCCCTCCCTCCACCCTCTCCTTCCCCCCTACATGCGAGAAACGATCGCCACTCCATATCACACGGGGGGCTAAAGGGCTTATGTACAGCAAAAGCGATTAAAAGTTATCGCGCATACAAACACACACACGCAATTACGCATACACACTTCAGCGTCGCACGCAAGGGGCATTCTACGTTTCCCTTCCTTCCCGATTAGACATACGAATCCCAACTTCTGCTGAGTTTGTCTTAAGCCGTACGAGAGTTCTTTGTGTTACAAATGCTACAAGGTTGCTTGGTCTATTGAAGAGGGAAACCCTGACATTCTGATTGGCTAGCCCGGTAAAATGTCGTGCCGTGCCGAGCCGTGCCAACTGTTTATAATCGTTTCCCTAATCAATACCTCAATATATTTTGAACCCTTTGAGAGTAGTGATGGAAAAAAACTGTGATTTTTAAATCACAGGTTCAACTGGGTATGCTAGTTAACAATCACAGTTCTTATCGTTTTCCGTAATTTCTATTTTTAGTGAAGCAAGAGCAAATTTGGCCCCGTGATGATTCTCATCTGTGATTTTTATTCCATCACGTATCGTGCACCAGTAACAGTGTCACTCCAGCATTAAAACAATTGAATCATATCACGAAATCCGCTGCGACTGTTGGCTTTGTCACTCAGGAAGAGAGTAGTTGACATGATTCATAACAGATGGAAGCACTGATCTGATAAAACCCTTACACTTTGTGTGAAAATCTCATAGCACATGTTCATGAATGTAACATGAAATTAAATAAACCATTTTCGGTTGAAGACAAAAAATATATAAACCACACAGTAAAATGAGCTCATATATTTTTATTTTTAAAACATCAAAAGTCACCAAGGAAGAAATTACAGTTTCTCACAATTTGAATAATACAGTTGCGCATCACTATTGGAGAGCTGCAATGAAGTTTAGTAGTGTAGTTCCTTGCACACCTTCAATGTGCTGTATATGATTAAAATATATGATGAGTTCTGCTTTTTTTCTGTGGAGAACAAAAGGATCCCTTCACACCGTAGAACATGAGTAACTTGAAGCCTAATTTTGAAGGAGCAGAATCGAACTTGAGGCTTGACTATCAGTCAAGGGGGGCGGTAAACTCGAAAACTGTCCAGGATTATTTCCTAAATTACCGTGACATTTTACGAAAACAAATATTTATTTCTTTGTTCCATAGGTCCCAGAAGGTTAACAAAAGTACTCCTAAATTGTATTTTTTAAATAAACATGAACATTTTTGCAAGTGCCCCCTTGCACCCGCCAAGATACGCCTATGCTGTAGACCGTCTCCGACCAAAGAAGCGACTGATTGATTTATGAATCACGATGATTAAATCACAGTTCTGTGATTTTCTTAGTGTCACTATTGGAGACTTTTGCAATGAATTTTTCATCTCTAGTTCTTTGCACACCTTCAACATGTTGGAATATATTGAGGATTTCCGTTTCGTTTCTGTGAGGAACAAGAGTCTCTCTACACCGTAGAGCGTCTCTGATCAAAGAAGCGACTAACTGATTTACGAATCACAGTGATTAAATCACACTCCTGTGATTTTCTTAGCATCACTATTGGAGAGTTGGAGTGAAGTTCACAGCTCTAGTTCTTTGCACGCCTTCAACATGTTGTAATATATTGAGGAGTTCTGCTTCGTTTCCGTGAAGAACAACCGAGTTCCTTCACACGCAACATTCCCCGGGACGTTACAATGCCTGATTTACGCACACCTCCGGGGCCAACATGCGTGACAACGACAATATACCGCACTGGACACATTTCTCGGCGCTCCAGGGGACGGGAATGGCGGATATAAGATGATGCCAAGATGCATCGGCGGGGATTCCCCATTCATCCGAGGTGAAACGACCAAACAATCTCTTTGCAAGATACCCCATAGACATAAATCTCCGCGAAGCAACAATAGGCCTGTATTGTTCCACAAAATTGCACCTCCTGACCCATCTCCGCGAAGATGGACTGCCACGGAAGATGGAGTCTGATAACTTACAGGTCCTCACCCTCATCAAAAACCTTCCACCGGATGCCATATCGGTGGCGGAGAGTTTAGTCTCCATGCTGTGGCTCGGGGTGACCATTTGCAGTGGTGGATGGTAGCTCAGTTTGAGAAAAATGTGGAAATTAAATGATTTAGTGATTTCGCTTATTTTGCTTCGCTTTCCTCCCACTTTTGGTTAATCGTGAAGATGAGGATGAGTGATGACATAAAACTGATGAAGGGACACTCTGCTAACGGAACAGAAGTCGAGGAACAGGGAGCAGAGAGACAGATCTAGGAAGCCAGAGTCGGGGACAGAAATCGAGGAAGCCAGAGTCGGGGACAGAAATCGAGGAAGCCAGAGTCGGGGACAGAAATCGAGGAAGCCAGAGTCGGGGACAGAAATCGAGGAAGCCAGAGTCAGGGACAGAAATCAAGGAAGCCAGAGTCAGGGACAGAAATTGAGGAAGCCAGAGTCAGGGACAGAAATCGAGGAAGCCAGAGTCGAGGACAGAAATCGAGGAAGCCAGAGTCGGGGACAGAAATCGAGGAAGCCAGAGTCGGGGACAGAAATCGAGGAAGCCAGAGTCAGGGACAGAAATCGAGGAAGCCAGAGTCAAGGACAGAAATCGAGGAAGATAAAGAAAGGGATAGAAATCGAGGAAGATAGAGAAAGGGATAGAAATCGAGGAAGATAGAGTCAGTGACAGAAATCGAGAAAGAGAGAGAATAGGGCCAGAGAGAGAGAGAAGTCGAGGAAAAATAAAGGGAGAGAGAGAGATCTAGGGAAACGCATCGATAAGAAGTAAAGACAAGAGAGAGGACGATCAACAAAAGAAGACAAGAGAACAGCCTCTCCTCATCCTTGCCGGCGACTGTCGCTATCCATTGTCTACTTGTATTGACGTACGGGGCCGTTATGTTAAGCCCCCCCGGCTGTTGGCTCACTCGCGGCAGCGCCTCGCCCTGAAATATGGCCTAATATCGCGTCGTCCTCGGGGCGGCAAGATCTTATTTCGTCTTTATTCCTTCGCCTCCGGCGTTTTGCTTTTGTTTTCTCAGAGATTCCTCTCAAGAGAGGGCGCTACACAAGGGGTAAACAATTGACTACCTCTTCTTTTCTTTAATGTATAGTTAGTTATCGCTGGCTGCCGTTCTTTTTAAAAACTTTCGTATGTGGTGTCATTGTGGATGAAAAGAGTGTGGTTAGTAGCGACCCCTTGTATTTCTGTCTCGCCTAATGGCCTAAATCTCGATTCAACTAATGTTCGTTTGTTTGTTTTAAGTCTATGCTCACGTAGATTAATCGGGACTAGACCTAAGGTTTAAAGTGGGATCAGAACTGCGGGAATTGTACCCACTTTAAACTGTAGTTCTCTTCCCGATTAATCTATCTGAGCATGAAGTGGATACAGACAGCCGACTGCCGTGGCGAAGTGGTTAGCACAGCCCGCTACGACCTCAAGGCTCTCGGAGTCGAATTCTGGGCATGGGTATTCTTTGTGAGGTCCCTTTATCAATTTCATCATATGATCACTCATCGTCACGATCAGCGAAAAGTGGCAGAGAAGTGACTCCAAGTAACAAAAATCAAACTGAAACACAAACAAAAACCCGACGCGACAAATCAAGAAAGAACACACCCAAGTCATCACTCCTGAAACCTTTTACTACTCACAGAACGACTTGACACTTTGTGATTGTTGTCCTTGGCTACGGTCTTGATACTTGCAAATCAACACCTCTTGCCTTCCCATCCCAGGTCTTGATTTCTTCAACTGACACGTCAGTCAGTCGTCTTCCTGTCAGCCATTTCCGGAGACCTTTTCCTTCCCCCGCCGAGATCTTACCCCTTTCCTCTTCGCCTGCACAAATGTTTCTTATTGCCCCTAACCTGTCACGCACAAACATATATGAGCTTGCCTGTACGTCACGTCACATGGCACTCTTGTTTCATGTCTCGTGTGTTGGGGGAAGGGAAAGGGTAGAGAGACGTTGCCCTGGAAAGATGCGTGGTTGAGGCACTAGGAGAATAGGTTCATGATAACCACAATAGTTAAAAGGCTGAACATAGATGTTCATTCTGTCTCCACCTCCCTCACCTTGACCTCATCCTCACGGATCTATCTCACCTTGAAGAGTCTACCTCGTCCACTTCCTCACAAGGCCTCACGGACTAGCCTGGTTCTCACTCACACGGCATCACTCTCACAGGCCAACCTTATCTTCACGCACCCTCAAAGATTAAACTCATTCTCACACTCTCTCACCGAGTCGATATCTCCCCTCACCAGTCTTCTAGAAGGTGATGATGGTGAGGTCTGTCGTCATGAGAGTAGTCATCCAGGGTGTCCCCACCTGTGATGTTGATGAAATACGAATTTTACTGCACTCAATCACGGGAATCTATGGAGTAACGCTGCGCATAACGGTAGAGAAGCGGAGCAAAGCCGAGTTTTTCCATTGCATGCACTAACTTTCCCTGTCACGCGTTAATTGGTAGAATCCTATTTGCCAGATCAGAGTGTAGCCAAAGTTTCTTTTTGATTCGTTGATTAATTTGGCTTGTTTTACTTCGCATTACTGCCACGTTTGGCCAATTGCGAAGATGGGTGTGAGTGATGATATGATAAAATTGATGAATGGGCACTCACAAACACCCATGCCCGGACAGGGATTCGAAACCGATACCACTGGCGTCGAAGCTCGATGTGCTAACCACTCTGCCACGTAGGCCGACAATGGATCTACAGTTTAAAGTGGATCCAAACCACTGCGTAATGTACTTCCACTGGGAATCGAATTCAGAAACCTCTTAGTGCATGACTACAGAGTGATTAGGGAAACGTGACTGACTGCAGCGGTCGAAACTGGTTATCAACGATCAAAATAAGGTAGCACGACTTTTGAACCACCCTGTACGGGAGGCAAGATGTGAACCGAGGAGGATTAATGGGAGTTACGGATCGAAAAAAGACATTTTAAAAAGGAGACCCGCGAGGGGTAATAATAAGAAAACATTCAGTCGTGGCCTCGGGGGGGGGGGGGCGAGGGGGAGGGGGGAGCGAGGAACAGTAGAATTCTAAAGACGAGTTCCGCGAGGAGGTATTTTGGAAATTATACCGATTCCGACCTTCCGCCCTGTGGAATTTGCCATTTCAACATCTCGAAGGATTCCCCGGAAATCCGACTACGTTCTGTGGAGAGTAGGGAGAGGAAGGGTACGGTACCCCAGTTGGCCTCCGGGGATGAAATTGAAGAGTCAGTCAGTCAGACACCCATGGATGAAAACAAGGATTTCTAGAAAGGAAAATGAACAAACATTCCTGGCAAGGATCGCTCAAATTCCAGGAGAACTTGGTAGGCTTCAGGACTGCGAAGAACCAGACCTTTTTTCGGGAATGGAGAGACGACGGGCCAGTGTTGCAAACTGTTTCTGAGAAAAGTAACCAAACGAACCAACAACAACAAAAAAAGTCGCTGGAATTAACCCAATTTTTCGTAACTCCAAGATGTATAATGAATTGCATTTGTGGGTTCCTTTTCTACCTTCTGTGGGTTATTCGCGAAGATGAAGATGAGTGGTGATTAGTCCCATTGCCACTGTTTTCTGGATTTCGAGACCCGGAGATCCACTACTACCTCTTCCAAGTAGCACCCAATTGTCCTCAAACTGTTTGGTCAACAGTGAAATTTTGGAGCTCCAACCGGGAATCGAACCCGAAACCACTCGCACCAAATGCGTGTGTGCTAACCAGTAGTCAACGCGGGAGCTATGATTAGGGTAGAGATGAAATACAAAACGAACCTTTTGTGACGAGATGGCGAGTCTAACTCTCTGCTAGTGCTCGGCCTCCCTGGCGTAGCGAGAAGCGCGACACGCTGTGTATGTGTGTCCCAGCTATCCCAGCTATTTCATCATCATCGTCGCGAATAATATTGAAACTTTGGAAAGCGACCAATCAATAAAAATCAACTTAAAAATTGACCCATATCCATCAACACTTTATGCAGAATGTGTAAATTATCGTGCAAGTTTTGAAAAAATACATATTAGATTTATCGGCAGAGCATTCCATTCATGCGGATATGTTTACAAGGCTTTAGAATTCCACAACACCATACTTGAAGCTAGCAAATTGTCCACTCATTTTGAAAATATGGTGGAATTAATCTGATGATGGCTACACGACACACGGCTTCGAAACGATGTCTTAAAATCCGACCTTACATTTAACAGAAAAATCCCTCATGATAGCCATTGCCATTGGTCGTTACATGATACACTCAGCAGCAAAATGTATTCATCAATATTCCAGTGCAGAACAATTCTCATTGCCAGAAGAAATCACTTTTCTACCCTTAAGTTTGAACTTCCCCAAATTATCCCTTCCCAAAGTGCAAGTACGAGAAACGCAGACAGCAGAACTCTACAGGGAAGATGTTCATTCAGTGACAGACAGAAGGAAATGTACAATCTGGGTTGTCCGACTTTCATCAGTACATTCCACACAAGTACAGTGTGGCAGAACGTAGTGGTACTGTACTCTCAGGTACAGTAAAATTCCACGAAGTATAGTCAATCTGAGCTGAACATCGTGTCTGGAATAAAGGATGATTATCCTAAATGGACAATGTTACGATTCATTTGTTCATCGTACCTTAGGTGAACGACATCGAGGTCAAAGATGTTGGACTTTTCACTCTCAGCGTGTGTTCAATGCATGTTTATGGAATTATCAACGAACAATTTTCATAGAAGAATAAATACAACATTGATATGCATGGACAAAAGGTGTAACAATTGCGATGCTTAAGTATTATTTCTACTTCAATTATTAATTCATGTGTTATATATGAGTGTGTACATATTTCATAGTAAAGGACGGAGATAAATAAGTAAATATATATTGTTAATATAAAAATAAAGACGGTGATCCATCGATAATAATAATACAGGAAAACTATAGTGATACATGCTACGATTATATTTATGTGCGATAAACTCAGTTCGCAATATTCGGCATACGTGTTGACCCTAGTAACCAAAAATTACTAGCAACACAGGTGCAACGAATTATGTATTTATACAAGTGCTTCGATTTATTTCTTATTCAGTGCTCCACATTATTTACGGTGAAGGAAGGCTATTAGTATCTATAATTTAATGTTAACGCAAATTTATTATGTAATTTCGAGTCTCTTAACTTCAAATGGTGCAATGACTGTCTCGTGTAGACAAATACGTCTTGTGTCGCAAGAGGCTGGTCACGCTCTGACGTGAATGAGTGTGTTTTGACGGTCGACGCCATGTGACGTCAGGTCTCTACATCAACAAATGCATGCGTTATGTTATTTTACGCTGATCCACTCACTTATTCAGCAGAAATAATGCATTGTGTTATATGTTTTTGTGGGTCAGTGGGTTTATAGGATATTCACTTTGGATAGGTTCATGGTTTTTACTTTATTATTTTCTTGTTTTCGGCATTTTATTTTTGTTTTCGTTTTTTATTTTTATAATAAATGGTATCCCTATAAGATTGGATCACACATAAAGACGAATTCAAAAGGGAATTCTTTTCCGGAGAGGGACATCGTAACGATCCGTAGTATCTTTTAATTATTATGGAGAACGAACTCCAACTTCCAGTCATTCAACCATCGTTTTCCAATCAGGAAATATTCAGAAACATCACAGGAATGCAGTGTCAGACAGCACTGAAGCTCTTCCTGGTCATCAGCTGTAAACAGACGAAATCCAGGAAGAGGCTACAGGCCTGACTGTGCATTTGTTTATTAAATTGAATTGCAATAAATGTCTGGGAGGCAGAGAGTTTGAGGGCAGTTCCAATTCAGTTATTGAGGAGCAAGTTTATATTGAATAGAGAGAGAGGAGGAGGTTCTAGGGAGAGCGTGTTAACGCTAGTCGCAAGTCAGACTCTACGTACAGTCACAGGCATAACCTCTCACGGCAGATCTTCAGTTGCAGTACAGAGACAGGTATATCCTTACATTACCCATTCTGATCCAATCTTTAGGGGTGTGAAACTCAAGTGTCATGTGTTGCCATTCAAGTGTGTAAATTTAGTACCTCTAGCGCCTTACCATCAAGCTCACCACGAGCAGAGAGTGCTTTACCATCAAGGATGAATGATGAGTAGTTTACATCACCCCATCGATTAACTGGTTAACCTTTTGGTTCAGATCCCTTCATTCTATAGAATGACACGATAGGGACAAATCGACACGTATGGCAACACTTCGGCGGGGATGGGTTTAAGGATGAATGGAGTCGGAACCGAAACGAAATGAGAAGAAAACAGTTGAGCGAGAAAGGAAAAAGTGTAACGCCAGATTATCTGACTTGTGGAGCTCGGAGATGGAGGGGGGATGGGAAGAGATGGGATGGTGCTGAGAAAATCCCAGCATCCGCTCAGGAGCTCCAATCTCTCTGTGTCGGAAGACGCGGCTCGGAAATGCAAACGGATGTTTTCGTTACAATTGCATGTTTCTCTGCTCTTCCTCCAGTTCTCCATTTCCGCGTTATTGTTTTGTTTATTCAGAGAGGGAGAGAGAGGCCTGGAGGGCTCCCGGCGCCACAAGGGCTACGTTTCAGCGCGGCATCAATTGCCACCTCTCGACTGAAATTAGCCGAGTGTTTGAGCAAAAGGGTTTTTTTTTTTCGGTAGAATGTGGGGTAGTTCGAGTGGCCGACATACAAACACAATCCACTAAATGTCGAGAGTCTGTGGAAATGATGACATGATTACCGTCATGGACAGTTCTGATGTGGTTTTCGAAAATGGCACTAGATGGCAGCACATAGGAATTATCTCCACATGTGAAACCAAGTGATTCCCACAACGCTCACTGCGAAGTGTAAATACGAGAAGTTAATATATTTCATTTCCTCTGATGAGTAGCCCTCGCCTGTGTTGAAAGCGACAGCGTTACCTGTTAAAATATCGTGGCTGGCATTTCCCGGAAGTACATTATTGAAGCAAATGATGATATGAAGTTGAAGCTTTAATAAATGCCAGGAGCTTAAGCTCCACAGGCTGTCCAGTAGTCAGTCTGTGAAGCAACTCAGCACATAACTGTAGAGTAGGGAGAAAGGTGTTTGGATGGAGCAATGAAGTGGACGCTAGTGCAAACAGGCAGTAGCTGCAGTCACGTTGCCCCTTCCATGCAATCCCTTTCACGTGTGCTTTGGCTGTAACCTCTCGAGTCACTCCTTGTGCAGAGAAATTGTTTTCTCCACAGATTCCCGTGGCAGATTACAGAGATCTTGTAGACATTAAATTTCCTGGTTCCTGATATTGTCTGGAATGGGTACTCCTCAAAGCATCGACCGCATTCCTCTTGAACTAGATGGCAGGAACCAGTGGCGTACGCAAGGGGGGGTTACCGGGTTTAACCCCCCCCCTTGAGCTCTTGAAATATTATGGAAAATGCTGTAGAAAAAAATAAAAATGGCTAATTTATCACAGTCAAAGATCTGCGACAGTAATAATAATAATAATAATAATTTGGATTATTATTCCCATGCAGCATGAAGAAAAACACAACATTCCAAACACAATCTAAGCGGCCGCAGAGTTCAATTTTGCAATTTTCTTTTGCAAAAAGTCGCGCAGTGACTCTTGCGAGAATTGTGAAAATTCCTTGCTTCGTCCTTATTGCAAACGTTCTTCCCGGTACTGATTTCACATCCCCTTGTGAACTCTCAAGTGATGCTGAGTCTACATCCACATCATTAAATAATGTCGAAGAAGTCTTTTGTGAATCACCTAGAAGGGATAAATGTGTTGGAATGTCTATAAACTTACTTTACAACGAAAACATAGACTCAGTGGAATTTAGCAACATGTATTCTCGCGCTTCATCATCACCCTGGGTGAGTTCCATAGGTAAAGGTAATGTAAATTCCCCCGTGTATATAGCACCGTGCCATGAAGTCACACATAGTGGTGTGGTGGGCCCCAAAGATTCTTGATCTCGAACTATTTTGCAGGTGATGTGATCAGCACCATGCTCCGACAGCCTTCATCCCCCAAGGTTGCTCTCAGATACCCATAGGCTGGGTGCGGAGACAAGGCTGGATAAACTCCAACCAATTCCGGGAATCGAACCCGGATATCCCACGAAGTTGTCAGACTAGACCAGCGCGGCTCCTTGAATGAGTTTCATATTTCGATTATTTCAATAAATTTAATATATTTGCTTGTTTTTATGGATTTTCTTCACACTTAAAATGTCTCACTTATCATATACAAATAACCGTTGACTAGACAATTATTTTGAAACAAAAGAATTGTAATTTTGTTCTATTTCTTTCATAAATAGCAGCTGCATTAGTAGTAATTAAACTAATTAATTAATTATAAGAATTATTAATTAATTTATTATTATTATTAATTAATTAAAGTATAATAAAACAATGGTAATGTGAATTTGTAGAAAGTTTTCGAGATAACACCCCCCTTGATGAAATCCTGCGTACGCTACTGGCAGGAACTATGTGTATTGTGCATGTGTGTTGTGCTTGCCATATATGAACTGGGTGCTGCCTGAGAGTATAATGCATACGTTGCCTACAAAGTTTTGTAACTAGGAAGTATCCTATCGAAACTTGCAACGTTCTTGAACTTCAATTTGTATTCAATTCTTACAAAAATTGCCTTATAAAACGTGAATATACATTTGTAAGAATTTCTCAGCAAATATCTTCTCTCAGAACCTTGTGAAATATATAAGATATATTTTGCAGCTAATCAAGGAATCGAACAACATAAAACAACACACTTTCTTCACAAAACATACAAACGCACCAAAACCGCAAACGTACAAAGAACAGTTTGAAGTATTTTTTCACAGCCAGCTCAAAGAGGAATACACTGACAAACGTACGTTCTAGCTGACAGGCCAATCAAGTACAAGTTATACATACGAAGCGAATACAGCAATTCAAAGTTGCGTACAGTACGTTTTGATACTGGATGCACTAACTTTCACTGTACAGCAGGTCGTTTACAGAAACAGCATTTTCAGCTGAAATTGCCACATTGATTTTTTCCTGGTCTTCATGGGAAAGTGTAAAAGATTCCAAAGAAAAGTGAGAGAGAAGGGAGAGTCTTCATGATATGGAATGCCTGAGCCAGCCAACTCGCTTCCATCCCGGATCCTAATGGCTTCCAGCAGAATGTGCCAAAGTTAATATATTTCCGAGTTATTAAAATATCCCATTAATCATCATTGGCTTCGTCCCCCCTGTCACCAGGTTCTGGCTGGCTGGATGAGAGGGAGGAGGACTCGGGAAGGAAGAGGAACTTGTGTTCCGTATGTGTGTGTGTGTGTGTTGTGGTAGGTGCCTGGCTCATTCTTCTCCTCCCCCTGAAACCGTTCCCATGCCTCCACGCAGGATCGTTGAGAACCTTATTATAATCTATCACGGAGGATGTGCACTTGTGAAAAATTAAAACACAGAAAATAGCTACCGGGAGACGAAAGATGGGGAAACAGAAGTTGTTATATGCTCTGTTGGCTGTGAAGAAGGGATTTTTGGGACGGCCAGCTGAAACAATCTTCAGTAACTCTTTCTCCCTTCCTCCTTGTTTTTCCTTGCCTTTCCTCTTTGGCAAGGATGAGGTCTTGGGAGTGATCAGTGTACGGCCAGCTATGTGAGGTATTCCATACGCCGGGAGTGGGTGGTGCCAGATTTTGAAGAGGAGAGCGAGAGTAGCGTTGTTGACGGTGCGAGGATATATGGTGATCTTCGTGCATTAAATTGAAATGTGTCCCGTGACAGAGAACACGTGTTTCGTGGTGTTTTTCTATGCCGCCGACAAAAATCTTGTCCAATAATAAGATAACGATGTTGATAAAGCACATCTGTTGTTGAGATGACCGGGAAGGACTCGACGTAATTGTCCAACCATTTTGCTTTCTTTAGAATCTATCTCTAACTTTACCCAAGTATCATTTGACTAAACTATACTGATATCCGTGTACCAATAGATTCCCTAATGTTCGGTTATATCGTGAGGTAACTGATTGATTCGCTTGGATTTTAAGTCCAATTCATACACATAAAGGGTAATTGGGGCTGGGCCTATAGTTTTAAAGTGGCGTCCGATCCACTACGTGCCTCCGCCGGGTATTGAACTCGATACTCCATAATCGCAAAACGACGACGTCACCACTACTAAATCGGTGTGGTCCATATCGTGAGATGATAATTCAGCTATTCTTCCTTATAGCTGCTGACATCAGGTCATAAACCGTCCAGATTACGTTTCCCTTACGTAACTTACATTAATTTAACCGACCTCCGTAGGGAGTAGTTGACACGGCGCGCTACGTCCCATCATGCATTTCATCAGTTCATAATTCATTCTCAACGTCGCGATTAACCTACAGAGTTAGAAAAGCGATCTATAAAAATTTCATCGATTATTTCAGGAAATGCATGTTACTTCTCTCTTCATAAACTTTTGTCTTCTCGTTTAATATCTAAGAAACTAAAAGTTAAAATATACAAAACAGTAATTTTGCCTGTAGTATTATATGGGTGTGAAACTTGGTCCCTTACATTGAAAGAGGAACATAAATTGAGAGTATTTGAAAATAAGATCCTTAGGAAAATATTTGGACCTGAAAGGGATGAGGAGACAGGTGAGTGGAGAAGGTTACATAATTTAGAAGTGCATAACTTGTATTCATGTCCAGATATTATTAGAATGATTAAATCAAGAAGACTTAGGTGGGCAGGCCATGTGGCACGAATGGGAGACGAAAGAGGAGTTCACAGGATTCTTGTTGGGAAATATGATGGTAAGAGATCTGTAGGATTAACAAAATTGGAATGCTCAGAATATAGCGATCGTGTATTGATTTGTAACGAAGTTTCTTTATAACTCCAGGATAAAAAGAGGGTATACATCTGAAGTTGCTAGTTATTGGAGATCCGTTGAGATATAGTATTTTAGGAACTCTTCTACTTTCCAAACCATTCTTTTCTCGCAAACAACAGTATCCTGCACTATGATAGCAGATAAATGTCCCCTACCTCTGCAAAACCAGAAGTTTGAAGAATGATATCTGATAAAACTTGGAAGAACTAGTATTACCAGCCAATCAACGAGCGTTGATTATGCTGACTCTAACCTGCACGTGGCAGTGTCCTCGCATTTCAACACACGTGTCATCACCAGGGGCTGATCCCAAAAACATATCAGCATTGCCTAAACAAGCATCCAATCTTGATCCATGCAGTAGCACATCTGCAGCATCTTGAGGGAAAGATGGATGGAGCAGGGTGGGAGAAATGCAAGCGCAAATTAGGCCGAAGACGTTAAAAGATCCCTTCATTTCGCTGACACTCGTGATAGTGTGAAATAACTACACATTGGCTGGCTTCTCTATTGAAGTAGCTTTCCCGTGGGTGGTTACGGATGTGGTAAGAGTATTTCTTGGCTTGAATGTCGATATGCTAATTTGGGAGAGGCACCAAATTAAACATCGTCTACCCTTACTCGTAGAAGTTGCAAATTTTGAATCCATCTGAAATGTTCATGTTTTTAATATGATTTCACCATAATCTAAATGACATGTTCCACAAACATGAAACATTCTACGTCATCCAATGTCATTCTTGGAATCACTTAAGGATGCGTTACGGGTCGAAATTAGTTAATAGTCCTCCAACGATATAAAAAGTAAAAGTAGTAGTTAATTACGTACTGCTATGTAAAGCTAAGATTACACATATTCTGAATCCAGACCCAAATTTTGATTCCTGTGTAGCCGTGTCGTTTTCTCTCCAGAAGAGAGATTCTGGGCTAGATCCACGGTGGGAATAATAAATCTATGTTGACCTAGTATCAGATGAGTGAGGATAGCTGAGAAGTTGCATGAAAAGGAAAGGTGATGTCGATGTGCAAGAAAAAAACAACAACAGATAGCAGCACTGACGGGTCTCCATGCTCTGATCATGCATCGTGCTGCAAGAAGCCACTAGAAAATGTCGACTTTATAATTTTCGGGATCCGGAACAGGCTAGAAATTTCGAACGGTCATGTGGGTTGAAAATCTAAATGTTACAACCCAGAAGTGTCCTTACTGTATTATACGTGCTACAATCTCGACGCCTTCTGCACTATAATATGGCAGATTTCGATTGATTGGTTGATTTAGTGTTTTAAGTCCACTTTATGCACAGTAAGGCTAATCGAGAGACTGGACCTACAGTTTAAAGTGTAATCCGAACCACTATGTGCCTCCACCGGGTATCGAATCCGGGACCCCTTGATTGCAAGGCAGTTTTCGATTCAGTAATACAGTGACAGTATCAGAGGGGCTAGGATGGCGGACATCCAACCCTCCCAGTCGACCAGCCCTTTCCACTTATAGCCACTCTCCAACAAACAAGGAAACTAAATGTTCTTTTAGCAGACAGGATATTTTTGTATGGTATATAGGGATGTTCATTAACTGTGACTACTACCCATTAATACATAAATAGGAAAAGGACCACTTAAGGTGAAACTATATCATCGGGATATCTTTAGCATTTCCAGTCTCAAATTTCGGATTTTTTTTAAAACTTTGTCCCGGTCTTGTCCGGAGAAAAACTTTACACACACACACCTACCAAGGTTGTAAAAATGGCCAAATCTTATAAATTTCCTAACACAGCTTATATCCGAGCTAAATGTTATAAATTTCCTAACGCAGCTTATATCCGAGCCAAATCTTATAAATTTCCTAACGCAGCTTGTATCCGAGCCAAATCTTATAAATTTACTAACGCAGCTTGTATCCCAGCTTGTCCTAATTAAAACATGCTCCATCCACGTTCTGTGTCGTTCCTACTTCCAGAGTTTCCCAGTCCCATCCCTCCACACCGAATCATCACAGGAGCGTGGAGAGTCCATCAGGGGAAGGGAGGAGTTGATTGCGAGACCCGGAAGGCAATCTGGGGCAATCTACGAGTGTGCTTAAGGTTCTATTCCTCCGCCAAGCGGGCTCCGTTTGTCCTTCGAAAGCGTGAATCAGCTATTTAAGAGAACTGTTCACGACCCAATGAACCATTCCCGAGTCGAAAATGAACTCGCTTGCCGAAAACGATCGAAATTGTCGTCAATTAGAGAAGAAATTTACTTTCTAGGGGAGGAGAGCCTGCAACCCCCCTGCGAAGCAAAAAGGCGCATGAACTGTTTCTGGAGGTGATGAGGACGCTTAATCTATTAGAAATGTCTACTTTTGCGCGAATAAGGTTCGCAGTTACAGTCGATGTATTTAACAATTATCCCCAGTTTATTTGCTCTTAACACTTAAACTAGTGTTGCCAGGGGAATTGAAATTTTCGGACAAACAATAAATGTGGGATGGCTATTTACATATGATAGCATATTTACCTTATCCAACACCCAATCTAGTGGTTCGTAGACCGCAACAGAAGGAACCATTGTGAACAAATGTCTATACATTATAGGTTAGGACTGTGTGACTGGAGTGATTGCGAAAACCCACGCAAAACTCTCATTCAAGTTGTGTTAACCGCTGGATTTGAACCTGTGACGTTCCGAGGACGAATCTTCCACGCTAAACTTCACTCGCAGCGGACGGCACAGTCACTTCTCCGTAGCCCTGTCAACACGTGCAATATTTCGAGTGATACGGAGTCAAAAGGTCTTGGGTTCAAATCCTCCTCGGTTTCGCCAGTTCATCATCCGTCATCGTCGTAGAGAGAGAAAGAAACGTCGTGAAATAATAAAATACAGGGTGTACACACACCAGCAAAAAAAAATGAGTCACCTAGATCCCTGTTATGTTTGTTGCCTAACTACTACTGCGATGGTAAATTGCCATTGGAAATTTGCTAATGAAATCTACTTATCGCCGTACAGTTTGAGAACACACACACAACGCCTTGGAGGGACTACTACTTCAGGATCTATGACCCATCTTTATTGCCGGTCACTGTACATAAAGTCGCGTTAATATTTTAATATCTCGTTACGTTTGAACCATAGGAAAGAATGCAATGTTGCCTTTTGCAAGTTGTCGTCCACTATATGATGGCAACACAACAATTTTCTTGTCACAATGGGCTAACGTAAGGTGTATTGAGTGCGGAAAGCTTCCAGAATGGTAGCGCTGTCCTGTGTCGTATATTGTTCTATATCTACTCTGGTTATTTTTACGTCACTCTGTTCTTGGGCTAATCGCGACGACGATGATGAAAGATGAACTGATGAATGCAACTCCAACTGGCGGCTGGGAAGCAGCGAATCGGCGATCAGTTGAATTTTCTTCGACTGAGGTCGGGCATTTTCGAGCCACAAGGTACCGAACGTTGTTCGCAGGACGAAACAAATGAGCGTTGGGTCCACCACATGTTGCCAAACAACTTGCACAAACAGAAGTACGCTTGGCAAACGTTGCTTCGGGAGAGCGATGTTTTGCCTTCGGGTTTTACTTCGCAACCGAGTTTGTTGACACCCCCATCGGGCCACACGCCCCCGGAAATGATTGGGGGACATGACGCGCCAGAAATAGCCATCAAGTTCAACCGCCAGTTGGAGTTGCAATCGGTATGGGTGTCGAATGTAGGAATCCGAGCTTCGTAGCGAGTTACGCTGGCCGGCTTGTACAGTTGCTGGGTAATGATTTGTTGAAACGGTGCCCGAACTTTATAGTCAACTTGAAGAACAAGCCTTCCGATATGCCAATATTTTCATTTATAACGAAGTGAACTATTAGTTTTTTTGGGGTACCATCCGCCATTTTGGCAGCTAGAGATGGGAACGAAAATGCACTCACACAGAATCGACACGAAGCCCCCCAAACATGTAAAAGCTTTGCGAAGGAACTTCGGTTAAACAAAACTTCCCCCGCTGAGGCATAGGGGGAGGGGATTATTAAGCTTCTACAAATTTGGAACCTTCCCCCCCCCCCCCCGTTCACTTGTCGCCGTCTCGCAGCAGTTTTCATCATTAGCGCCTCCCTTTCTCGAGTCCTTCTTTCCCTCTTATTCTTAGTTCCTCATCAACATTCCTAGCATCATCTTTCACTTGTCATCTGCTGTTTCCATTAATAAGTGCGGTCATCCTCTTTCCCCCCTCCAATTTCGTTTTCCGTCGCTCCTTTCCTCCGGGTTTTTATAATCCAAGAGTATTTTCCTAAGCGGGGGAACTTGATCAACACAGTCGCTCCTTGGCCGAAATGTCATTTTTACTCAATTCTCAGGGGGCAAGAATCAGTGTTGCTAGCCGTATGCTATTTATATGTTTTCATGTGATTATTTCTTTTTACTTGCACAGTTGCGGAAGTATACAGGTCTGAACTCTTGAGATTTCAAAATCACAACCATATTATGTATGTTCACATTCAGGTAGTATAGTCATTAGGGCGTCTGACTGCCACGACCCGTGTTCGATTCCCGGATTGGGTGGATCTAAGGTCTGAATTTTTCCGGCCTTGTCCACGCATTAAGCGGCTCCGGGCTCACCCAGCCTATGGGTGTCTGGCGGCAACCCTAGCTGGTAAAGGCGACTGGAGCGTGGTGCTGATCACATCACTTCCAAAACGGCCGAGATCGAGAATGTGTGGGGCCCTACCCCAACGTTTCCTAAATGTGCCTTCATGGCAAGGTGCTATATGCACGGGAAACTTTACCTTACCTTTTCAGAAACTTTGTAGCTCAGACCAAACGTTTAAGTGCACCATCCAAAAAGATGCAGGAAGGTGCATCAAGGAACATCAACTGAGGCATTGGAGTTCATCTCGACTGAAATAAATCCTCACTTCAATCAAATGATGCACTTTGGTGTTTCTTTCACGACGTACAAAAATGCACCCAAATGCATCAAATGTGAATCTGATTGTTTGAAGAAGCCATAAAACACGCTTTAGTACATCAATCGATGCATTCTGGTGCATCAATCGATATGATGCATTTAGTTTTCTGTGTGCGGGTTCAACCTCGGATAGAAGCCCCCAAAATTGCCGTGTTTACCCAGTATCTTGAGAACAAGTGAAGAGCAACTTGGCAAAAAACCGGGAACTCGGGTGTAGAAAACCAGATTCGACTCTTAAGTGATGACCACGCCCCGCCCAATAACAAGCCACTTAGTAGGCCTGGGATCTCAAAGAGCTGTTGCACTACGTAGATTAATTTGGTACTTTTCTGTATATTCTATCTATATGTGTTTAGTTTAAGTTCTGCACAGCCTTAACAGAATAAGGCACTTACATCCAGTTTTAACAATAACATCAGCAGAAACAACATAAGCTACGTCAGCCATTAAAAGTAACCAAAAGGTCTTCACAAACGGGAGGAAGGACGTGACGTAAGGGAAGAAGCTGGGGGAAGAAGATACCCGAATCCAAACGTCAGATGACTCCCAGGAACATATCCCGCGATGACAATTAATTTTCCACGGAGACGCGAGAAATCTCTGCTTTAATATCTCCCTCCCAGAGACGATTCGAGTTAATCTGGAAACATCACAGCATCTTCCGAACTCCATTGTCTTCCCCTTCCGTTTATTGCGGAATGAATAATTAAGGACATAAAAATACATTAATTGACCCGTCAGTTAACAGAGGTTTGAACGTGAGGGGGTGGTGGAACGAAGAAACAAGTAGTTATTAAAGCCAGTTCCATATCTTTGCCGCTTCGGTCGAAGGCATTATTAACGTCATTTTCACGGAGCCAATGGTTGGTGCTTACTTCGACAAAACAGCGCACATGCATAACTGTTACTAGACAGGATGGGCAGCATCCACTCTACTCGCCAGACCTTTCTATCAAATTAGAGACATGTGGTGAAAACACTTGCAAATCCAAAATACGTTCACGTGAATATTTCTCTCTTTTGCGTTCTGCATATGGAATTCAAACATTCACTACCGCCCACCCTTTCCCCAATTAAATACAAAACATACGTAATAGAAGACTTCAGTCTTCCCTGAAAAAAAAAAACATCAGCAACAACAAGAACAAAAAAAAACTCCCGGTTGCAGCCCAAGAGCCGATTGCCCGAAAACGTGAAAATGTTGAAATGAGTTATCGGGACGTCAGGGCGATGTGTCCCCATCCAGAAAATTGTTTATGCAGTGTCGCGGTGGGACTTAGTCCCGGGGATTTCCCGGAGATTTCCCGCCGTGTCACGACTCGTTGGACTCTCTGATGACGTCACTAATGAGCAGTGACACGTCGGTGCGGGACGGCACAAATCATCCCCCTTCCTCTTCCTCCCGCCCAAAGACCCTTGCTTCGGGGCAAGGGGAGGACTAGAAAAGTGGAGCAGGGTGAAATAATTCCAGTCGGCACAACGGTATGAATGAACACAAGTACGCGTGAAATTGTGAACATCTAAAAAAAAAAATACATATGTACGAGGGTTGGTCAATAAGTTCATGTTCCGTCTCGGTCAAAACCCTACCCTGCAAGAATATCCGCTGTGATGGAAAAAATAGAATGGTATATGATTGGAGTAATTTGAGACGGACACTTAACCCTCTCCTCTCCCTGTCTTATTACCCTTTTCTCGAGCGTTACAATCCAAGCAATCTGTAGGAACATTGCTCTTCGCTTTGTTGATATTTGTGCACCACAGCAAAAACTAAAAGCCGACCACAGAGACTGACAGGTTGACGTAACGTGCTATACAGCCATCGCGCATCTTCCCCTCTTTCCGTTCAGCTCGGAGCATAGAGAAGACTGCCCCACTCTACCCCTCCCCTACATGCGCGAGTACGATGTACAAACCACGCGGTTCTGCGCAGGTTCTTTTGCCTGTGATCCCACTCACATTGTTTACAGTCATGCTAAGCATCTGAAACATGTACTCACCTCTCTAAGTGTTTCACGATGTCCTCGTAGGCGGCTCGGCAGTTTTCCCAAATTCCGGACCTGTGGAAGAATGAAGGTAAGAGAAGATCAAGGCGATGCACTTTTATCACACGTCTCGTATCAAATTCATGCATTTCCTAATGGTTATTTTTACATGTGTGAGAAAGGGCTGTTTACCGATTTTGTGCAGCTGGTTTTATTTTTACATTGGTATCGAATTCTTAAGGAAACAGTAGGTCGAAATACAACTTACAGTGTACCAAGGTAAAGGTTGTGAGATTGGTTTGCTTCTACTTTGGGCCTGAAAGTGATATTTAGCACTACACCAAGTTATCGAAAGTGAAATATTTTTCAGCACTACTTTTGAGAAAACTGTAGTGACCAGGCGCAACCACGATTTTTTGTCTGGGGGGGAATAGCAGGACAAACGTACTACTACTACTACTAATAATAAAAGAAATGAGAAAGCTAGGTATTGCGAGCGAACGAGCAAGAACATTTCAAGAAATATGTTTTTATTTGCATAAAATTTGAAATCGAGAGGGGCAATTGTCCCTTTGTGTCCCCTGCAGGTGCCGTTGACCGTCAATGTTTGCTTCCCAAGCATTGAAATCCGTCCAAGGTACCCCCCCCCCCCACGTGGTTGCGCCACTGGCTATATCTTTCAAAAAAGATTCAAGACAAACAGAAAATTAAAAGCGAATCATCAACTCGAATGTTACAGGCAAAAACGCCCCGTAGCCGCCATTTTCCAATATGGCTGCTTAAGTTGTTTACTTGACTGATTATTTTAGTTATTTTCTGCCACTTTTGACTAATCGCGACGATGAGGATGATTCATGGTGAAATTAATGAAGGGACACTAACAGAGCCCAAGCCTGGGTTCGAACCCGGAACCCCTGGCGTCGTAGCACACTGAACTATCCGCTACTGGCATTGGGTATGTCCGTGAAAGTCCGACAACAAACGGACGGGCAACTTTGCTGAGCAATTAACTAAAATACGTAAAAGAAAAGACAAACAAACGAACATCAAACGACACTAATGACTAGCAAATATATACTGGAAAATGAAAGCATGGCGGATAAGAAAAACGTGAGGCTAATAAAGAAATTAAAAAAGAGGAGGCTCAAAAAAAATTAGAAAGGTGGAATGAGGGGGAACTCAAGATGAAAGCTAATTGAAGCAAGATCAGAAAATTAGCCATCAAAGAAATGATGTCAATTTTTGTCTCTTTATTCAAATTATCTCTATTTGCAAATACGAGCAGAGGGTCCAAGCCGATAGCAACTTTCACTTTTTCCCTACTTTTTCATAGTTCTCCATTTAAGGCACGAACTTGCCAGAACGAAAAGCCCGTGCACGTACGCCGAAATGAACATTGCTCCAAGATGATCTTAATTCATAGCTGGGTGCCACAAAAGGATTGGCAAACCCTCCTTTCTCCAGTTTCTTTGGTACAAACCGCCTTTCCCTACATCCCCACTTTTTCCTCCCACCTACGTCATTTTCGGAAGGAAGGAGAGGGGAGGAAAAAAGCACAACTTGATTATCATTTCATTGCTTCGCTTTTAATTAAAATGCAAATCCTGCTTAAGAAGGATTAGGGAGTTGGGGGGATATATGTAACATGTCGGAATACTCGCGAAAGAAATGTATGATTAATCCGCGTGAGTTCCTTTCTGAATATACGTTTCCTCTTCTCTTCGTGCGGTCTCTTGTTACTTTTCCTAGGTTTTTTTTTTCTTGGTGAAGAGTTCCTGCCTGATAACGGCGATGTAACGAGAAAAGACAGGGGAGACGTGGGAGGAGAAGGGGTTCTTGAAACCAGGGAAAAGTTTTGGAAGTTGCTCCAGAGAAATGTGCGAGAAAAGGCGAAGAAATCTTTGCACTTCCTCCTTCAGAAACCTGCAGTGTTGCCAACATGCCTTAGTCCAGTCCCGGTATCAAACGATACTTGGGGATTAGTGTTGCCCACGAGACGAGGCTTTGGCCTGTCTCGTCTCGTGGAAATGCTGTGAAATGCTGTCTCGTCTCGAAAATATTCGTTTGTCAAAGGGACACATGATCAATCTCGTCTCGTCTCGAATTTTTAAAAGCCTGTCCCGTCTCGTCCCGTGGGCAACACTATTGGGGATTGGAATATTGTTCGTTTGTCTCTCGTGCGCACACAAATTCATTTAAGTAGTGACGTATCTAAATTAAAGTTTACTTTGTTCTAATCTTTGACATTATAGCCCAGCCTCTGCTTCTCATCGGTTTCCCTGACCACACATCTTCCTCACCCCGGTACTCCTGACTCTGAAGCTGCCTATCCTCGGTATCCCTGACTCTGGGACCGTCGCCTTTCCTCGGTATCCCTGACTCTGGGGCCGCCGCCTTTCCTCGGTATCCCTGACTCTGAAGTCGCCTTCTTTCCTCGGTATCCCTGACTCTGGGGCCGCCGCCTTTCCTCGGTATCCCTGACTCTGGGGCCGCCGCCTTTCCTCGGTATCCCTGACTCTGAAGTCGCCTTCTTTCCTCGGTATCCCTGACTCTGGGGCCGCCGCCTTTCCTCGGTATCCCTGACTCTGGGGCCGCCGCCTTTCCTCGGTATCCCTGACTCTGAAGTCGCCTTCTTTCCTCGGTATCCCTGACTCTGGGGCCGCCGCCTTTCGTCGGTATCCCTGACTCTGGGGCCGCCGCCTTTCCTCGGTATCCCTGACTCTGGGGCCTCCGCCTTTCCTCGGTATCCCTGACTCTGAAGTCGCCTTCTTTCCTCGGTATCCCTGACTCTGGGGCCGCCGCCTTTCCTCGGTATCCCTGACACTGAAGTCGCCTTCTTTCCTCGGTATCCCTGACTCTGGGGCCGCCGCCTTTCCTCGGTATCCCTGACTCTGGGGCCGCCTTCTTTCCTCGGTATCCCTGACTCTGTGGCCGCCGCCTTTCCTCGGTATCCCTGACTCTGGGGCCGCCGCCTTTCCTCGGTATCCCTGACTCTGAAGTCGCCTTCTTTCCTCGGTATCCCTGACTCTGGGGCCGCCGCCTTTCCTCGGTATCCCTGACTCTGGGGCCGCCGCCTTTCCTCGGTATCCCTGACTCTGAAGTCGCCTTCTTTCCTCGGTATCCCTGACTCTGAAGTCGCCTTCTTTAATCGGTATCCCTGACTCTGAAGTCGCCTTCTTTCCTCGGTATCCCTGACTCTCGGGCCCCCTCTCCACAGTATCCCTGACTCTCGGGCCCCCTCTCCTCAGTATCCCTGACTCTCGGGGCCCCTCTCCTCAGTATCCCTGACTCTCGGGCCCCCTCTCCTCGGTATCCCTGACTCTCAGCCCACCTCTCCTCAGTATCCGAATCTCGGGCCCCCTCTCCTCGGTATCCCTGACTCTCGGGCCCCCTCTCCTCAGTATCCCTGACTCTCGGGCCCCCTTTCCTCGGTATCCCTGACTGTCGGGCCCCCTTTCCTCGGTATCCCTGACTCTGCGGCCGCTTATCCTCGGTATCCCTGACTTTGCGGCCGCTTTTCCTCGGTATCCCTGACTCTGGGGCCACCTTTCCTTGGTATCTCTGACTCTTCGGCTTCTTCTCTTCAGTGTAACTCATTTTGCACCTTTCCTTACTGCGCATGGCTGTTTTCGTTGTTCCTGATTGCCACTGTCTCTCCCTTTTTGGGTATCCCTAAGTATGAGGCTGGTTCTCCCCATTCGCCATGAGTCCACGCACCATAGACGCAACTCGCCATTATCCTTGATGAAACAAATGCACGTACAAGGTGCCCAACAAGAAGAATTTAACTCTCACCCCGCTAATTCAAGGCAGCCAAATCAATTAAGAAAACAACCAGTCGCAACGATGAGACACACGCACTAACTATAAATTTCAATATTCAATACTTTTTCCCGCCTCTGCCAAAATTGAGTGGGGCGTTATCGATTTATCGAAACGCACACCTTCTCCAGTTACTGCGTGACGTCACGGCTCTTTCGGCCATTGTCCCACCAATTAATACTTGCGCGAGGAAGGCTCCTCGGGACAAAAGAGAGGGACCCGGAGCTGAATGGGCCGGAAACGCAGTGACACCCACTTTACAGCGGCGGGTGTTCGAAAATTTACGACACGTTCAGTGAAGAAAATACAAAATGGCCTGTGTGCACTCCCCCTCACAACTTCCTCCCGTTCGTTGGGGAATTTACGACGGCGTATTGTTTGCAGGCAGATCCTGCGCTGTTTAAGCAAGGAATCTTTTCTGGTTTGCACTGCGATAACATTGCTGCTACCGGATCCTTACGGATGCTGCGAGCGTGGGATCATTTCGGAGATAGGCCTTGGTGTGAATTTATGTTAGCGGGCTTATTTGCATAAATACGGGTTTCGTCCGCGAGGAGCGCTGACGTAATTATTGTCGCGATCTGTCTCCAAACTATTTTTCTTTCTGGAGTCTCTGTTTCCAAAGTTGAATATCTGTCTTTCTAAGGACCTGTTGACACAGAGATGAATGCTGTTTGCTTGTGGATAAGGTCTGAAGAACTTCACGCTTTGTTTTACGTCGTATTGCAGGGTTTTTCCCACACTTGAAGGTTATTTGTTTGGCTTCCTGAATTGGTTTTTCCTGTTCTAATTCGAAGATTGTGGGTTCTCTGGGCACTCAGAAAAGATAAGCTCAGCCGTTTATACTGCTGGACATTGGGTCCAGCAAGGAAGGGTCCATGTCAGCAAGGATATGTCTCGAAAACATCTAGATGTGAAATAATAATAAAGGTATATCTGGATCTTAAAAATTTCTTTTGCAAGGTATGCCGTGTACTTCTAATGGACCTATATTTGAGAAGCAAGCCATGAAGTGCTTTTTATGGAGTGTATTGCATGGTAGACCTGAAACGCAGGCACTGAAGAAGAGGCTAGAAGCGTTTGAGATGGAAACAATAATGGGGCTCGATAGAGTGCGAAATGAACAAGAGCTTGATTGAAGGGAACGGAACTAGCAGGACATATCTTTAGGTGGATGAACGATTCTGTGCTCGTAGCGAACACCGGAAGGAAAATATTTGCAGGTGCGTGCTGTTAGCGAACACACAAGCTTGCCCTGTCTTGTTTGTCCTTGAAAGTGGTCAACATGCAAGTGTTGCCAGTGATACCTTATAATCATTTTGTGTTTGAAATTAGCTAAATGAAGGATCCTCAATAATTTAGGTTAACTACATGAAAGTTTTTGTTAAAATAGTGATATATTTCATCTTACCGCTGCCTAATTTGGAACATGGCATGCACCGCTTCCTCTTTTGGTTTGATTATTAAATGGAATATATTCGGACAAACACAAGTACATCGTTTTAATGAATTATATTTCACTCATGTGACTGGTTTCACAGTCGATTGAAGAATGATCAGAGGTGAGGCAAGGGGTCTCACTTATCGCACAACACTTGAGCAGCCTTGTGTTCTGACGTCACGGAAGAAAGATTTTAATTTTAGGCTAAATGCCTATGTTGTTAGGTTAGGCTAGCTATCTTTAGTTCTATTGGCTTAAATAAGATTTGTTTTTCATTGTATTTATGCTAATGGAACCTAACCTAATCACCGGCGATTGGGTCCCAAAACTACGGGGGGGGGGCAAGGTGCCAAAACTAGGGGGGCAAAGACACTATATTTCCCTTTGTAGATAAGATTTAGCATAGTGCGGGGTAGTATTGCCCACGAGACGAGACTTTGGCCTGTCTCGTCTCGTGGAAGTCTCGTGGAAATGCTGTCTCGTCTCGAAAATATTCGTTTGTCTCGGGACACATGATCAATCTCGTCTCGTCTCGAATTTTTAAAAGCCTGTCCCGTCTCGTCCCGTGGGCAACACTATACCGCGTTTGTTACAACCTGTCCCGGTTCCCGCGCTAGCTGGTCGCTGGCTTTTCTCCGTGCTGGGGAAAGTCAAAGCCAGGCAGCCAATTAAAATACGCAACGTCGCAACAGCGTCTACGTAAGCGCCTCTCTTCTGGCTTCCATTCGCTCCTCGCTGTCCAGCAGACGATTTTTTCCTCGTTTTTCATTGGCACCGAAACTGTCGAGCGATCGCTAACGCGGGAAAAGGGATAGGTTCTAACAAACGCGGTATAGTGCGGGGTCAAAAGTGGCGAAAATTGGGAAGGCAACTGCCACCCCTCGCCCCCCCCCCTCCTAATCGCCGCCACAGCCTCGTAGGCATTCCTCGTCTTAGGCTCTGTCCGAAAGGTACAAAGTACATACTTGAAGTATGGTCTTAACGGAAGTGACGTCACTTAGTACAGTTCGAAAGCGTCAAGTTCACGAGGAATCGAGACCACAGGGCAGAGCACACGAAGTTGAAAGCTTGGTCACGTGACAAGTGGACTTGTTCATTTGTTTGAAATCGCGGAGGTAGAAAGCCAGCAAGTTGTTTGTTGCAATTCTTGTAATGTGTGGAAACGTATGTATTAGAGCATTTACAAACGCTATGTGATTTCTTTGGTGGAATATAAGTGTTTAAAACGTGGAAAACCAACGTGTCCTCGGGTATATCTACTGATCGTATTTGGCGCTGCAATCGAAGTGCAGTTCGAAAGATCTTCACTTCCAGTCCACAACTTCAAGACCGCACTGCGAGACCATTCTCGAAGTATGCTCGCTTCAAGTACGGTCTTGCACCTTTCGGACACGGCCTGAGGAATGTTGTGAGTCTGTTGTGCGACAAGGAAGACCCGAGTCAGGTCAGGTCAAGAGGCACCAGCCTATGGGATGTTTCTCCACGCATTATCACTGGCAACACTTGCACGTTGACCAGCTTCAAGGACGAAAAACACAGGGCAAGTTTGCGTGTTCGCTAACAGCAGGGAGCTGCAAATCCTTCCGTAACTGTGTTCGCTAAGAGCACGTGTTCGATATGAGCACGTTCGCTAACAGCACGGCACCGGATGAACAGAGAGTGAAATGAAAAGGAAAGGGAGGAAGATTTTATGACATGAAATAATATGAAGTGTTGAATACAATTGATTTGCTTTATATTACTCCCACTTTTGGCTAATGATGAAGATGAGGATGAGTGATGATATGATGAAATAGATGAAGGAACACTCACAAAGAACACCCATGCAGTTATGAATAGGAGATGGAGAGTCTAGGAACCTACTTTTGGGTAGAAGAATACCGAGTATTTGTCTGTGATTATGTTTTGCTGGAAACTTTGGCTAAATAATGACAATAAAAAGGCACTTACCTTGCGATGGCGTCGATCCCCGGAATCCCCTGGTTCTTGATTATGGATCCGTCGGCGCGAGCCAGACCGTGACTAGACGAGAGGGGGATCCCCGCTGGAGACAAGATGGCGGTGTGGGCAGCGGCCGGGTGGTTCAGCTGCATGAACTGCATGTGGTTCAGGTGGGTCGGAGGGTGGTTGTACCCGTTGGCCAACAGGGGTGACTTCTCCATTCGGGGCGGATCTGAAAAGAACAAATAACACTCGTTAGATCGTCTTGCTTCTTAATGGAACTGAGGTTCACACAGAGTATGCAAATGAACGAGTACAGAAGGAGTAGAGCGGCGGAAAGAGGCAGGCGTCACCAATGGATAGGCAAGGGTGGGATCTAACCCACAGTTAAAAAGTAGTGTTAGCCCATCCTCTGCTCACCGAAATAGGTAACATGGGAAGTTTTCAAGCAACAGAAACGGGACTCCTCGATGGTGTAGTGGTAACACCGTCGACTTGTAATAAAGGGGTCCTGGGTTCGATACCCGGTGGAGGCACATTTGTTCGGATCCCACCTTGAACTCTATGTCCAGTCCAGATTAGCCTATTTGTGCATAATATTCCAAATTCAAACGAACAAAGATTTTCATAGGGCGATCGACAGTGTATACTCTTCTATAGTGGGGTTATATTCACAAACACACACACACAGAGGAAGAGAGAGTGCTAAAAAAAGGGGAAAGGAATGAGATGGGGGTAGAAAAAGAGAAATAAAAATGAGAGAAAGCAAAGGAGTCGGAGAAAAGACAATGGAAGAGAGAGAAGGAAAATATGGAAAAAATGAGAAAAAAGTGCGTGAGCAAGATAAGGGGAAGAAAAGAAGGAAAATAAAAAGAAATAACGAATCAAATGGAAGAGAAATAAATCAAAAGAAAAAAGGGATGTAAGGGAATGAAGAAAGGAAGAAGAGAACGAGATAGAACAGAAGGAAAAGAAGTTGAGGAAAGGCAATGGAAAATAGACAGAAAAAAAGAAAATACAGTGGATAAACTAAAAGAAAGTGAGGAAAGGGGAACAAAAAAAACGAAAGACAATAGAAGAGAGAGAAAGAAGGAAGGAAATGGGAAAGGTAAGAGAGACAGAAAATCGCTTGACCAAAGCAGACAAAAAGTCCACCCTTGAGTACGCCCAAACGAAATTTTCTGGCGCCGCCAATGGAAACCCCAAGGCTAGTCCCAACTAAACCACTTTTGCGAAATTCCTGGATACATAAATAGACTACAAATACATGTCTCCCTTACACACACACACACGCACACGCACAATAATTGCAATCTCGGTGGACCCACACCGTTACAGTGTCCAAAAGGACATTGCCTCCAAGCTGAGGAGTTGGCCTCTACATTTGTACAGAAGTCACGAGTAGTGCTTATGCATGAAAGTGTCCATTACATTAATTCAGAAACCGTCCACCAGATGGATATCAATCACCAATCGATGCATAAGTCGATGCAAACAGGTCGATTTACGATGTCGTGGAACATCCAGAAGTCCAAAAAGGCGATATTTTTAATTGGATCGGATAATAACGCCGCGTATGAAAACTTTCCAGCGAAACTAGTTTGGCAATGACAAAAAGGAGAGGATGATAATTGCACAGTAAAACAAGATAAATATTCCACTTGGTCAACTGGGCCTTAATCAGGATACGAAATAACTGTTATTAAACATGGACTTAAGCGATTACGCTGAATATCAGATGGTTATTTATTGCGAGTGACAAGTGGCTCAACAGATGGTGCTGCAAATTCAATGTTCTGTTTCTTTTTATTGTTGTTATTATTATTAACTGAAACTGGTCCATTTGAAACAAAACTTGTCCAATTAGATAGGTGCGTAGTTAAATTTTTCTCAGGTGTCAAACTATCCAATTACAGTGGCGCTACGATCGACATGTTACTAAACTCTCCAGAATATATTTTGACTCTTTTGTTATTTTAACTCTTAAGTTGTACTTTTGAATAGCTAACACCCTTATTTCTCTTTTCCTGACAAAGTCTTATACCCCTATCTGAACGTCAACCCTTCGGGTCTCACTGAACACCAGTGATGTGCGTCTACGTGTAAACAACGATAGTCTACATTCTACACGTAGACTATTTTATACACGTAAATTACGTAATCTATGTAAACAACATGGCAAAATGTGATAACTTAGCAAAGGGCGCCGTGGAAGTAAAACAAAATTATACTGCGTATCAGTTGCTGATGTGTGAGGAGAACTTTTCATACGCTCCCTTCCAAATTCGAACAATTTCTCACCTAGGAAGAAACCTAATATATGAACTATTCTAGTGTTTTATAGGGAAAAGACCACGACTGCCATCTGTTGTTGATTTTTGCATACTATTTATCTTCTTCCATAGTTGGTAATAGAAGAGAAGATAAATTTTGTTGTAAATAGGGTTCTTTTCATTTCGTTAGGAACCAATATAGTTGAAAATGTCACTTTCCTTTAATGAAACTCTTGAAAATTAATTTTAATGCACTTTAGATTGTCTACGTAGTCTATGTAAACTACAACTCTATGTAATCTACGCGTAGATTACGTGTAGACAACGCATGTAGACGTAAACTTATAGTCTACGGCACATCACTGCTGAACACACCCAACTTGAAGACACTTCTTGTTCTGACGTCATTATGATATGCCCTCGTTGTTATACTGATCACAAGCCCAACTGACGGCTGGTCTACTTCTTGCTATGTACATAGCTCTCTATCTGTCCACCAATCGTCTTCGGGAAGGGGGGGGGGGTAGGGATGCCTCGATAAGTGTCAACAACCTCATTTGCTTAGTAAGAAGGTCTTGGGGTAACATCGCTCACCCGTTACAACTTTACCAAACGTACCTAATTTTTGTCAGTTGTATTTATTGGCTTTTTTGCACAGTTTTTGGGTGTTTTGTGTACATATCTTCCGTGCTTTGTGTACTATTGTACAACTTTTATCCGGTAACTGCGCTGATCACCCCCCCCCCATCCCGTTTTGAGTACGTTTGGCAACATGCTGTGCATCAGACGCTCATTTGTTTCTTCCCGTTAGAAACTTTCGGTGCATCGTGACCCGAAAATGCCCGATGTCTGTCGAAGATAATTCAACTGATCGCTGATTCGTCGTTTCGCAGCCGCCAGTTGGAATTGAGAGCGCTATAGTTTAGGCTTGTCATGTTTAGTTCTCTTAACGTAAATACAATGAAATATTTGAGTGAGACCCCAATCAATCCTTCCACATGCGGTGACATCATTCGACACATGACAAACCAGCCACGATAAAATGACTCAACGAATAACGTACATACTGAGGCATAGACCTTTATGGGGTTAAATCTTAGTATCATAACGACCACCATGACCAAGGATGCAGCTAGAGATTATGTTATTGCCTCGCAAGGGTGCTCATCCCAAGGTCAATGGCGCGTCCTCCATATCATGTCTTCATCCCCACGAAGTAAATAATTAACGGCAGCGTGTCTACTAGCATCCTATTAGTGAAATTCACCGTTTCTGAGCTTTACTGACTTTACTTGATCTGCCCCCCTAAATTCTTCCTTTTCTTCATATAACGGATTAAATATGATGCGCGGTGTATCAAAAGTCACTTGAAATTAGCTAAAACTACATGAATTCACTGGCGTTCGCAGAAGCGGGACTAATTGGGCTACAGCCCCCTCCGAAATTTTGAACAATCTACATTTTCAAGTAAAAGTACTAAAAAATTCGGGAAAACCAGGTCGGTAAATGCAAAACCTCCAATTGCAATTTTTGAGAAATTTACGAAATATCATATTATGTATGCCGCTCACTAAAAAGCAGCCGTGAAAAACATTGGGTTATTATAAATTTTGAAAATTTCGAATTCTCCATTCCATGTATCGTGATATTAATGCACACCATCCTTTTTATTTTAAATGCTATTTACTGATTTCAATTCGCAAATATATAACAATAACAAATATAATAATAATAATAATAATAATATCACTACAAATTATTGGTGGTTTCTGACCCCACGGGCCCCTATAAGTTGGCGCCACTGAAAGCAGCTATGTCATATTCACCTACAATTCCAGCCCCTCCCGAAATAAATCCATGCGTACACCAGTGAATGTATTACTAAGAAAATTTTTTTTTTTCGATTCTTCTCTCCCCCTTTTCATCGCACACATTGCAGCATGGTGCCAAAGTGTGAACTTTTCTTACATATATTTTACAACAATATATACATGTTGAATTTTATATCAAAAGGAAAACTCCACCCCCATTATACCCCGCTGTGGCCACCCCTGCTCCTTCGGACTTTGTAGCCTGTCGATTTTCTATTTTGAGGGAATCAGGAAAACATTCAGTTATCTCCCTTCCTCATTCTAACTCAAGTGTCGCCAGGTGCCTGGGCTTTCCCAGTGTTGATGGCTTCCCGTTCAAAAATATTTATTTCAAATTGAGATAATCTTGTCACATTTGCTCATATTTTATCTTCTCTTTGTCCCTGTGGCCGCTACAAAAAGGGGCATATTTTCTTATCTGGCAGTGTCACTGAAATGTGAGCTTATGTTTTATCATCTTTATTGAATCTCGTTCCTTTTAAAGAAATCTAGACTAAAGTGATAATGTCCCGACTGTGAAGAGTTTAGCCAACATGTATTCCCAGAATTCACCGCTTCCTTCGCCGGTGCTCAGATGCAGGACCTTCAGCTCTCGAGAAACGATCATGGCGCCGTTGACAGACTGTGAGAAATCCAGAAATTAAACTATCCGTCACTTTCACTACCATCCCTGCGTCTCTGGGACTCTGAGGAAGAAGCTGAAATGCGAACGGACGTGCCGAGATACAGCAAGACGGGCCCCTGCAGCACGTCATCGTTGATGTAGATGAATCGCAAATCAAGGTCTTTCCTCAAAGTGATCGTTCATTGCGACTCCAGAATTGTAATTACGCACGTTTCAGATTGGGTGACGTGGTTGAAAGGAGAGAATGGTAGATGTCAGTGCGAGGGCAATCACACACACGGGGCTGGGCATGAATGTTCCTGGTAGCGACCGAACGGTACTTTGTCGGCGAACTTTCGTTCTTGTTCCAGTCCATGAACGATAATTATATTTAGGAATTCATGCCAACAATTCAGGCCCAAATTGTAATATTCGATTCCAAGAATCGATAGATGCGCTATTTGAACTGAAGAATCTATGAAAGTGTTCGAATTCTAGATTCAATACATTGATTATCCCATAATCGATAAACTATTTCAATTATAGAATCAATTAACTGTTCGAGGGATCGACAAACAATTCGAAAAGAAAGCTCGATAAGTTGCTCGAATTGAAGAATCGATGAACTGCTCGCATTGAAGGATCGACAAATTGTTCAAATTGATGAATCGATAATTGTTTGTATCGAAAAATCGATAAACTACTCGAATTGAAGGATTGATAAGTTGTTCGAATTGCATCGAATTGAAGAATCGATAAATCGTTCGAATTGAAGAATCGATAAACCGTTCGAATTGAAGAATCGATAAACCGTTCGAATTGAAGAATCGATAATGTTTGTATCAAAGAATCGATAAACTGTTCAAATTGAAGGATCGTTTAACTGTTCGTATTGAGTGATCGATAAAGTATTCGAAATGAAGGACCGATAAACTGTTTGAATTGAAAGGATCTATGAACTTTTCTAATGAAGGGTCAATGAACTATTTGAATCCAAGAATACAAATCAAAGAATCGACGCTGAAGGAAAAATCTAAGAACAACATTTCGAATAAGAAATCGAATCTAAGATTTTCATCTCTCTCCATGGTCATTACCTCTCCCTGTCTCGAAGCGTGTGAACAATCTGTTTCTAATAGTTGCGAAAAAGGGCACTAGGTGGTGCTGCGCTCTCACATGTAACTTTTTCCGACTCGTTGCTCTGTCTTTCTGGAAAACATCGTAGAGAGGAAAGAACATAGAAACATTTCCTTTCTGCCAAACTTTTCCGTAAAAAAATACACCTGGATTCCTGCATAATCACCCCCCATTCCCTACATCCATTCTCCCTCCCTCTAGAAGAAGCTTTCCTTATTTCCTTAAGTAACCTGGCAATCGTCCCGGCCACATGGGGCAGCTTATGGGAAGAAATTCGCAAAGAAGAAAGGGAAAAATCCTATAATCTCCTTGGGAAAACGTAATAGTAGAGGGGAAATGAGCCAGGATTCTTTCCTTAATGTGTCTTAATTTCATTTCGAGTCATCTTGCGCCATAGCTATAAGACGTTCGTGCATACAGGGAGAGGGGACGCCGACATGGAAACATGCAGAGGTACAAGAGCAGACGTTGCCATATCTTGAAGGAAGAAGAAACTACAATTGTAGTCTCTAGTGAGGTTTTAATATTAAATTAATCCCAATTATTCCTGTTGATCTCTTACTGAATGACTTCCGAGTCGTTAGGTTATTCAGACTGACAATTGTATTCAGTCATTCCTTTGTTTCTAGTGTGTGCTTGAGGGAAACAACAGTTCCTCTACGATTTTAAAAGAAATAATCAAGAGAGAGACCTCAAGATCAATATAGCTGTCGATTGTTTAAATTTTGGAAAATTGAAATTAACATTGCTTTCCAAAATGGCCACATTGAAAAAATACTAATGTTAAAGTGATAGACAGTGGTTCCAGAAGATCCACACAAAATCTTGGTAAAGCTTTAACCAAAGTGGTGTTAAAATGGTATTGATTGCAACCATTGATATCGGGCATTTTAAAATCGCTAAGGTTAAACACTGATCAAATATGTAGTGTGGACTTCCTGGAACCACTATCGGTGGTTTTTTTTTAATAGAATAGAATAGAATTTATTTCAAGGGTGAGCCTTTACAGCTGTGCATATCATACTAGGATGAAAAAATTTAGTGCAATTTTCATACACCCTTCCTCCTATCAGTCTACTTCCACATTCACACTGTTTGGGAGTTCACAAACACCGTCTTTCATTTCCATTCTTTCCCTACACTTGCACTGTTACCTGAGTGATTCAAAAATTTTCTCACATTTATTTATTTATTTAGTAGCCCCCCCCCCCCGTTTCACACATGCTCGCTATCCCCACTGAGCTTCTTTGCTCTCCTTGCCCAGGCATAGTGTAGGAAAGTTCCCAGATTCCTTATTTGCGCCTCCCCCCCTCTCGGTCTCTCCCTCCTAATATCGCTTGTCATTATATTCTCAACGTTAGCTTCATTTATTTCCCTGATATATTTTTGTCTTGCCTCCCCTGTTTCTTTACACTGGAGGAGAATGTGAAATTTCGTCTCGTCTTCGCCGCGTAACGGGCATTCTACGATCCCGTCCTCCCGTTTTGGTTTAACTTGTGCCCATCCCCCCAGTCTGAACCAGGCCAATCCTGACCTTTCTTTTGCCCCACACAAATCCACGTAGTTCCTCCTTCCCCATTCTCGATCCGTATCCACTATTTTCGCTGATGTTAACGATATTTTTGCGTCGCATTCTGCCAAATTTTCTGTTTGTTAATGTCTTCCAGTCTGGCACGTATGGCCCCTAGCATCTGCGTATCAATTCTCCCCTCTATTCCCTCTTCCCACACCCATCCCAGCCCTATACTGTATAATTCCGTCTTTATTTTTGCTACCCATTGCCTCCCATTCCTCCCCTTATCTGCGATTGTACACAGAGTTTCTTCAAATTTCCCCCCTCCCTGGTGATCAGTTTTGCCCAGTATTTAATGCTCCTCATTTTGGCATCCACTTCCTCTCTTAATTTTCCCATTTCCCTAAGTGCCCCACATGACATGTTTGCCACACCCCTCCCTACTCCTAGCCCTTGTTTTAGGAATCTAGACTGTACGACGTTTGCGGTTTCCCCTCCCTCCCAGACCCATAGTTCGATGCCATAGAACAGTGTTGCCATTTAGTTTGCAGTGCATATATCGAATATAACGTCAAAGGTGGAGACAATAAGGAAGAAGTGGCATGCTTGTGAGCTCTTTCATAATATATTCGATACAATACCCAAGGTGTTCCCTTAGATGCCCACAGGCTCGTGCCTGACACCCGAAAAAAACTGTACAATACCACAGTATTCCACATGCCTTTACACTTAGCACTGCATTGTATTTTAGAATCTAGGACAATTACGATGGCGGACAATTGCGATGAGGCCAAAATCACGGACAATTGCGATGATTTTGACGGTGAAGATCATTTTACAAATTAATGGTAGGACAGTTGCGACGATCAGAACCTAACCTAACCAAAGGCGCCACAGAACTAATAATGCTGTAGAAGGTTGGAAGAACAAAATCAATAGGTGGCTTGGAAGACCGCATCCAAAACTTCATGATGTTCTGGCCGGCCTCAAGAGCCAAGCAGAAGACACCAACATCAAGTACATGCGGATGGAACTTCATCTAGAAGGGCAGAAAAGGGAGAAGCATGATATTAAAATAGACGAGAGAGTTGGGAAAGTGTATTCGCACATGTGAGGAAACGGGCGACTTCAAAAAGGTGTCTGTTGGCTCTAGCCCATGTTGAAAAACTTGATTGAACCAAATTCCCAGCCAAGTTTGACGAAACACTTCCGTGCTGACAAGAAATTAGAGAAGGGAGAAAAATAATAACAAAAATACGAGAATGAGGAAATATAACGTTATGGCTGACGATGTGTGGATTAACACTGATTTAAAACACGTCAAAGTGGTTGTAATACAAGTACGTACCTTGCCAGTCTCAAGCCTGGAGAAAGTATGAGAGGAATCAGCGTCTTATTCGAAAATATCAATATTTCACATAATTCTCTTGTAAGAGGTATTGTACGGGGTGTTAAGTCACCCTTCAATTTGATAGAAGATTTAGAATGTCATCGCAATTGTTCATCCGTTCTTTCACTTCTGTGTTCATCGCAATTGTCCGGCTATCGTATTTTATTGTTTCTAATCGTTTTTCTGCCTCCTTAGGTTAATCACGGCGATGAGTACAAATTACGATTAGATAAAATGAATAATAGGACACACAATATGCTCAGGTAAAGATTAGAACCAGGAATCTTCGGTTGCGAGATCGTGAGTTGATACCTAAAACTAATGAAAAGATTAAATTTGTCAGACATGTCTCCCAAAGAAAGGTACCACGATTTCTAAAAAGGACTGCATATTCGTACAAGCTTGTTTGGTGAAAAAAAAACACTTTTATAAAATGTTGAATGAGAACCGCTTTGAAATTAGTTTCTCTTTGGTTTATTAGCACGGAATTTCTCTTAGGGGTGAAGTTTGGACGATTCAGGACCTAGCAATATCCACACAAGACAACAAGCTTACATTGAAAACCCCGCCTCAAAGACTAGGGTTCTCATTACCACCGCTAGATGGTGTTGGTGCACATGAAGAGGAAAACGAGGGGGGGAGGAAAAGCAACGACGGCAGAGAAAGAAATCACAAGCCACATCTTCAATAATTTCAATTTTAAGCTTCTTTTCTCCTCTCCCCTCCTTCTTTATTCTTCTCGTTCCCATAATTCCTTTCGTTCTCAGTCTTCGTGTCTGCGCCGCTGCCTCCATTTACCAGATTTATTCACGTCCCGGGATATGTCATAATAAAGGAACGGGGAAGATGGCCTCCTATATTTAAGGTAATATATGGGCTCCATTTCGTTTTCTGGCCGTGTTCTTCTGGGAGACCCGGAGCCCAGCGGGAAGCGAGGCATAACAAGGAGCCCAGCTGGGCGCAGCTTGTAGTTTTCTCGGCATATTGCATTGACTGGGATGGAGGAAGGGGATTTAGTAACTCCAGGTGACCATCAACAAGGATGTTCCACACTGGTATCCGATCCCTTACACGCTTCCGTGAGAAACCGATGCAGATTTAGGTATGGGTTCGGGCACTGCTTTTAATTTCGCGTTTAAATGTGCTTTCCCTCGCGTTTCGGGCGCTTTTTTCTTGTAATTTCAAGACGACCGCAAAACTCTGATGTACGATTCATACGTGATTCATAGTCTTGTCGTATCCTTACTGACTTTACGTGTTGACACTTTCCTCAGCTCCCAAAGATTCGAACCTGGGTCTTCGGCGGGACAGACGCTACACCGACTGGAAAGATACAAGACCTCGCCATTTTTGATATTGAATGTTTGAAATATTTACGTATTGCAAGACTGCGGATGGTACAGAGAAGATAAGAAGACTAAACACAGACCCTGGGTTCATTGCCCGGTGGAGTTACATTACGCATTGGTTCTTCAGACCCCACTTTAAACTGTATACGTACATCCAGTCCCGGTTAACCTAAATGTGCATAACGTGGGCTAAAGCAAAAATAAACTCGACTAAGAAGATCCTAATTTCGTTTCGTGAGAAAGAAAGCCTGGCTCGTGAAAGGCTCTATCTCTCCTGAACCCCACCAAAACAAATTGGCACATTCTTATAACCTTCCAATAGACATTCACCCGCTGTGGCATGTCTGAATAAGAAAAGCAATTTTGATATACGCTAAGTGTTCATAAATTCCAAATTAGCAAAGTTTCGAATGATGCGGGGTCTTTGCTATATTTTACTTCCCTTCTTGTGCCACTTTTGGCTAATTTGCGAAGATGGGGATGAGTGATGTGACGAAATTGATGGATGGACACTCGAAAACATCCATGCCCAGACCAGGATTCGAACCCGGGACCCCTGGCGTCGTAACGCAATGTGCTAACCTCTCTGCCACGGGAGCCGGCTGGAGTCTCGACACAAGCATCCATATGTAAAGTCGCGATCACATTCCTTTTCGCCTGATTACTTATTAGCACATCATTATCTAATTTTATACTTGCCTACCTTTCTAGGCGAAACAGGAATTCCCGCTTTCTTAAAGTTGAAATGGTATTATTTTGAAATGAGGGAAATCTGCTATGTCAGTAACATGTTCCATTGGAGTAGATCTTGTGCGCATCGGTCATCGCATTCGTGCGATAATTCATTTTTGTTTTGGGATTCGAACCCAGGATCCGCGGCTTCGTAGCGCGTGCGAGGTCCCACACTAATCCCAGTTTCTACCGTTTTCTATACATCCTTATCGCTGCGATTAATCCTCGCGAGGCAGCAGAGCTACCTAAAAATAGCCCGAAATCAATTCGAGATGGATAAAACACGTGAAGACCCGCTGTTGCACAGTCTACACTACACCCTACGCAGCAGGAGTGCTAATTGCAGGCGAACACACGTGTGGAATTTTGGAATTAGCTATAATTGAGTCCTCTCGAATGACCCCCTCCCCCTCCTCCTCCCCCGCCACTGGGCGCCCGGAGAGTTGCTCTCACGGATATTGCAGAGAGATGCTCATTTAATATCCAACATCCGAAACAGGTTCGCGTTAATATATATAAGTTACGAGGGGTCCATGGAGTATCCCCAACTCTATATATCACCTGAGCTTCCATGTGTATGCGATTTAAGACGCAAGTTGCAAGCGCCCAGTGTGGGAAGGGAAGATGCATGGCCCGCCCTGGACATATGGAAGGTGATAATGAAGTCTTACGGCAGTGTTCTGACAGCCGTCAGGGTTTCCAACTCATGTTTAGAACCAGCAAAGTAGCGCTGGCACTTTAGGAGTTGAGATGTTTTATTTGTCTACATATTGCTTTTGGTATCCGAGTGACAAATCGACTTCTAATAGTTTGGCAATGCGTGGAAACTCCTCTCCATGACAACTTGTCAAGACTAGACATTCCTTCGCCATCGAAGGAATTAGATGTCACTAAAGCAGAGTGCTAAAGATTCAACTTTGATTTCACTCTTGTTATTTTGCGTCGCTATTCTCATTTTTGGCTAATCGCGACATAATCCATTCATTTGTGTTATTGATCGTCGGTTGCCTTGTCACTTTTGGCTAATCGCAACGATGACGATAGTTGATGATATGAAACTGATTAATGAACACTCACAAAGAACACTCATGCTCACACCAGGATTCGAACCCTAACCACTCAGGTAGTTTGGCAAAGATTGAAAATCACTTTGGCGGTCCGGTAAAGACTGGCTGGCGATCATTTTGGCGGTCCGGTAAAGACTGACTGGCGATCGCTTTGGAAGTCCGGTAAAGACTGGAGATTACCGCTTTCGAAGTCCGGTAAAGACTGGAGATCACTGCTTTGGAAGTCCGGTAAAGACTGGAGATCACCGCTTTGCAAGTCCGGTAAAGAATGGAGATCACAGCTTTGCAAGTCCGGGAAAGAATGGAGATTACCGGTTTGCAAGTTCGGTAAAGAATGGAGATCACCGCTTTGCAAGACCGGTAAAGAATGGAGATCACCGTTTTGCAAGTCCGGTAAAGAATGGAGATCACCGCTTTGCAAGTCCGGTAAAGAATGGAGATCACCGCTTTGCAAGTCCGGTAAAGAATGGAGATCACCGCTTTGCAAGTCCGGTAAAGAATGGAGATCACCGCTTTGCAAGACCGGTAAAGACTGGAGATCACCGCTTTGGAAGTCCGGTAAAGAATGGAGATCACCGCTTTGGAAGTCCGGTAAAGACTGGAGATCACCGCTTTGGAAGTCCGGTAAAGACTGGAGATCACCGCTTTGGAAGTCCGGTAAAGACTGGAGATCACCGCTTTGGAAGTCCGGTAAAGACTGGAGATCACCGCTTTGGAAGTCAGGTAAAGACTGGAGATCACCGCTTTGGAAGTCCGGTAAAGACTGGAGATCACCGCTTTGGAAGGCCGGTAAAGACTGGAGATCGCTTTGGAAGTCCGGTAAAGACTGGAGATCGCTTTGGAAGTCCGGTAAAGACTGGAGATCGCTTTTGAAGTCCGGTAAAGACTGAAGATCACTTTGGAAGTCCGGTAAAGACTGGAGATCGTTTTGGAAGTCCGATAAAGACTGGAGATCGCTTTGGAAGTCCGGTAAAGACTGGAGATCACCACTTTGGGAAGTCCGGTAAGGAATTGTGATCACATTGGCATTCTGTTAATGAAAGGCGATGGATCCCTTTGGTAGTCTTGTAAATATTCACGACGGCTTTGCCCGGATTCAAACATTTTCCCTAACATGGAATCTGAGGTATGGCAACACTGCCAGAATAAACTCCAAGCCGACGTAACATGACGTCAAGTTGTCATTTGAACTGTGCGCTGGTCTTCAGGACAGTCGATGGGGATACAGACCAAGAGAAGAAAATGCTTTGGGAAAATGGAAAACGGGCCAGAGAAGTTCTGATTGAGTGGGAGGGGGAGGGGAAAGGTTATAGACTTGCAAGGGAACCACCCGAGATTGGCTTGAATTAATAACCGGTCTCTAGGCCCCTTGACAGCGTTGAGGTGACAAATTGTGAGGGGGAGGTTCGGACGCCTCGACGTGGATATATATGGTTGCTCCTCAAACTAACTTCCAGTAGTTAAGCTGTCATATATGTAGTTCAAGCAGTCCACTGAATGCATTTGGATGTGTGGGTATGGGAGTAATTACGAATGAAAATCTGGAAGTAGTGACGTATGCGTCCCCTGAATTGATATAACGGAATTAATGTTAACTTTAGATTGCATTAGACATGTAAATAGGTTAAATGTACATAAAAAGCTGAAAAATGTTCACTAAAAGACATTCACTAAATATGGAGGTTGCGGCTTCATGACACGCTAGCTTTAATGTTTGTCTACTCCTTGTCTTCTTCAATGATAAGATTGTTTATTGATTAATTGATTGATTTAGTTATTGAGCGTCGCATTTCTGCCAGTTTTGGATAATCGCAAAGATGAGTGATGATATGATGAAACTGGTGAAGGGCCACTCACTAAGAACACCCATGCCCAGGGCGGGATTCGAACCGGGGACACCTGGCATCGTAAAGTGCTATCCTAACCACTCTGCCACGTGGGTCGGCAGTAACATTGCATCGATTTTCCAGTACTTCATTCAATCAGTGACCCCTAATATCCCCAAGTATTATACACTTGAACCTAATTCATGGTTAATTTGGTGTTAAATAAACATCCTAAAAATGACCTAACCTCCAGATTGAATTTTTTTGGCACACCCCTGAATTCAACAATTAGCAAAACCTGCGTCTTCAATTCTTCTATGTTTAAATTATTCCAAGTAACATCAACGTAATCAAGCGACCTGCTGCTATACCAAGAAAAGAAGCCCCTTCTTGCAATATCCTCGAATTATCAACCCGCAGCGAGCGAAGGGAGAATGGGCCATGCAATCCTTCCCCTACGTTGCGAAAATGTGTTGCATTCTTCAACACATCTCTAATCAGTGCCAAGTGTTTGTAATGAAGGAGAAATCCGTACACAGTGAAAGAATAGACGTCATATTTAACATTGTTGAAGATTTTGACAACGAAGAAAGGAAGGAAAGCTATCGATATGGCAACACGGGGACCCAAACGAAAGGGGAGCGAGAGGAGTAAACAAATGACTGTCCACTTAAGTTCGCGCGTTGGGTGCGGTCTTTCTCTTCTTGGTAAGACAGTAATTTAAAAAGTGGCGTTCCCTAAGGGGTCAACCCCTTTTGGCCCAGTAAGAAAAAGAAAAAAGAGTGTCAAAGGCAGGAAAAGATGCCCAAACGAGGGCTGACTACTAAAAACAGGTATGCGTTAACACCCCTCCCTTTCGAAAACCCTGGGTACGCCACTGAACGTAACTTATGTCCAATTTTTGGTAGAACCTTACCACAACAAACGCTGTATTCTTCTTTTTGAGGTATGTTACATTGCATTAGGCATATTATGCACGGATGCATATCAAGAACATATCGTAGACTGCTTTTAAAAATAAATGTCGGTGGAAAGCATATGACCCGACATTTTTCGTAAGCTTCCTAACATAATCGCTGACGTCACAGCCTCCCAAGCAGAAACAGAAACGCACCTCTAAGCGCACGTGAATATGTACCATGTGTGTTTACGTTCTACCGGAGTCATCCCCATGCACCCCCCCCCTCCCCGCGCGGTAACCTATCTAAGTCCCCTACCGCAGAACAAGGGCTTGCACCACCGATACGCGCACACACACACACTCAACCCCCTCGCCACGACACAATATGCAAGCGCCCTCCGCAGCCATGTGTGTCGTGCATGTGTGCATTGTGTCCGTCCCTCCCCCCCTTGTGGGAACAAAACAAGTTTGTTTAACAGACGAAGATAACCCCGGAGTACAGGCACATTAGATTCACCGCGGAATATGGAACAACAATGGCATAATGCGTGCAACAATGCCTCCTTGTATCGTGTGGGATTAAGTCGTATCGGAGATGGTCTTACAGCTTCTGAATATGGCTTTGTCTGGAGATCTTTTTTTCCAGTTTCGTTCTTCTCGCCTTTTCTTATCGCCAGGATCTACATGCATATCGCACAAAAGGTGTTCCACCATGCAGGAATTGATATGGCGTTTGGAAAGACCAATGTATTCCCATGACAAGATTTCCTCTATGCAAAGATAAGGATTGGTAAAAATGCATGTTACACGCCACTGTTGCCAGGTCCGCATAGCCGCAAGTGCATTGTCCCTGTGCTTGAGGAACCGGTTGATGTTTTTTTTACACCGTTACACCTTGTATACCTGAAGATAGCGCGAAGAGGTGCTTGAAAGGGAAGAGGAACTAGATGCAAGACAAAACGGGTGGGAGGGGGGAGAATGTGTAACATATCGCGCAAGGTATGGGAAGTAACAAGATCGGCGATTCTGTTAAGTGGTTGCGGTCGCTAATTTTCGCAGCAGATAACAAAAACAGCAATACATTATCTTAATTGTCCGACACTTCCAAGATAAAATATCCTCGCCGTGCAGAACAACCTGAATTTAGCGGTTAAGAATTTGCGTTTTCTCAGGTCCAAGTTCAAGTAATCCGATTCGAAACTTGACTCGGTGTCACTGAGCTGTTCGTTGTCGGATCACATTGATCTTCGACCTTCGATTCGAGCAAAGTTATAATCCGAACCTGTTGGACCAATCGCGTATCAGGTCGAAGTATACATCTGTATAGAGACGCTCACTCACTGTCGACATGGCCTTTCGCCACGTTTTGGTTTCCTCAATGCTCCTGTCTTTGAAAATATCTACAGGTGTTATTGGATGAAGCGAGACGAGCTAGTACTGTCGTTTATTTGAAAGGTTTAGAACGTAACGTTATGTGTGTATGGGCTCTATTATTGTACAAAAATTCAAAATATTGTTGTCTACCTACTTAACTGGGTAAGTAATATCAGTTTCAAAATAGATGTCTTATCTAAACGAATTCAATAGCTACACTAAGACTTCACTTGCCATTTCACATTTTAAACTTAATTGAAAAATTATTGTATTCTGTCATTCGCCGCAAATCCCTACCTTGCCTCTGTAATAAATTCTGACCATCATATTTTGAAATATGAAAATTCAAGTATAACTCACCGTAGCTTTCGGGATGAAAATAACCTTTCTTTAAGTTCCCTAGCAACGTCCGTTTCCATGGTCAACAACAAACATGGCAAACTCTAAATAATCGTTGTACGTCTAAACATTTTATTAAAACAGCAACGATGTAGATATTTTTGTATTGAGTACCAATATCTATATCTGGACTGAATCATCTTATGTAGATGTCACTCTTGTTTGAAGCACTTTTTTTTAACTAGGAATTGATTCATCTGTGTGTTATAAATCTGTGAGAAATAATGTTGAATCTTTTTGCCCCTGGATGATGGCTGTACGGGTGTCATGGGTGTAATCACACTTTGATGACTATAAGCAGTGGCGGCGATTAGGGTGGAAGGGGAGCAGTTGCCCCCCATTTCTTGCCACTTTTGACCCCGCACTATGCTAAACCTTATGTCCCAGGGGATAGTGAACTGTTCAAGGCCCCCCCCCCCCTCACTTTTTGCACCTTGCCTCCCTAGTTTTGGAACCCATTGCATTCATTATTATAGGGCATCTATAATTACAAGTAATTGTAGCAAAACTTCGGTCCGCGGCGGTCCAGTCAGGTCGACCTCCCTCGCGAACGCCAGTAATTCCAGGTTCCAATCCTGGGTAAGATATGGACGTATGTGTATCTTTCGTGTTGAACATTCAAGAGTGGCAACAAATCATAGAAACATGACAAAGTGAAAAGAGTTTTTTTTTTTTTTTTTAACGTGTGGGTGCGGCGTCTAACTGCACGCCGTAAGCCCGGGTTCGATTCCGGGTGTGCATTTTTCCAATAATATCCCTGCATTGGGTGGCTCGTCGTTCCAATGGGAAAACAGGGGCGAAGTAAAAGTGGCCGAAGCGTGGTGCTGACCACATCATCTCCGCAAATTTGAAGATATTGTGAACAATTCTTCCCCATGGTTTGTTATAATGTTCATATATAGTTTTCCTTTGTTACGAGCCGACCTGCCTGCCGGAGCAGTTAGTACAACGGGCTGCGACACCAAGGGGCCCGCGTTCAAATCGCAACCTTGCCATGGGCATTCTTCGAGAGCGTCCCTTCATCAGTTTCATGATATCGTCGCTCACTCAATCTCGTCTACGCCATTAGCCAAAAAGTGGTAGAAGAACGAAGTAATATGTTACTACCTTAATCAATAAATCAATCAAAGGGGGGCTCCCCGATGGCGCAGTGGTAGCGTCAATCAATCAATCAATCAAAGGACCGAGAAATGTAACTCCATCTACGATCAAAGCTGGGGCCGTTGCGTTAGAAGGTAATAGTGTTTACATGATGCCATCGGGATGTCCATTGGGGTGGTGGAATAACCGCGAGAATGATTAAACGCGAAATGGAAGAACTGCAACGCAATAAACGCGAAGGAACAAGCGCAAAACGATTAAACGCGAAACTGATTAAGCGCGAAACCAAAATTGAACACTGGAATAAGCGAGAAAGGAACAACAGCGAAACTGATTAAAAGGGAAAAGAACAACAGCGCAACAGATTAAGCGGGAAAAGAACAACAGCGAAACTGATTAAGCGGGGAAAAGAACAACAGCGAAACTGATTATGCGGGGAAAAAACAACAGCGAGACTGATTAAGCGGGAAAAGAACAACAGCGAAACAGATTAAGCGGGAAAAAAACAGCGAAACAGATTAAGCGGGAAAAAAACAACAGCGAAACAGATTAAGCTGGAAAAGAACAACAGCGAAACAGATTAAGCTGGAAAAGAACAACAGCGAAACAGATTAAGCTGGAAAAGAACAACAGCGAAACAGATTAAGCGGGAAAAGAACAACAGCGAAGCAGATTAAGCGGGAAAAGAACAACAGCGAAACAGATTAAGCGGGAAAAGAACAAGAGCGAAACAGATTAAGCGGGAAAAGAACAACAGCGAAACAGATCAAGCGGGAAAAGAACAACAGCGAAACAGATCAAGCGGGAAAAGAACAACAGCGAAACAGATTAAGCGCGAAAAGAACAACAGCGAAACAGATTAAGCGCGAAGAGAACAACAGCGAAACTGATTAAGCGGGAAAAGAACAACAGCGAAACAGATTAAGCGGGAAAAGAACAACAGCGAAACTGATTAAGCGGGAAAAGAACAACAGCGAAACAGATTAAGCTGGAAAAGAACAACAGCGAAACTGATTAAGCGCGAAACCAAAATTGATCACCGGAATATGAGCGAGAGGAACAACTCCAATTTCACTTTCGCTGTTGTTCTGGCGACCTGATCCATGATCATGTTACTATACATTGATACATCATATATAAAACAATGCAAATGTACACAGAAACGATTCCCAGCTGAGTGAGACACCCGGCTAGAATTTTCCCTTCCCAGGGGCCATTCCCGGATCCTCGATGCGCCCCCGATGATAAGTGACTGGTTTCGAACTTAACCGAAGCATCCTCGAATGAAATGAACAGTCAAACAGCGGTTCTCCAACTGAGACGAAAATCAGGCACTACGCTCCCTAAAAGGAGGGGGTAACGAAGAACCGAGCAGATGTCTGCATCATCCACCAGAGAGGAGAGGCTGTTTTCAAATATTGTATTTCCTTCTTACCGATCCGCTCTCATAACAGTATCAAACCATATACTATACGTGCAGATAGTAACAAAAGCACCAGATCCCCCCCTTTATATTTTTTTTATCAAAAGTGCCGCCCCCCTTCACCCTCTCCTTTATTCTTTTATTCCCTTACTCTTTTATGTTTCGCAGAACCAAATGTTGCCACACAGCAATGCTATTGATGCCAAGGGGTATGAACTGTCTCGCTCGTCTTCTGCTGTCTATTAATTTTGACGTGATTTGATGCGACTGGTTTCACAATGCGGAGTGCCAGAATCACAAAAGAAATGCGCAGGGACCGGGAGGAGATATTATTATCCAAAAGAGGGTGGAGATGTAGGAACACAGGGGGGATAAGTTTTTATTCTTTTTTTTTTCACAAAAGTGGGTGGTTATGGAGGGGGGATGGAAAAATTATAAAATGGATGCAATATGAGTGTTTGGGAGCATAAAGAGATAAAGAAATGGACTCGCAAGGGTGTTTGTTCAACGTCGGTAATGCGTAGTGAGGGGAGGGGGGGACGAGGGGGGCATTTCTGGGAATAATAGACCACCGTTGTTTCTCAGCCACTCTTGTGTAAGGGAAGAGGACTTTGTGCTTGATACACTTTCTATGTCTGTTTCATGCTCACACGAGTTGTACACATTTCGTACTAAAGAAATTGTTGTGTCGAAATAGCATGTCTGTCGGCAATGCCAACGTATGTAATGTACATACAGTGGGATCCATAAGTATTACTCAGCAAATTGTCCATAGCTATTTTCGTTGATTTTATCTTCATCCTACGTATTTTAAAGGCTTGTATTTTTACGTATCCTGGTTCAGAGGTTGTAAGCAGATTGTTTGATGTTTTGTGTCAGGTCTTGAATCTCTCATTGCATTAATCAAAGGGAGTAAACGTGCTGCTGGACAATTTGCTTGGTAATACTTGTGGATCCCACTGTGCAACAAACGTAGTGGCATATTTACGATTTAATATGGAGATGGGTCGAACTGTCTCGAGACAGCACACATTATGATTGCATTGGTTGCCTCTCTGATAGCGCAGTGTAGCGTCACTTGTAATCAAAGGTGTACCCGATGGAAGTATAAGGAAGTTCGGATCCCACATTCAACTAGGTTTAGTTCCGATTCGCCTATTTGTGAATAAATTGAACTTGAAAACAAAGCTACAACAATTGTTTGCATCGAATGAATAAGACATGCATGTGTGTAGCAAAGAGACGGTTGAGATGGATTTGAATCTTTAGTACACAATTGGTGATAACAACCGTAATCACATTCTTAGTTTATGAGTCAGATAGGCCCATCAATTAGGACATGCTCAAATACGCATCTAACTGTAGCTACTCGGCCCAGGAATTTGGAAAGGTCTTCTTTTCTAAAGTACTTTATTCATTTTATTATTTCTTCATGCATTTCTAGGAAAGCTTAGCCGAGGGGGGGGGGGTGACTCCACCAATTCTACTACTTCTACTAAGAGCAACCTGTTTTCATTTTGGAAATAGAAAGAGTGAATTGAATAGGAAGTGGTTCTAGTGACATATGGTTATTCACACATGGTAAGGAACAATATTGCAAACTTAGGATACAATGCAATACTATCGACAGATAAATTAAACTTCAAAACCACTTAGTTGGAGACACAAAGCGAAGTCGATGAAACCACTCCACACCCATCCGTAAACTTCAGTTCTCCTGATTTCGTGCTTCGACCAGGTTAATTGCAGCAACAGATAGGCTTCCTATGCGATTAGCGTTTCGAGGGAAAAACTAGAGTAAAAGTGGTCCAAATTATCACACGCAATCAGCTCTCCCCCATTCTTTCTTTTTAAATACCCGTTTCTCCTTCTCTCTTTTTATCCCCAGCTTCCACCCTTTCATCCCATCTGACAGAACGAAAAGGGTTAATGACAATGCCGGGTCCGAAAGGCGCACGGCAACTTTGGAAATGACCGTACGCAAGTACAACGTACACCAGGTTCAGCTGGCATGAAGGTCCGGCGTGTGTCATTACTCTATTAGCACCTGTGCCGGGCCACTGCAATTTTTGCCCAACGCGCTAAAACGCTCCGTATGGATGTTTAACAATTACGTTTGATATAATGCTACGGAGCAGTGCGGCTCTGTATCGATCTACGAAGACTTAACGCCCCCTTCCGTGAGATGTTGCGTTTAGCTAGTTTCGCTGCTTGTTTAGTCCTTAAATGCTGGCTTTCGATTTCTCGCCAGCGTTCGAATGTACGCTGCAATTAATCCTACCTTCTGAAGAAAGTGTGCTGAAACTGTTTCCACTTTCCGTGACGCCAAGAAACATGTCTTTGCAAAGGCATCTAGTCGGCGCAATCTCCATATATAAATGCGAACTATTTGACAAATTCTCCATGTTGAAAGTCATGTTTAGTCCTACTGACATTTAGTGAAGGTTTCTCTGGGTTCAATTAGCGTTCGAGACATACTTCGTGGCTTAATAAAAACCTTTCATTTGTACTGCAATGTTAACCGAGACGAAGAGGAAACAAAATGAGGGAAAAGAATGTCCGTGGCCTTCATTAAAAGCTACCATCCAAGAGCCACGGTCGTCTAGTCAGTATGGCGTCTGACTGCCATGCGGGTGACCCGAGTTCGATTCCCGGGGTGGGCGAGATAAGGTCGGATTTTTCCTGGCCTTGTCCCCGCATAAAGCGGCTCCGTGGATCACCCAGACTGAAGTCAATGGATACCTGAGGGCAGCCCAGATAAAGGCGGCCAGGGCGTGATTCTGATCACATCACCTTCAAAATGGCCGAGACTGACAATGTGTGGAGCCCTACCTTCATATCCCGTAAATATGTCTTCATGGCACGGTGCTAAATGCACGATGAACTTTGCCTTTACCTTGCCTTACCAAGCACCTTCACTACCAGTAAGTAATTGGTGCAATTCGAATCATAAAGCGTGGGTGTTTCTGCGAGTTCATTACTTCACCCCTGTCAGCAATTTATGGTAGCTTTCTATTGAGATTTCGCTATTGGTAAGAACTGACTTCAAATAACAGAACTGGCTGCTTCGAGACTAGAGTCGGGAGAACACCAGAGAAAACAGGCTCCTGCGTCACGAAACTGCTAGAACAAATATCTGAGCAACACAATGACGCCCCTGAATGATCTAGGAATTCTAAACAAATCAGAATCTTCACAACTAGGAACAAATTTTAAAAAAATAATTGCTGAGAGATAAAAGAGTCCCACTAGAAGAGTAACAGGTGTATAGGCAAAGTATCAATCAGAAAAACAGACAGACGATCTTGTAACCTTGTTTTAGATTACGAAACTGAACACATTCGTCATACAGCTGACACATAAATTGAAGCGATATATATGTAGGAATCAGGAGAAAAAAATAAAAGTGAACATAAATCTTTCCGTTACGGAGCGAATAAATTGAATGCTTCAAATGGCAGGAGTGAAAGAGAGAAGAACAGCCAACGCGATTACAATTGTAGCAAATGTGGAACCCAACTAATCCATTTTGATGCAAATAGTGCTATTAATTAAGGGTTTTCCAAGTGGGACGACTCGTAGCTTGCAAGACTGCGCTAACCGGTAGTCGTTTGTCAATGACACAGGGGAACGCTTATTAAATATTTGTTCGCAATTAGAAGGACAAGGTTTTATAGTTCTTGTCACATTGCCGACAGGTATGAAGCTGTACTATCTGATGACGTGAAGGTCACCCTCGTCAGGATTTATACTGATTACTCGTTGATAATTGGCTGTTTCAAAACTGCTCCAGAAGGATGCTGTTATGTTCGGCAAATTCATATGTAATCTCTTTAGTCTTGTTTCGGTCACGTCTCTGGATACTGTGAATAGTAGACGATGCTACAGAGAAGAAACGAAGCTTTCCACAGTTTCGTCTCAGCCTTGTTTCGTGAACGAGGACACCTCTTTTTCTCGATCGGAAACTACAGGGCGATTCAAAAGTCTCTTGATACTTTCCTTATATCACTAATAAAATGTGTTCAGGATGGGATAAAATACACTGTTGTTTTCCAGCAAGATTGTGCACCACCCCATTTCGCCAGAATCCTTCCGGACTACCTCGCTCACACCTTCCCCGATAGGTGGATCTGCCGTGGCTCACCAAGACTTTGAGCGGCTCGCCCTCAGGCCCGACTCCTCTAGACTCTTTTTTGTTTGGAGTTTCATTAAGATCAACACCATAGAGCAACCGACACAGCGAATAGCTGCAGCAACAGAAGAGATCAAGCCAGCTATGTTGGAGCATGTGTTCCGGTCTACGCTGTGCCTAGACTTACAGTGCCACCACATTGAAATGTACCGAGTTCGTCTTCTGTTCTAGATTACTTTTCAGCAGTACTGTCAATTTTGTCAATAAAATAGTCTTTGAATAAAATATCATGAATCACCCTATTTTTCTTTCGCTCGTTTTACGTCTCTTTTTCTACCTCTTGGGTAAATCGCGACGATAAGGATGTATGATGAGACAAGCATAATGATACATGTTTCTACGTTCCAAGGTTCGCATAATAGGCAATTCATGAATAATAATAATAATCATAATAATCCGTTGCGCCACAGTCCTTGAAGGGCCTTGGCCTATCTCCCGACTGCCAGTCTCCCTCCACAATCCTACCTAGAGGTGTGGAGATCTTCAACCGATAATGAGGTGACGTGGGGTCAGCACGTCGAACCCCAGCCGTTGTAGGAGATTTTCGAGACCGGATTACGCTACTCACTCGTAGCTCCCCAATTTCCTCACGATGGTGGTTGCCACCGGCCCTATACACAGGCCGAAAATTCCCGGAGACTGAACCCGGGATCGAACCCATGCCGTCCCGCAGCCGCCGTACAAAGCAAAGTGCGTTAGATCTCACGGCCACGGAGAAGGACAGACAATTCATGAATGTCATAATAATTCCACGACGACGTCAATTATTTTTTGATTGCCTCTCATTGGATGAATACTTCCGATAAGTCATGCAGTATCTAGTCAGGGTGATCCCCCCCTGCCCCATACCACTATGAATATAAACTTGGTTCTATTTAGTATTTGCGGTTTTTTTTCTGTACAGTGGAAAGCAGAAGCATTGCTCAACATATTTTCTATTGACTATTTTCTTTTGAGTTTTACGTGTGCTGGTGCGGATGTTGTCAGCAGCTTGTTTGACGCTTTGCTTCAATTCTTGAAGCTCACATTGCGTAAAACGAAGAGACTAAACAGGGTGCTGGACAGGGAGCACTTTTGCATCTCACTGTACGACTTCCATAGCATTCTTTATCGTTTTTCAATTGCCTTACATGCAGTATGTTCTCTGCTGGTTAAGCAATTTGTAAATTGTTAAGTTACCCAGATATATCGGCTTGGGCAGCCATGGACATTTTGATTGCTAAATTGTGCCTTCGTCCTGCTGCCAGCAGTTAGCTATTCAGCAAGAGCATTGAGAAACGTGTCTTCATTACGACTTCGCAATTCGACCAGTACTCAGCTGTTTCCAAACAGTTAAGGCTACCTTAACAATGTTACAAATTTATGACCTAATTTTCTCTTTCTCGTTGAATAAATCTTCTGGATTTGGCAGGGAAGGGGGAAGTTATAAAGAAACAATAATCATTTCTTTTGTGAAGTCCTTGTTTTTTTTCTTTCTCTCCCGATTCTGTTCTCTTTCTTGGAAAGGTGGATGGGTTCGGGTGAGAGCGGGGCGGGTGGGAACCTGTCCTTGGTTTCTTCATCGCTTCCAAGATATCCATGGCCTACGCTCGTCGATGCTGAGACAGTTTTGTTCTTCTTGATTTATGCGATCTACCTGCCGACCGCCTCACCTCCACACCGTCAGAAACTCCAATGACCATGCATACAGCAACGTTGAAGATCGCAACCAAAGTGATTTCATTTCGTCAGAGCCTCAAGAGAGTCTCTTACACCAGAATATCTTCTCCCATCACAACTACTTTAGCAGTGAATCCGATTCATACTGGGATACTGGGGGGAGACACTTTCTGCTCTTCCCCCCAAATTCACGTATATATGGTTGGTTGGTTGGTTGGTTGAGTTGGCGTTTTAAGTCCGCTTTATGCACAGTGAGGTTAATCGGGACTAGACTTACAGTTTACCTTTTGATTTGTGAAAGTGTCGCCCCCCTATCCCTCGTTTCTATCCGGCCCTCTGGATTACTTCCTACTTAATCCCTCAATCTCTCCTTTCACCTCACCCTGGGTGCCAAGCGAGCAGATTATATTTGCGCCGGAATTACAAAAGGGGGGGGGTTTCACATAACAATTTATATTTTTATGTCCCTGGTTCGTTTACACATGTACAGAAAGTGAATATACAAGTTGTTAAATGGACAGTACGTTGTTCTTGAAATCATAACATTTTCGTAGGATATATTGGTTTATTATACGTAGTTATATATATACATATTTTACAGAGCGTTTCCATGAGTGTCTTGCATAGACCAAATTACCAAATCTCTAAATATATAGTTGCGCACCTATGGCATAACCATCGGCACTTCCCTTACCACCGAGTTAGCAAAACTATCTCGGTGGGCCTATCCTCAGCTTAAATGATATTCCGTTACAAATGCGTTTTCTTACGCCTTCTCTCTTTCTTTTGGGCATCAATTAATCAAATTCGGAAATATCCACATAATCAAAGCTTTTTCTAAAAAGGGGACTTGGGACAGCAACAGGGGCTGGCATAACCAGATGCTACATTATGATATCCAGTTTAGCCACCATAAGTGGACTAAACTTGAGGAGACGTTCCTCTTTCGTCGATCAATGGGGAAACACTGTTTTTTTTGCTAAAGCCCACTGGCTCTTTTTATAGTCGGGGTAAACGTCCGTGGACGTGGACACCGTAGCGTTGGAAAATTCCACTGCCAACGGTCCTTTGTAAGACAGCTAGCTCCCCCAACCGGGGAGGTAAAAACAGGGGAATCTAACATCCAGCAAAGCACAATCCAATAATATACACTTACAAGCAATAATAACATAAAAGTACACTCATGGAAGCATATTACTTAACCCTACACCTTGTAGCTGGCCAGCAATCAATTATTACAATATACCAAAACCAGTAATGGTCAATCCGACCGTTACATAGTTCCCCCCTTCAAGAGGAACAAGAAAAAACAATACACTCAAAACAAGATTACCATATTTACAAAATCATCCAACACAATTACACAATACCCACTAAGGTATTCAACTGTTCTCAGAGTATCTGAAAAATGAAATAGTCACTAGTTCATTCACTTTATCACATTGTCCACAATGTTCACAGATTCACCAAGCTTCCTCTTACTTGTGAAGTCCGCCACTGAAGTATCCTCTCTAGGATGAAGTCTTCCTGACAGCATCTTCCTTGAAGTTGGTTTTCTCTGGTTCCTGGTTTGACTCCCCAACGAGTCCTTGGTTTGACTCCCAACTGAGTCCCTGATTTGACTCCCAACTGAGTCCCTGGCTTCGACTCCTGACCGAGTCCTTGGCTTCGACTCCTGACCGAGTCCTTGGTTCGACTCCTGACCGAGTCCTGGTTCGACTCTCGAATCTAAATCCACAATGTGTCTTACTGTTTACAACTTGGAGACACGCAAATAAATAAACAGTGTTGTGAAAATGTAGAAAATGGGGGTAAGTTATATACAAATGAAAACTAAATAAAAAATAACAAATAAAAGAAGATCCGCGGTCGGCTATTATGACAGCTGGGATTGCTGGCTAGGTGGCCCGACGGTAGTCTTCCAAACCCTCATTAGGAGTTGTCGCGTGGCTCCCCTTGGCTGTTTTCTGTCCCTCCACCTCACAGCAAAAGCTGGTGGTTTATGGCTGGACAACTGGCCTGGTTCACCTGCCCTGAAAGTATCTTCTTTAATCCTTCCAGACATTAAACATGGACCTGAGCGTTCCGTTTCAAGTTCACCATTAACACTACGCAATCTGCCAGATATAGTGTGCTCTTTCAGCCACACCTTGTCTCCAATGCGAAATTTACATGGCCTACTTTTGATTTCGTTCTCTTCATCCGGGAACATCTGTAAGGCTGGGCTCGTTTTCTTGTACTTCAGTCTCACTTCTTCTGTCTTCCTTTTGCTGGAAACAGTACAGGGAACGCAACTTCTGACGTAGCGAGCGATATCACGTGTCATTCCAAGCCACGAATATTTCTCCTTGATTTTCGACAAAGTTTTCTGCTTCCCATTGTGTCCTGCAAATTCAGAATCGTGATGTGACGTCAATATTTGAGATTTCAAACTCAACGGGACCCATATCTTGGCTGTTCCCTTAGAATCTTGCTTGCAGTCTATCCTCCTGCACAAAACTCCCTCCTCATCCAAAAACGACTGATTGGCCAACTTAGCAACTTTCTCCTTATACTTCCTACTCCCAGAGAAATGCTTTCCCTTCAGTTGTTTCATTATTTGAGATAACAAACTGTCTCTCATTTGCTCTGAAACAAGCGATGAAGTTTTTTGTAGCCTCTCAGAAACCAGTAATTCATCATTTTCATTGTCCTCTAAAGCAAAAGGCAAAAATGATAATGCGTGGTTCTTCTTGTCCGTAGAAATGGAATTTTTTCGAGGAAATTTGCATTCCCTTTTTATTCCCTTCCTCCGTTTTCTCTTTACCTCTTTCGAGATTTTCAGAGAGCATAATGCACCAGCGTTTGCAGTCTTCTGAAGTTCGAGTCCTTGGGAATCCACTAATTGGCCCGTATCCTCATTCGTAGACTTCCCGCTATTCTCATGTGCATGTGTGTTGCATCCATCCAGGCTCGAGGGATCTGACGAGTTATTCCTTTCCTGTACCACGTTATTCCTCTGCATAACTGTAACAGCGAATTCTCGTTTACATGCACGCTTCGAGAACGTGTAAATCACGTCGCTATCCTTGAACGACCAACCGTTGTCCTCAATGTGCAAAATTATCCCACTCTGCCTCAAAAAATCCCTTCCAACGATTATGTCACGGAAACAATTCTCAAGGATGATAAATTTATGCTTAAATTTCATGTTATTAATACAAACAGTAGCATACATCTCGCCAACTGATGTAACGCTGCCCACAGCTAATGAAATGTTCCATTTTCTCGTCTTTATGAATTTATTTCCATCCCTCTCTAACAACTTGGCTGTTTCCAAACTTAGCGTAGAAGCTGAAGCTCCCGTATCTGCAAATAACACAAAGCGTTTCTTGTTAATCTTACATTGAATGAGAGGTTCGAGGTCTTGCTGAAAACAGCCTTCTCCATTCAAAAAACGGCTTTTGTTTCTGCGTTTTCTCCCGGCGGGCGACAGAATGTTTATTTGGGGGCGCTGCTGACCCCCCTTTCCTGAGGGTTGGCTCCTTTTATTGGTCTGTTGACATTCTTGAAGTTCATGGCCCTCACAACGACAGCCCCAACAAATTAACTTTGCAGAAATTTTATTGGCCCCCGCTTGTCCAAAAGTTGCATCAAAAGAGGGTCTCTTTTGCCCTACGGTCGCGTCACCGCCAATGCCCCTTCTTGGTAAAACGGTTGTTTCACAGCCCTTGATCCTTTTTCCTAAACCTGGATTGAGAGAGCATAAGGGTAGCTGGTCACTCTCGGTTCCCCCCTCGCTTGTCCTCGCGGACAAAGCCAAATGTTTTACTCCTGTTCTTCGCGAGGTGTCCTCTTCAGTGTTGCAAACTTCAGAAAAAGATAATTCCGTCTCACCGGCGAGCGGTGAATAATAAAGCCTTTCTGAATACAACCTCCTCTGAACAATGGCTGCTTCAGATTCCAATTCCTTCAAAGTATGAAATTGCATCCCATACAAATGCCTTCGGAAACTAGGGTGTGCATGAGATAGAATATGTTCGATTACTTCACATTCGTCTGTCTCTTTTTGCCTCATAGAAAAGAGTTTTCTCATTCGACGAATAAACAAAACCCGAGATTCTTCGCTCATTTGGAAGCGATTCAGAATCAAACGGTCGATCTCATTCTTATAATCTACAGAATAATATTCTTCTAAAAAAGCATTTTCAAAGCTCTTGAAATCTTCAAACGGGCGTGAAAACCTAAACCAATCCCCTGCAGCACTCCTTAGCGAAAACGGAAGAATCTTGTCAAACAATGACTTCTCCGAAATGCTCATGACATCTTTATAATTCCGCAATTCCTGCAAATAATCATGCGGCGAAATCTTGTCATCGCTCCCTGTGAAGACTGGAATCGGTAAATTTGACTTCTCGAGAATTTTCTGAACTTTTTTCTCCTCTTCCTTAGCACTCTGCTGTTCAGTGCGAGATAAAGCAAGATTATTTAATTCCCTAATAATTTCCTCCTGAGATTTATCGCTTATATCCTGATTACCCAATAGCTGTCCAAGCAAATCTCTATCAATTTGTACTGCCATTTTTTCTACTTTACTTTTTCCACTACGTAATAACATTCACTTCTGTACGATCTTCGTTGTAAAAAATTAAAAAATCTATCCGTCCGTCAGTCCGTCTATCTTTCAAACCTATAGACCTGACGACAATTTATACAACAAGATATATCCCGGACGAGCCCCCATATGTGAAAGTGTCGCCCCCCTATCCCTCGTTTCTATCCGGCCCTCTGGATTACTTCCTACTTAATCCCTCAATCTCTCCTTTCACCTCACCCTGGGTGCCAAGCGAGCAGATTATATTTGCGCCGGAATTACAAAAGGGGGGGGGTTTCACATAACAATTTATATTTTTATGTCCCTGGTTCGTTTACACATGTACAGAAAGTGAATATACAAGTTGTTAAATGGACAGTACGTTGTTCTTGAAATCATAACATTTTCGTAGGATATATTGGTTTATTATACGTAGTTATATATATACATATTTTACAGAGCGTTTCCATGAGTGTCTTGCATAGACCAAATTACCAAATCTCTAAATATATAGTTGCGCACCTATGGCATAACCATCGGCACTTCCCTTACCACCGAGTTAGCAAAACTATCTCGGTGGGCCTATCCTCAGCTTAAATGATATTCCGTTACAAATGCGTTTTCTTACGCCTTCTCTCTTTCTTTTGGGCATCAATTAATCAAATTCGGAAATATCCACATAATCAAAGCTTTTTCTAAAAAGGGGACTTGGGACAGCAACAGGGGCTGGCATAACCAGATGCTACATTATGATATCCAGTTTAGCCACCATAAGTGGACTAAACTTGAGGAGACGTTCCTCTTTCGTCGATCAATGGGGAAACACTGTTTTTTTGCTAAAGCCCACTGGCTCTTTTTATAGTCGGGGTAAACGTCCGTGGACGTGGACCCCGTAGCGTTGGAAAATTCCACTGCCAACGGTCCTTTGTAAGACAGCTAGCTCCCCCAACCGGGGAGGTAAAAACAGGGGAATCTAACATCCAGCAAAGCACAATCCAATAATATACACTTACAAGCAATAATAACATAAAAGTACACTCATGGAAGCATATTACTTAACCCTACACCTTGTAGCTGGCCAGCAATCAATTATTACAATATACCAAAACCAGTAATGGTCAATCCGACCGTTACAGATTACCAAGCCCATTTTGCCAGGTAGTTGTGGTATTGGAAGATGACTAGACATAACCGAAGAACAGCATGTCACATTGTGAAAAAATATAAATATGCTGACCAAGGCAGTAATTTATTTTATTAAAAACATAAACTAAACGTAACGTTTCAACCTTCTAGCAAGGTCTTCATCAGACTCTGTATCAAGTACAAAAGTAACAAGATACCAAAAACAGGGCATTATATATACACAAAACATTACTCCCTCCAGACTATTAGAAAGTTGTTTTGGAACTTTCTAGCAGGTGGCTTACACTAGTGAATTGTACTTTCCAAAGATACACAAAGAGGAGATAAAGTTGAGACCAGTAATGAATTGCAGAAACAATATTTTGGAACCCTTGGAAAAGAAATTAAAGAAAGTTATTGAAGTGTTAGTAACACAGCAAGAAAGCAGAGCAGTTAAGAACAGTGAGCAAGTAGTAGACCTCATAAAAGGACTTAAGTTAAATGAGATGAAGACGACAATGTTTAGCTTAGATGTAAAAAGTATGTTCCCAAGCATCAAAAGGGGACACGTTTTGGACATTATTAAAAAGGGAATGGGAAAGGAAATTATAGGAGAATGAGATAGTGAAAGAGTAGTGAAGGCGCTGGAAACCATTTGGAATAACGGTTACAGTATAATGGGAGATAAAATAATGTTAATGAGTGAATGACTGAATATAGGTTCTAGCCTAAGCCCAGCATTGGCTGAATTGGTTATGAATGAATGGGAAAAGAAAGTGATAGAAAAAGGAGGTGACAAAATAATTCTGTTTTGCAGATATGTGGACGATTGTTTTGGCATATGGAAGGGAACAAAGAGGCAGCACGACATTTTTGCCAAAGAAATACAAGATGAAGAAAGAGGGATATTATTGGAACTTGAAATAGAAGAAGAAGGCAAGTTAAGCTACCTTGATATATTGATGAAAAGGAAGAGAGGAGAAGAAATTGAAACCGCTTGGCATCAGAAGAAGTGTGCAGCAGGGGTATTCTGCCACAAAAGAAGTGATGTAAGTGAGGTGACAAAAATAAATTTCATAAAGAATATGGAGGACAGAATAACAAAAATATGCACGAAGGAATGTGAAAAAGAAGGCAAAATAAATAGCCTATGGAAACAGCTGGAAAGGAATGGCTATGAGAAGCAGGATAGACTGGACATAAACAGAAGAAGGAAGAAAAGAGGAAGGGGAGAATTGGAAGAGAAAGAAAAAGAGGAAGAGAAAGAAAAAGAGGAAGAGAAAGAAAAAGAGAGAAGGTTTGGAATAAGGAGTATGGGGAAGACCACAGAAAAGATATGCAAAGTGCTTAGGAAAGCGGGCATTAAAACGTACAGGAAGGGAGGGAGAAGCATCTTAGGAATAGCGAAGAATGCAAACAAGAAAAAGGAAAACAGAGAAGAGGAAGAGGAAGGGATTATCTACGAAGTAAAATGTAAAGAATGTCAGAGTGTGTACATAGGAGAAACGAAAAAGAGACTGAAAGATAGGTTGAAACAACATAGGGATGATGTACGACTTAAGAGAGAGAGAAATGCGATATTTAAACACACGAGAGAAACAGGACATGACATAGAGTGGGATGAGGCTAAGCAGATAGGAAGGGAGAAGAGAATGCTAGTGAGAAAATGGAAGGAAGCCAAGGAAATAGAGAAGAAAGGTGAAGAAGACACAATGAACTGGAATGGGGGACTGAAGTTAAACAAAGAATGGAAGAAAGTGTTAGAAAGAGTGGAAAGGACAAGAGAGAAAGAGGAGAGGAGAAGGAAGAAAATGAAGGAAAAAGAGCGTGAGATATAAAGCCCAATCCACATTCTATATGGAAGCATATATTTTTAGCCTTTTAGGTGAAAGTACAATTCACTAGTGTAAGCCACCTGCTAGAAAGTTCCAAAACAACTTTCTAATAGTCTGGAGGGAGTAATGTTTTGTGTATATATAATGCCCTGTTTTTGGTATCTTGTTACTTTTGTACTTGATACAGAGTCTGATGAAGACCTTGCTAGAAGGTTGAAACGTTACGTTTAGTTTATGTTTTTAATAAAATAAATTACTGCCTTGGTCAGCATATTTATATTTTTTCATAATCATGGAAACAAGGCTTAATGGTGTTATAATGTCACATTGGTAGTTAACGAATGCGTTAAAGGCCTTTCACTACGTCAAATTTTAAGTTAGTAGCTCAATGGTTTCCTAAATGGGGAAAGTCTCGTTAACTAACCTCCCATCGAATTCCTACCTTATTGGGTATTGTACAAGCCAATCGAGAATGTATAAATCACATTTAGTTGGCGTTTCAAGTAGACAAATTTCATACTTGTGGTTTGAACGGTTCTTGGGGCATCGCAGTGTTAGACATATGTCGATTGTTTCGTAAATAAGGAAGCCAATGGAGAACATATACAGCATAAAATCAGTGTTTCAAAGGCGCTGTACTTCGCCAAATTTCGGTTTCCCTTTTTTGGGCCAACTGTATATAGATTATTGTTATTTCTTAATCTTCATGGCATAAACAGAAATACACGTGTCAAGAGTGGAGCTTCATAAATACGTAAATGTATTTGAAGAACTTATAACAAGGTGGGCATTCTAACACTTAAAGATCGGCATAATCAAGAATCATCATAGTTGCTATGCACAGACTATTCCAATTGGCCACAGCTGCCAGTTCACCACGCTTAATAGTAGTAACAAGATATTTGAATTGTCATGTTATGATATATAACAGTTACTTTTTGAACCATGTAACGGAACTGAAATTCAGTTACAAAAGTAACTATCCGAACACTGGTATAGCTTAGTACAGAAGTAACTGGAATGACTGTCTTCATATCACTTTAAAAATGGATTTTTTGGCCGTTTCAGTTCGTCAAATTTCAAATGTGTGGCTTGAAAACTATCTGAGGTAACGTAATTCTAAGAGTAATTGATTCTTGTTGTGGTTAAAACTCCCGTATGTAAACCAAACGAGATGATTTGTGTTGCCCAATGCTAGAGACTTCCAAAGTCTCTCTGCAGACAGAAGTTCCGGAGTTATCGACACGTCGGGTAAGAAAGTTGGTCTCTCACGACTGTTCCTCTGGACCGCTTACTGGGATGCTGAAAACGACTCCACGATCGAAAGAAGCCAACAGAGGGAAGCAAACAGATTTTCCTCGTAAGTTACAACGTACGGCGGTTTGATGTATCGCACTGAAGGCGCCAGGAGAATACATAGCAATGGAGTCTCCTGCTTAAGAATTCAATCCTCGCTTCATTGTAAAACAGGCGAAACTGATAATTTCTCTGACATTCTCATTAAGACTCTGGAGAAGAAGCGTGCACGCAAGGCAAAAATCGCTGACGCAGACACCCACAAATTTTGTTTACCATGTAATGAAACCTATCTTTGAGAATAAGGCTTACGGACGAAGGTTGCATACCTCATCCATTATTCATAACTCCTTATCCTTCGTACTTGTCTCGCGGAATGATTCCAAAAAGTAGCTCCACAATCCCATTGGTTGCACACTCGCTTTCTCGGTGTGATATAAAGTGCTTGCACAAAAGGAGTCCCTTTAGAAAAAAGAAGTCGGCATCGGAAATTAAAAGCCCTGCCACCACGTTGAGGAAGGGGAGGGGGAATGCAATAAAAATCTGAAAGGAACAATGATACAAGTAGAATGGAAGATCGTGGGTTGATGTTCCTTCCATGGGTGCAAAGGGGCAGGGAAGTGAGTTGACAGCCATCACGCAGCTTTTTGGTTGTAATTACAGGTTGTCTCCTTCGAAGGAAGCTTTTCGGGGTTGCTATAATTCGGTATCCCTTCCGAGAGGAGTCGGGAACCTGCCATTCCTCCCTCCTTTTGTTTCCATCTGTTGTGTGGCGTTTCTCTGGTTGTGAAATAATGGTGGAATTATGTGTTTTGATAGCATGATCCTGGTCATTGCGAAGCGAGTTACAAAATCCATCAAGAGATGGCACTGCACGTCTCTATATCCTTTTTGCATTATATGGCGTTCCCATTAGCCGTTCTTGAAAAGAGATTGCAACTCTTTTATTAAAACGTAATTTTTGAATAAAACTCTAAGCTCTTTCAGACAAGTTTTTGAAATGGACTAGAAAATTTTCGCTATAATATCGAATTCTCTTGGTTATAAGGAATGCAATGTTACTAGTAATGTCGAAGGTAATAAATCATTTACCTTTTACTCCTAAACCACTACCAAAACGTTCTCCCTCCAAGGAGGGAAAAGATCAAGAACCTCAAAGCAAAAACCCACACCCTCACCTCTTCCCCTGTTGCAGTTGCAGGGGAAAACCTCCATACCCACTAATTCCCAAAGAAACCTTTCCTATCTAGCATATCCTACACAAGCAAAGCAGAGTCCTACGGGACGTTACTTTCACCCTTCCTACCCGATACGAATGATGGTGATGATGAATCTGGAGAGCCTTACTCGACAAGGTTCACACAGACTACATGTGTACTATGTCCTTGCAATACTGTATCTACAGATAATACGCAATTACTTTACTTCCACCTTAATGAGCAAGACGATTCTCAGGGAGAACATTAACCTTGGCTTTCCTTAGATTCTAGGCTAATCGCGACTATGTGGATGAATAATGATATGACGTAATAATCCGTACATGAAGGAAGAAACACAATGAAACCTCCAGGACTCGTACCTGTATCTCTGTCTAAACTGTTCGAAGTATCGTGGTACAGTCACGGGCACTTCTGGGTTGTAATAACCCCATTGAAAATCAATTACAACCCAGAAAACTCTTTGACTGTATCACAAGCTTGTTTTCCCATTGCAGATATCTGGACAGCGACGAACAGATATAAACTTGCAGGCACCACTCTTGTTTCATAAAAGCGAGCAATATTCTTGAAAATGTTGTCGAGGTTCAGGACTGGGCCTGGGAAAGTAATGAGGTAAGACTAATTTAATTGAATTGATAGGTTGGCTGAAAAAAGCCAAGGACATTGGCGTTTCTGTACTTGATTCCTTTAAGACACGAGAGATCCTAAGTTGGTAGATGAAAAATGTGAAAAGAAAACCTACTCTTTATCGATGATCATGACGAGTAGTGTGCCGTGATTCGAAGCATCAACCTCTGTTTCACAGAACCGCCCTCTTCTTCAGAACATCCCAGCAGTTATCGCGGATTCGCTTCAGTGCATGGACGAAAATCACAAATGTGCTACCAGACGCAGCACGTTGCCAAGCTGCTCCTCGAGGGAGGAGAACCAGAGGATCTCGCGTCCACGCGTGCAATGAGGCACAACAAATGCTCATCTCCGATAGGTTAAGCCATGGAAGGCATTCATCACCTCACGGCATCAGATCTTGTTGGTTTTTCTTCCTTCGGGAAACCGGTGATCTGTGCTTCACAACAATGTGATGATGGTTCCCTGCACTTGAAAGTGTGTGTCCGATAAAGTTCATCGCTCTTCTTCTTATTCGGAAAAGAAAGGCAAGTGCTGGTAAATCGAACGTTGCGAACACAATGCGGGATGCTTCAGGTGTATCAGATTGATCGATGGAATCTCGTTACGTTTCCACAGTTCGTTTGCGTTTATGGTGAAGTTATGGCTTCAAATTTCCGGTCACTAGTGAACTGATTATGTGCAACGCATACAATAACTTGCGGGAAATACAGGGCTTCAAAAAAGAAAGAGTTGTTGTTTATTTTGTGTGGATTTTCTACCTGTTTGTTTACACTGATCACCGTGGTGAGAAAGAAGAGAGTGATTAAATGAAATTTACAACGGAGCGTTAGGATGGAGACTCGAACAAAAGAACTTTTTGTAGCGAAGTTACTGAACACGCTGTAATTTAAATGTTTAGCTTAGGTTAGGTGTACAGGTTCGGTGAAGAAATCAGGATTTCCGAACACTAGAACCGAATACGTATGCACGTAGGTTATTCGGGACTGGAAGTCGGTTTTGAAGTAGGATTCGAAACTACTGAATTGTGCCCCAGTTAGTAACATCAAGGTATTTTTGGTTACACAGTGATAACACTAACCACTACATCAATTGAGATAGTTCTGGAAAGGTCGCGCGCTAACCTCGGTCTCAGAATTATTCTTAACTTCATGCAACTGCCAGAACTGGGGAAGAAAAAGGGAGTCCAACATCGTCACAATCACATAACATTCTGTACCAAAAAGGAGGCCCTCGACAATTGGTATTCCTAAAGCGACAAACACAGACTCTCCGGATTAATGGGGAATCCCCCCTAGTAACAAACATTGAGTACATTTTATCCACGGAGAGAAAATAATATTAAACCCATCCACGAAATGTCGGCGCTGATGGAATGGTTTGGTAGGAGAGGGGGAAATGATGGTTTGCCGAAGAAGTGGGGCATAAACCCCCCTCCCTGTGAAGGTTTCTCACCTCTCTCCTAGGTTGTGCTGTATCTTCCAAGTGTACGTTACGAAAACTTCCAAGTTCTTATAGCTTATTGGATAAGAGTGCTGAAAGCAGTGTTTCCAACTTGGTGCAAGTTTAACTAAATTCCAGAAAATTTCTGTCATTTTGCTTGGCAATCGTGACCAAGGAAAAGTGCTGGTAGAGAACAGGACAAGCTTCTGCCTTATACTGATAATGCAAATTTTGTACACGAGACATTGACACAAAATGTACATTATATCGAATACAAGATCTTTTTCTGTCTTGTGTACACGAATCTTGGGGACGACTTTCTTAAATGTAACTAAAGTAAAAAAAATGAAAGTGATACGTCGATTCATCTCGGAGATGTACGGCTTCGCAATGGTCGATCTGTGAAAACTTCTGAAAGTTTAGCCTCCTGTTTCTCAGTAAGTGTGAGGCCTAGAGAAGAAGAAAATGCATGTGTTCATACCTTGGTAGTATATTAACAAATACACCAAGTTTCATTGAAATGTAAATTGGTGGATGTTATGGCCTGGTTGATTTGACATGGAATCAGTATTGGACCATCTTGCGCCTTATTATACCCCCCCAGCAGGCAACACTGCTCGAGATGGAGGTTTTGGGACAGTTGTATAATACAAGATATTACTGTTAGATGGAGGAGGAGATATACGAGTGCTTTAGGAGTGGAAGGAGGGGAAGGGGGGCATAAGATGACTTTCTGAAAGCAGTAAAATCTTGGCGTGTTGGCTGTTTGTCGCCCTGCATCCAGGGGAAGTCACTTTTGCCATCCCGGAAGATCATAAACCAGGATTGTCGTGAAAACGCTTAAACGAGCGATTACACTTAATAAGTTTCTGGGAGAGGGTACCTTCCAGTTGTAGTTCTTGGATCATCTGGAGATCCTTCATCCTTGCGCTCGTTTTTTTTTTTCTCCCCACTCGGGTGCATTGGCGTCTTAGGAGAATTTCCTTCGGTGGGGTCAAGGGTGAGCCAAAGATTTTCAGTTGGGTTCTGCTTTAGTTGTTGTTACCAATATTCTCCCTCACTCTTTCATGCATTGTTTCTCTGCATTTTTATTCCATTATTCTTCTGTTTATTTATTTTTCTTCCATATTATTCCCCTCTTCCTCTCTTTCTCAATCTGTTTATTTGTTCGTTTGTTTATTCATATCTCTATTTCTTTGTTTCTTTCTCAGTCTTTCTTTCTTAGTTTCTTTCTCCATTTCTCCTTCTTCGTATTTTTCTTAAATTATCTCTGTTCGTCTTCTTCTCCATCGTCCGTTTCTCCATCTCTCTATATCTTCGTCTTCTTCTCCGTCTCCATTTCTTATCTTCTTCTCAGTCTCCATCTCTCTTTCTTCATTCGTCTTATCTTTATTTTTATTTTTCTTCGTCCTCTTCTCCATACCTCTATTTCTACGTCTTTTTCTCCATCTCTTCTTCTTCGTTTTTTCTTCAATTCTCTCTATATTCGCATTATTCTCCATCTCTCTATATCATTGCCCCCTTCTCCATATCTCTATATCTTTGCCCTCTTCTCCATACCTCTATTTCTTCGTTTCTTTGTCCATCTCTCTTTCTTCGTCTATTTCTTCATATCTTTATTTCCTAGTCTTCTCCATCTTTCTGTATCCTAGTCTAAATCTCCATCTCTCTTTTTCCTCGTCATATCTTTATTTCTACGTCTCTTTCTCCATTTCTCGATATCTCCATTTCCCCATATCTTCCTCAATTCCTTTATCTCTCCATCTCCTCAATTTATCCATCTCTTTACTTCTTCGTCCCTTTCTTTGACTTGTCATTCCTTCGCCGTTTCGTGTTTTGTTTCTTCTTCTCTCTCTTTTACTTCCATGCTTCTCTAAATTATTTATTTCTTTGTCTGTTTCTCCTACTCTTTTATATCTTCGTTTGTTTTTCTAACGCATAATATCTTCGCCTGTTTCTCTCTTTATTTCTTCGTCTAGTTCTATTCCGCCGTCTCTCCCTCCCTAGACAACCACATAAGAGCGGCGATGGGAGTCAATCGTTTAGCCGCTTTGCACGCGCTGCCCATTGAAGGGCCGTTACACCATCGAGTTAAATTTTCCCTAGCGCTTTTTGCACCAGCAGCAAAACACTCCGGCGGACGAAACAAACGCTTGCAAAGTCAATTTTCCGTTTCGGGTAAACCTCCCGCGGTGCGTTTTGCAAACCATCCCCCACCGTTAGCTTAATTGTCGCAACGTTTCCCCATACTTCTTGACCGCAACTGCGTAAAGACATGGTCCATTGCCACAGCCTCTTCCAGGGCGAGAAGAGGGAAGCAGTAATCTCCAGACCAACAATAGCCGAAGCGATCGACTCCTATTAATTCATGCAACCTTGGACCCTCCCCCGCTCGGGCTATTAATATTGTCTCTTTCTCCGACCCCTCCGTTTCTTTTCCGGGTTCTCCCGGAAACAGAGCTCCGGAGGCTTACCTTCCGGTTATTTATGGTCCGGCCGGGCGATACAATGCTTTTGCATTCAGCGTTTTGCCTCCGTGGTGGGGAAAAAAAGGGTCTCTGACATCGCAGCGACAAAATCTCCCCCGTGTTAATTTCTGGAACTACAACATCTGTCCCTGTGTTAATTTTATAATTACTCTAGCAACAGGCTCTACCTTTTACCCCTCTCCACTCTGGCGCTGGACAAATGCACGGAGACCAAAATGGATTTTGCAAGCCTTTGGAGTTCCATAATTGTGTTTCCACTTTTTTCCCTGTCCGTTGTCCCTTTTCGGTGAGGACTTTCAATGAAATTCCATTATTCCATTGGAGGTAATAAATACGAGGCTCTCCCCATTGGCCTCCCGCAGTAAATTGAGGGGGTTTTGGTGGGGGCTGGTTAAAGTATGTCTAATTGGAAGGTCGTCGATTCGAGCTTTTCTTCGCGACCCCGCTCTCGGGAACGTAGCGATCCAGTATGAATTTGCCCACCGAGGCAAGTATCGCCCAGTGCGAAGGAACATACACACTGGGGAATCCCAAGCGCATCACGCTGAAAACTGAATGCACCAGAACGCATGGATTGATGCACTAAAGTGTGTTTTATGGCCTCTGCGAAGAATCAGTTCACATTTAATGTATTTTGATGCAATTTTTGTATGTCGTAAAAGAAACACCAAAGTACAAGGTGGTTATAATTAAAGTGACGGTGTTCAGAGTGGTACAGCACGGGCTGTAATGAGAGTAGCAGTCTGAAACTTCGTAGATATGATAATGAAGCAATGCGCTCGCGAATTATGCAAAAAAAAAAAAAAAAAAAAAAGTTCCAATTCTCGCCACCAGGGTAAAAAATGGCGCTGTAAGCAGTCAAAACTTGGTATAGTTACAGGAAAAACACTATAAATCACAGAAAACAATACTATTTGTAATAAAATATCGCTACAATTTCACTATTCGAATTACATGAACATTACTAAAGGAAAAAGCAACAAGCGTCACCAACAACAACCAGGGAGCTCACACAATGGTTAGGCAATGTCACCGGCTTTGACGTCAGAGTTACGGAAAATTCCACGTTTTGACTGCTTACAGCGCCATTTTTTACCCTGGTGGCGAGAATTGGATTTTTTTTTTTTTTTTTTTTTTTTTTTTTTTTCATAATTCGCGAGCGCATTGCTTCATTATCATATCTACGAAGTTTCAGACTGCTACTCTCATTACAGCCCGTGCTGTACCACTCTGAACACCGTCACTTTAATTATAACCACCTGGTACATGATATGCATCTTGTTTTCGGAGGCGTTTCTCTGCTGTTGAAGTTGTGTGTCTCGTGTGTGTGTGTTTGCGTGTGAGAACAATGGTGAGTGCGTGAGGCGAATTATGTGACTGTTGTCTCTGAAAATCAAATCATGCCGGGTCCAACGAAATCCACAATTTGCTCTGGAAAGCCCCTTAGAGGACAGGTCAGAGAAATTGTTTACAATGTTGCAACATATTTGCGAAATCAGAAGGAGTTACATAAACATTCAAATTTTGTTAAAAAATACTCAGACCATTCCGCTCCCTCCAGGTTGCAGCACTGAGCAACCAACGTCACCGCGAAGAAGGGAATGGGGAAATGTGGTGTGAGGTGCGCAACAGCTATTTGCAGCGTCTTGTTTTTAAACTTGTCAAGTTATACATACCCCCTAGCGGTAGTTCTGGGGCCTCTCGAACCCTACCGTTACATATGCTGGAGGCACCCTATGTGCATTACCGCTACACTATTAAAATCTATTTATCGCCGTACACTTGCAGGGAAGGGAGTATTTCAGAATCTAGGTATCCCATTTATATTGCCGGCGAGTGTACATCATATACATCAAAGACAATCCAAAACGCTAAAATAACACATTTTGCATGAAGATTATAAAACTGATTCTACCGTACCTATAGTCTAATCTGAGTTACTATTTTCGGAACAAATTATGTACCATGTACTCATTGGAGCTCCAATCCATACGCTCAAAAACCCACAGTCGCTTACTCATCCCTAGCATCAGAAATGCCCCTCCTTACTAGCTTTTCATTTCCCACAATCCCAGACTCAAAAAGGCAGAAACTCACACATTATTGGTTTCCGTCCCCCGCTTGCGGTAATGGACCTTTATTTCTTCATGGCGAGCAATTTTTATTAGATTTGACTTTTCCATAAGGACCCTTTCCATTACCTTAGTTTATTCCTATTTTATTAGATTTTCCGCTCTCTTATCCCAAAACCCATTTCTCCACCTCCCTCCTTGCCTTCAACCCCCCACCCCCAAAGTTAGAAATCCGAAAATTCCATCCCCTCCACCCGGCCATTACCACACTGAAAGCCTACAGCGCGCTGTCCTTCGATTCAAATCAGCGGGGAACTTCTCTGGACGTTAAATTGGGGAAGAGATGCTGCGTTCTTCTCTCCGACTGAACTCTGTAAAATGCACATTACAGTCACCCCCACCCCCCCCGCCGCGCCCCGCCCTTTAAAAAAAAGGATATTGTTCATTTGTTGAAAATGAAACTCGAAAGCAAGTATAAAGATTGCATCTTGGGTGCTAGAAAAAAAAACAGACTACAATTCCAGATTTTCAAAGACGAAATTTCCAAAAATTCAAGGTTAAAAATAACCAAATTGGTCTCAGCTGTTGACACTAAATATTTACGAAGAGTTCTCCATATACATCTTGCAAAGTGTATGAAGAAAATAGGCTTATTTGTTTCTTTCTAACGTGTTAAGAGAGTCTATGTCTATTCTATGCTGTACAGAATGTCTAGTTAGTCGCATCAACTTCCGTTTGATCATTTTTCGCCTTTATTGACTCAATTTCTTTACTCCTCCACCTCTGCACGCAGTATTACTTATACAACTCAACAGTTCAGCATTTCAGTTAAGTCCCCAATATCCAAGTATCCCCTCAAGTCAGTATTTTCTGATGCCACTCAGCAGTTCCTCAATTAAGTAACTCCCAAGTATCCCTATAAGTCAACATCTTGTTATACCAGTCAGCAGTTCAGCATTTCAGTTAAATCCCCAATATCCAAGTATCTTCTCAAGTCAATATTTTCTGATGCCACTCAGCAGTTCCTCAATCAGTAACTCCCAAGTATACCACTCAGCAGTTAAACATTTCAGTAAGTTCCCCATATATCATGGTATCCCCTCAGACCAGTATGTCTTATCCCACTCCACAGTTCGCCAATCTAGTAACTCCATTGCATCCAAGCATTCCCTTAACTCAGTATTTTCTCCTGCCACTTAGCTCTCTACTATCCAAGTATCCTCTTAAGTCAGTGTTTTGCTAAAGAACTCAGCATTCCATCACGTCTCCAGGTATCCGATCAAGTCAGCATTCTCTTATGACACTTAGCAATTCGTCAATTAGCAACACCCTGGTATCCAAGTATCGCCGGAAGTCAGTATTTTGTTGCCCACTCAGCAGTTCAGTTAAGTCCGTGCTGTCATCTTCATTCGATACTTTCTACAGTTCAGAATTCCAACAAGTTCCTAACGTACAACTTCCCAATTTTAGCTCACATCCAGCCGTTTCACAGTTGAATATGTATTTCTGACAGCTGACAATTAAGAAGAAAATCTTTTAATGAAAAGCCCTAGAATTGAGAGTTGTAATCTTACTTAAACGAAGCTAAGAACAACAAGTTTTTTTCTGCCATTACCGCGCGAATTCGTCACTGTCAAAACGAGCCACAATCGCCACCATCTTGAGAAGACGAAAAAGTTGACTGACGCAAAGCAACAGGAGCCGACGCGTTCATAAAAATCGCACTCGCAGCTGAAACAGAAAGTGCAAGGGCGAAAAAAGAGTGGCACTGTAAAGAAACAAAAGCGATTATCAAACATTTCCTTTTTTTGTCGTCCAAACCAAGAACAGCCTATCGGTACATTAAAGCAGAAGCTTCATCAAAATTCCATTACACGTTCATCTGGCATTATACTGTTTTGTCCGTATCACCATTTATTAATCTTTCTTTCTTTTCCTTTAAATCCCCCTTGTCTATTTTTATTTTTCCTCGAGGCTTGTCAAAATGGTCAGTTGAGTCGTAACGCCTGATCGTCTGAATGAAGTGGGAGTGGACGGGTGTGGTGGGGGGGGGACCTCGAAAGAAAGAAGAGTCAAAATGATATATGTTTGCAACTCTTACTGACAAGTCCCTAAATACCTCACGAATCAACCTTGTAATAGTTCTTTCCTTTCCCCTCCCCGGCGCGGAGACATCAGTCTTTTTATCTTCGCGCCCTTGTGCTGTCATTCTCAGTGTTGCCAGAACCGCATGGGAGTTTCTTCTTGCAGATTTTTAGGGAAGCTATCCGCAAAGATTGTGACACATTCGTGAGGTGCAAAACAAACAAAGCATTAGTGTGTGTTTCTGTCTATAGTAACCGATCAATATCTCCGGTATCCTAAATGATAGTTCAGTGTATTCAAGTAACTAGTTACAACCAAGTAATTTTTTCAGGAATTCTATCCGTAACATTGTATATAGTTTCTTTTACAGTTACTTCAGCAAACTAAGTAGCAAATGTTTAACGTGAAGAGCTAAATTTGGCAAATCTGCTTCGAACTACGTGTCTTCTCTGGATGCTAAAGTGGAAGGATTTTCGTGAAATCGCCTCAAGCAAGGATGCTGGGCTTATTGCGTACTAAATTTAGAATATTTACGCGTTATTGCAGTTCGTCTTTTGCCTATTCGCCCCGAAAATTTAAGGATATTCAAAAGGTTTCGAAAAGGTACTCATCGACATCTAGAACTTTCAACAAGGATATTCAAAAGATTTCGAAAGGGTACTAATCGACATCTAGAGAACTTTCAGCAAGGATATTCAAAAGATTTGTAAAGAGTGCTCATCGACGTCTAGAACTTTCAGCAAGGATATTCAAAAGATTTCGAAAGAGTACTCACCGACATCTGGAACTTTCAATAAGGATATTCAAAAGATTTCGAAAGAGTACTCATCAACATCTAGAACTTTCAGCAAAGATATTCAAAAGATTTCGAAAGAGTACTCATCGACATTTAGAACTTTCAGCAAGGATATTCAAAAGATTTCGAGAGGGTACTCATCGATATCTAGAACTTTCAGCTAAGATATTCAAAAGATTTCGAAAGAGTACTCATCGACATCTAGAACTTTCAGCAAGGATATTCAAAAGATTTCTAAAGGGTACTCATCGACATCTAGAACTTTCAGCAAGGATATTCAAAAGATTTCGAAAGGGTACTCATCGACATCTAGAACTTTCAGCAAGGATATTCAAAAGATTTCGAAATGGTACTCGTCAACTGTCAGCAAGTACAAAGTAACGGAAATGAAAATCCTGTTGAATTTCATAGCTGACTTGTGAATGTCAGTAGTTGGGACCGTTTTGCAAGAATGTCCAAGAAAAGTCGACAGGCGCTTAGGAATCAACTAGACATGAAGAACTGCAAGTGAATAAACCATACATTTGTAGAACTCTAGGATGTAGGGAGAGGATCATGATAACTTCACCACTTCATCATGCTTGTTCCAACACTGTCTGCACCCATGCTCACGGTCAGTTTGAAGCTGACAAATGAACTGAACTGTCAGGTCGAATACATTAAGAAGCAAGACAAGCGGTAAAGGTTTCGGAAAAAGAAATAGAAAAACTCGAAAATCTCAACAGCTGTTAACTTCCAAGTTGAGACATAGGAGTTTATTACAGCTTTGACTCCGGGGGGGAGGAAATAAATGGATCAGCGGAGAGAAAGTCGACTTCTGGGAGGGTTGGAAAGGGGGAAGAGAGGAATACAAGATTTCCGGAAACAGAAACGAAATGACGTTTCCGACTAAGCGGGTCGACTGTCATTTGTCATCCAAGGGAAGATGAAGGGATCCTAAGGACACGAGTGTCAGGAGCACATTTGGAAAGGCGTGTAAAATGTTTTGGGGTCCACTAAAGAGAAGATTATAGTTTCCATCTTCCCCCTCTTAGCTTTTTTCCCCCGAAGCGGTATAAGCAGTGTTGCCAGGTACCGAAAATTATCTCAAACATCTATCACACAGGCTATAGAGTGTCTTTTAGTAGAATTACAGAAGAAATAGTAGTCGTGCTTTGATAATATTTGAGTTGAGTGTCGATTCTACTTTAGTGAAGAGGTGAGGGTGGTGGAGGTTGGTGTAAGGAGATTAGAAGAGGTAATGAGGCATTAAGAGAACATGCACTCGTTTGCAAGCCCCCAGCAATTCCTAGAAAGAAACTACCCTCCTATAAATTTCTAGTCAGCGATGAGAATACGTGGAAAAAGGACAGGCATTACTTTTGTCTCCAAAATAGCAGTATGGGCCCCACACCTTCTCGATCTCAACCATGTCAGCAATTAGGAAAAAAAATCCCAAAATTGTCTAACTGTTCATATGCCAGTAAAAAAATTGCGAAAAGGAAGAGTGAAGAAAAGCACTGTGAATGCAAAGAAACAAAAACAAATCTAGACTAACAAGTTGGTGACTATTTCAGCATGAGTTTCTATGAAAGAATCAGGAGTAAAGGTGCTACCGAGAAACGTCTCGATCTCGTTTTAATGGGAATAGGAATGGTATCAAGACCGAGACGACAAAGAGACCTAACACTTGGTGACTTGACCGAACGGGACGAGTTACCGGGTTCGAGTCCCAGCCTGGGCATGGGTTTTCCTTGTGAGTGTTTGTTCATCCTCACATCGTTGCAATTAGCCATCAGTGTCAGTAAAGCAAGTAGGATTTTCAAAGTAGAAATACGTTTCTCAAGGGTTTGTAGCTTCGAAACGAACTTTCAAACTAGTATTGCTCACGAGCAGAGGCGCAACCACGAATTTTTGTCGGGGGGGAGGCAAGTATCAGGATAAATGTACCAATAATAATAATAATAATTTTAATAATAATAGTTATTATTATAACATTATTATTGCTATTGTTATTATCGATTTGCTTCATTTTACTTCGCTTTTTGTGCCACTTTTAGCTGATTTGCGAAGATGTTGTGTCAACCTAATAGGGATGATGTAGATGACTTAAGAGAGAGAGAAATGCGATATTTAAACACACGAGAGAAACAGGGCATGACATAGAGTGGGATGAGGCTAGGCAAATAGGAAGGGAGAAGAGAATGCTAGTGAGAAAATGGAAGGAGACCAAGCAAATAGAGAAGAAAGGTGAAGAAGACACAATGAACTGGAATGGGGGACTGAAGTTAAACAAAGAATGGAAGAAGGTGTTAGAAAGAGTGAAAAGGACAAGAGAGAAAGAGGAGAGGAGAAGGAAGGAAAAATGAAGGAAAAAGAGCGTGAGATAAAAAGTCCAACCACATTCTATATGGAAGTAAATATATTTAGCCTTTTAGGTGAAAGTACAGTTGACCAGGGAAAGCCACCTGCTAGAAAGTTCCAGTACAACTTTCTAATAGTCTGGAGGGAGTAATGTTTGTGTATATATATATAATGTCCTGTTTTTGTATCTTGTTACATTTGTACTTGGTGCAGAGGCTGAAGAAGACCTTGCTAGAAGGTTGAAACGTTACGTTTAGTTATGTTTTAATAAAATAAATTACTGCCTTGGTCAGCATATTTAGTTTTTCCTTTAGATCGTTCGGCGCCCAGGGCCGACTCCTGCCGCCCCCTAGGGACGGTTCTGAACTTGAAAAAACTAAGGAAAGCAGGAACTACAAACGAAGCGAGCAAGAAAATTTTACGAAAAGTTTTTTTTATTTGCACAAAATTTGAAGTTGTGGGCGGTAATTGTCCCCTGCCGTCAATGTTCGCCCCCCTTGTCCCCCCCACCTAGAACTCATTCCCGTCCAGGGTTGTGGGGGGGCAATGCCCCCCTGCTCCCCTTGTGGTTGCGCCACTGCTCACGAGACGAGACAAGCAAATATTTGCTAGACGAGACGGCATTTTCACGAGACAAGATTGAACAAAGTGTCTTCTCGTCTCGAGGACAACACTACTTCCAATGCAAGTTTGCGCGGTTGGTACGTTGTTGATAATATTATTTCGAGACAAGGACGAGAACGAGACATACGTTTACAACTCGAGACTACACAGATCGAGACAGCCATTTTGAACACGAGACGAGAGCGGCCTCATTCAGGAGGCGTCTCGTCTCGGCTATTCCTAATCAGGGAACGCCAATTAAAGAGACGCAAAGATGCGTTCTGAAAAAGTCACTAGAAGCAATACGTGCGTCCGTCATCGTTTTGTCTTCGGACGCTTAGCAAACCGAGAAACAATCAACAAAGAAACACTTGACGTGCAGAATTTGAAGCGTAGACAAACAAACAAACATTCCCAGCTGAAGGCACATCTTCCCCGCACGATCATCTTCGCGAACTTCGTGAAAAAAGAGAACACAAAGATGCGGGCATGACGTGAAAATCAATATGGAAACACGGGGCCCGTTCCTTCAGCAGAACGATTCCCCTCCTCATCCCTCTTTTTGAGAAAAGAAACGCGAGATCTATAGTGTTTGGATAAGAACAGCGAGAGATGGCGCTGAGGTATGTTTCAGCTATGAACAATCCACGGCGGACGTTTTAGCAAACACAAAACCTCCTGCAAAGGAGATTTTTTTCATCTACTTGCTGATTGATTGTTTCTTCCTTCTTACCTCCCTCACTGTTATCCCTTCTCCTCGTTTCACCTTATTCTGTGCTGACACGCTTGTAACAAAAGTCATCGATTTGTTTTCTCGGTCTTCTTGTATCGCCCCAAGCTTTCTTCTTCCCAGTATAGATGTCGTGACATGCTATTATTATTCCTCCGTTCCGGTAATGTTTGTTGTGTTCACATCCATATATTTCCACCTCTCTTTTGGACTGCCAAAAGACTTCTTGTGTGTAACTTGTAAATTCAATATTTGACTTCGTTTCTACATTGGTTAGGTTGTGTCTGAGGGGGTAGGAAGGATATGAATAGTTCATCGCCATGCCTAACATTTCATCGCCGTCTATTTCCTTTCTTGTTTTCTGCAAAGCTCCTACCGCAAGACTCAGTTTAAATATGTTTTCGTTCCCACATACAACTGATATTCTGAGCCACTTGAGATATTTCCCTGATTTTTATGTCGCACACAACTGACACTCTGAGTCACCTGGGATATTTCCCTGATTTCTTATGTCGCACACAACTGACACTCTGAGTCACCTGGGATATTTCCCTGATTTCTTATTTCGCACACCACTGACACTCTGAGTCACCTGGGATATTTCCCTGATTTCTTATGTCGCACTTAACTGACACTGAGTCAGCTGGGATATTTCCCTGATTTCTTATGTCGCACACAACTGACACTGAGCCACTTGGGATAATAGGGCTGCTGGAAAAAAATTCTGCAAACTACCACCAACAGTGGCGCTAGTGTTCCACTATTATAAAAATCGGAAGAATAGACCTTTCTTATGTTTAAATTATCTTCGATTGTTTGTTTAAGTCTATTCGTTTATTTTTCACAGCAGTTTGAAGTAGTAGTTTCGTGTAAGAAATTGAAATCTCTCGTGAACACTTTCGGGCAATGATTTTTTATGATTTCAAATGTAGTTTAAGACCGAAACAATGCATTGAGTGACTTCATTTGGCTTTTGGGGATGAAGCACCATCCAATAGGACTGTGTACAATTGGTTTTCCGAATTCCAGCATGGTCGCACATTTCTCAGTGATGAATTTCGTAAAGGTCGTCCATCCACGTCTGTTGTTGCCAGTAATGTTGATGCTGTGCGTGAAATGATTGAGAGAGATCGGCATGTGACATACCCTGAGATTCAGGCATCCTTGAACATTGACATGCAAGCAATACATACGATTTTGGATGGTCGTCTGAACGTATGGAAACTTTCAAGCCGTTGGATCCCACACAACTTGACCGTAGCTCAAAAACAGGCTCGTGTAAATTGGTGTAAAGAAATGCTAACAAAATTCAACAGAGGCAACTCAGATTTGGTGTACTACATCGCTACAGGGGACGAAACTTGGATCTATTCATACGAACCCGAAACTAAACAGCAATCCACTGTTTGTATGTTTCAAAGTGAGCCGAAACCAACAAAAGTTGTTCGTTCGAGGAGTGCTGCCAAGCAAATGATTGCTTGTTTCTTCGCTTATACCGGACATGTGACAACAATAGGTTTAGAAGATCGAAGGAATGTAAATGCTGAGTGGTATACAACAATTTGTTTGCCAGAGGTCATCAAAACAAACCCAAATCGTCGCATTATTCTCACCACGACAACGCCAGTTCCCACTAAGCACACCAAACTGTTAATTTTTTGTCCAGTAAAAATGTCGAATTAATGACTCATTGTCCGTACTCACCTGATTTATCACCTAATGACTTCTTTTTGTTCCCACACATGAAAAATAAGATGCGTGGTAAGCGATTTGTGTCGCCTGAAGCAGCTGTTGACGCATTTCGAACAGCGGTTTCTGAGGTATCAGCTTCAGAGTGAAAAAAAATGCATTCAAAATTGGTTTGAGCGTATGCAAAAGTGTATCGATCTTAAGGGTGAATACTTTGAAAAACAATAAAGCCATTCCCAGAATTCCACGTATTTTTCATATTGATTGCAGAAACTTTTCCAGTAGCCTTCGTATTACCCAGATTTCTTATTTCACACAAAACTGACCCTCTCAGCGACTGGGAATATATCACAATTTTTTGGTGTCACACAACTGACGCTTTGAGCCATTCGATATGCCTCACTATATTTCGGACATTCACCTACGTCTGGCAGCCCTATAATGTTCAGGCAACAAATTTGACGACATCTGATATCTCCCTGATTAAATGTCCCATAACTACTGATATTAGCCCCATGCACTATATTTATTTTACGTTAGCTGAAGGATGCTTTGTGGAACAATGAATTTCATACGTTTGCAATAGATACCAACTCTCAATATACCGTACTTACTGAACTAAACTGTGTAGATAATGTGAAACCTTCCTTGCCCTTCATGTACTTAAGCATGTTTACATTTATCATTTTTTTCCATCTGTACTGATTTTCCTGAGCCAACTAAATCAATTTACCGTCAGGATTTAAAGAATATAAAATTACCCTACTACCTTCGGGTAAAATAGGGTATATCACACCAGTAGCGTACGCAGGATTTCATCAAGGGGGGTGTTATTTCGAAAACATTCTACAAATTCACATTACCATTGTTTTATTATACTTTAATTAATAATAATAATTAATAAATTAATATTTTTATAATTAATTAATTAATTAGTTTAATTACTACTAATAATTAATACTAATGCAGCTGCTATTTATGAAAGAAATAGAACAAAATTACATTTCTTTTGTTTCAAAATAATTGTCTAGTCAACGTTATTTGTATATGATAAGTGAGACATTTTAAGTGTGAAGAAAATCCATAAAAACAAGCAAATATATTAAATTTATTGAAATAATCGAAATATGAAACTCATTCAAGGAGCCGCAGTGGTCTAATCTGACAACCTCGTGGGATATCCGGGTTCGATTCCCGGAATTGGTTGGAATTTATCCAGCCTTGTCTCCGCACCCAGCCTCATAGCAATGGGTACCTGAGAGCAACCTTGGGGGATGAAGGCTGCCGGAGCATGGTGCTGATCACATCACCTGCAAAATATTTCGAGATCGAGAATCTTTGGGGCCCACCATGGCACGTTGCTATATGCACGGGGGAATTTACATTACCTTTACCTATGGAACTCGCCCAGGATGATGATGAAGCGCGAGAATACATGTTGCTAAATTCCACTGAGTCTATGTTTTCGTTGAAAAGTAAGTTTATAGACATTCCAACACATTTATCACTTGTAGGTGATTCACAAAGCACTTCTTCAACATTATTTAATGATGTGGATGTAGACTCAGCATCACTTGAGAGTTCACAAGGGGATGTGAAATCAGTACCGGGAAGAACGTTTGCAATAAGGACGAAGCAAGGAATTTTCACAATTCTCGCGAAAGTCACTGCGCGACTTTTTGCAAAAAAAAATTGCAAAATTGAACTTTGCGGCCGCTTAGATTGTGTTTGGAATGTTGTGTTTTTCTTCATGCTCCATGGGAATAATAATTCAAATTACTATTATTATTATTATTATTACTGTCGCAGATCTTTGACTGTGATGAATTAGCCATTTTTAATTTTTTTCTACAGCATTTTCCATAATATTTCAAAAGCTCAAGGGGGGGGTTTAAACCCGGTAACCCCCCCCTTGCGTACGCCACTGTATCACACATAAAAACAAGTATAAAATCTTACATGCATTGAAAACACAATCATGATGAGTATATCAATTGTATCAACCGTACTTATATATCGGGAGTCAACATATCCTGTGAATCATACAGCAAACTATCAATTTGAAATCGTATATTTCCTGAAAATTCCGCCAGGCAGCAGCAGTATTCAAATATCACTATCAAGAGTGTAGAACAAATGTATGGTACAAACACTTCTCCGATAATAATACATAAACTTATCATTAGGTGTTTAAATAACTAGCAGTAAGCATTATACATATTCAAAGGCAATGTGCAAAGGCATATGGCATTGATGAACAACTCTCTTGAATAAGACTTGCATGCCTAACATATTTAGGTGTGTGTTCTGTAATGGAATTGAGTCAGATTGAGTTCTTACATTCAGATATATATACGTACCATTGTCAGTGTTGCGCAATGACACCTTGTATACATTTACGCCTGCCAAGATTCACTTGCAGGGTTGCCAACCCAAAAGTCAATTTCTCCCCAGCTCACGTCAAAGTGAGAGTTTACTGTATGATGCACTTATCTAAATTAATATGTATAAAGTAAACATAGGATTAAAAAATTCAAGTAAAGCAAACTTACAATAAGAGTACTCACCACCCAGATGCCCGTTCTCGTAGCCCGGATACTCCCCGTTCTCCAGCCTGTGTCGCTTGATGTGGTGGTTGTTCATCTGAGTGGCGGCGATGGACAATCCCACTGTGGCCCTCTTCGGCGGCCGGCCCGGTCTGGAGCTGCATCATAGTAAAGAGTTACTCGGGATTAGAGCAAACTTGTGTTAGTAGGTTAATCTAGGGGGAAACAGTGGGGAGTTGAGAACTTATAGGGAAGGATGTTTTTTTGTCGGTGCTTTGAAATCAAATTTCGTTTTGTTTCGTTGTAGAAGGGTCTTGTTTGTAAACTACTACGTACGGGGTGGTCATTTAAGATTTAGCCTTAGCTTTAGATGTAGTCTATAGAAGAGAATCACCTCCTTTTAGACGTCCTGGTGTCAAGTTGAATAGACTAGTAAATACCAAACAAAATTGTAAATTTGAGCTTAGAGAGCATATACCTATCTAGACTTTGTTGTTTGCTGGGGTGTTGTAAGGGTGGGAGGAGATGGATCAAGCAGAATCCTTACATTGGAACATCCACTGGATGGACTATCGTTTATGTAATCGCTAAATTTTAGATCAAAGCATTTGCCCACATAAAACAAAGACTTGTTACTTTTACATGTTTCGAAGGTACGATCGACTCCTCCACCTCCCATAATTTACTGTCACGCAACATCTCTGCACGAGGACCTAGCAGAAAATATACGGCCAGTATTGTCTCCAGTATCATCGTTATTACTGTCGAATCATACAAAATCTTTTTAGCCGAGTTATTGAGTAAAATGCGGCAAAAACTGCAATCGTTATCCTTAGATATATGCAACATTATATTCCAATGTTTCGCTGGTGGCCTATAGTTGAAGGATAACACTGGTGAATTTCTGTCTCTGCTTTACACTGCAACATTATTCCCGTCCACTTTGGGGTCAAATAGGCTAATCGGGATTGGGCTCAGAGTTTAAAGTGGGATCTGAACAACTTCTCTGTGTGGCTTCACCGGGTATCAAACCTGGGATCTCTTAACTACAAAGCGACAGTGAGGAAGTCCAGAGGTCAGCGAGAGCATTTAATTGATTGATTTTATTAATTTTACTTCGCTTTCTCCCATTTTTGATTAATCGTGAAGATAAGGATGAATGATGATATGATAAAATTGATGAAGGGACATTCACAAAGAACACCCACGCTTAAGCCGTAACTCGAACCATTTAAAATCGAGGTGTCTCTCTCTACATCGCACTCATTCAATATTTACTGTGCGACTGCATGTTCTTAATTTCAACCGCTAATTTCACAAATGATATGCATCAATAATTATTATGATGGGGTAATGTTAGCATAAGCGCAAATACCTATAGCTTGGTACAATTTGAATTCGGATGCAATTTTAGCCAACATGGAAGTAGGCAATCATAGCATCTTCGCTGTAACAGTGGTTGCCTATTAGCCAATGATGAGCTTTGTCATTCGCATCAGAAAAGGGCTTTATTGGGGTGGAACATGGATAGGCAGTTTGGTTCGGTTGCTAGGATAGGTGTGGGAACGATTATACTTATCTATGTTAGTAGCGTTCAATAATGAATAAGAACCGCTTCGTGCAAAATTAACCTTAAGTTACAAGCAATCTTTAATTCTCTCAGTATTCGCAATGAGTACTGAATTCACACATTTACATTAATATATATTCATTGTAACAAATATATATCTAATGCTATTATCGTATCTTTAAAAAAATCTGAATATAGGTAGTTGGGAATTTAAGGAAACCGTGCAAAATGCGCAATTTGTCCATAAAATATTTTCTTCCAATGCTATTAATGATGTTAAATTATCGGTTCACTTTTGCTCCAAGCGGTTCCATTAAAGTTATACAAATACTATTTTTATAATCAATGACAATGGAATATGAAAAATAGTCTACTCTAATCGCAAAAACACAACTTCATTATTACAACATTTAAACTCAATTTCAAAAATATACAAGAACTGCTTTTGAAATTGTCAATGTCTCATGATTTGTCACAGCATTTGTTGTAATGTTATTCAACGATTACTTCATTTCGTGTACAGGGCTATTTCGTTATTGAAACAATTTCTCAGATTTGCTACTATTGACATTTGTTACCCAACAATAACTCACAATTTATGGTGCTAGAACAATTTGCGTAAACGTTTTCTCACCCAGTAATTTTCATAAAATTGCCTAATCAACAATTGACATGTATATTCTCATACATCTCTGGTATTTTTTCACATGTTTTATGATTCCTAGCGAAGGTAACGTCTTGAAAAAAAGTGTAAGCTTCGTAATGCTTAGTAGTAAGTGGACAAGTTATTTTACCATTAATTTACTGATTTGAAACGAACATTTTAAAGCTCATATTATTTCATTTTAAAAAAAAAATATTTCTGTCACACAAAACATTTTTGAGTAAATAAATGAATCCGGAAAGATAAAGCAAAATACTTTGTACGTTGATAATGGATATTCTAATATCACATCCTCTAATCATTATCCTAAACAAATTCAAATGCATTTGAAATCATTTAATTAAAATTTTCTGGAACGATTCTGTTCACGAAAATGAAACTTTGTAGTGTTAATGATATGCAACATAATAGTTGAATTATGAAGATTTGGATGTTAAAAATAATAATAAATACACATTCAATTTTTCAATACAAATGCTTTGGCCACTGGTACTTACAATATGGGTAATGACGCTCCCCTGGAAGCATTAAAGACAAAGGACATGATGAGGATTATTATTTCCAGAACCTCTCAGAAAAGTTGTAGATTTTGCTTTGCTTAATTCATTCCAAATTCAAAAACGATAAGACTTTTAACAACACTCACAACTGATCACAAAGATACTGACAATTAATGAAGCACATATGCATGCATTAATTTAAACATACTACTAACAATAATAATAATATATAGAAAATAAAATATGTTAAATGGGGGGTTATAGTGCTGGGCTTACTTAAATCCTTACTTGAATCAATGAAATTTGAAAAACGAATTTATAAATCACTTTCTTTTAACCCTACTTCACAATTATGATGACCAACTTTATAATGCATTCAAATATCTTACTAGCTTGCCATTGGACCGGGTTAAAACATTTCAAGTAGCTTCAAGATGTTATGTAAAAGAAGTGACATTACAGGAAGTCTTTCCAAGCTATTAAAATTTGTCAGTTCAATGACAAAAACAATCGCCTCGTAATCAAATTCAACGCCCAACCATATATCTTTTGTATCCAGAAGGAGACTCTAATTAATACCCTTGCAAAGTAAACTTCCTTCCATTTGTATTCGTCTATGGCAATACGTCAACGACTTGCAGTATTTTATTGTGAAAATTTTCCTCAATCAGCATTTGCTATCCACACAATTCTGGTATAAGTTTGTGGATCTGAATCTGCTGCTTGCAGAATTTGTAAAAATTTCTCAAACATTTTCACACATCTGCTTGTAGCAGAATTTTTGTGAAAGCTCTTCAATCAACATTTTCACAGATCTGTATAGCTGCCATAAAATGTACAATATTAAAAACAGCTAGAATATTTTTTTAAATTATTTATTAGAATATTTTATCATGCCTAAAGATAAACAATAATTGTAATTGCGTTCATGATAGATATATTTTGACAATGAATCATTAAAATTACATTCATTAGGTTAACTATGAAAAGGCCGTTTAATACTTGAAAAACGGTAGTTTGATGACTGCGGAAATAGACAGTCACTTCTTAAGTCAGCATTTTACAGTGTGCTTCTGCTAGATTTTTTGTTAAAATTTGTCAGTTAACGAATTCACACATCCGCTTATAGCAGAATTTTTGTGAAAGTCTCCCAATGAATATTTTCCACACATCTGCTTCTGGTGGTTAAAATTTCTCAACATTTTCACCCATCTGCTGCTTGCAGAATTTTCGTAAAAGTTCCTCAGGCAAAACTTGCGTACATTTGCTCTTAGCAGATTTTTTGTGATAGTGTGTTGGTCGATAATTTCACACATCTGCTGGAAGAAACAACCTGAGAGCAGTCTTGAAAAAGGAATCCTTTTTCCTCCAGAGCCACAGACCTGGGAACGGCCAGCAGGATAGATTTGGAGGAATGGACAATATATCAAGAGGGCAATTTCATTTTATGATACCAGAAGCACACAACACCGATCTATGCAGGTATAGCCCTGGCTAATCACGTGACCCACATCGTTGCCACTGTCGGCAACTAGCCAGAGGCAACAGGGCGTTCGTTCTCGACCTCCGTTGCAACATATAGATAAAAGATTGTGGTAGTCAAACGGGGTAAATTGGGTGCCTTTTAATTTGGAGAACCGGAGACAGACAAATGGAAAAATCTACCAATTCGAATGCCATAAAAAATATAAAGCAATAAAAAAAAACGAAAGGTATCCGAGGAATGCTGACCAACGACAACCAGAAGAGGAGGAATGGTAAGTTGCAAGGTGAAATGGTGTCTGGTTCAAGGATATTGCAGACAAATAAATAAAAAAGAGGGAGGGGAAACTGTTAAAAAAGGAAAAGTGGTTTATTGCATATTTGCAGTAACTACTCTCTGCGTGTTCTTGTAACCGTCTGTGTATCCTTTGCAACCACACTCGCATTTTACAGCCCACACACATTTACTCACATGCATTACTATGTAGTTCAGTTTTTGTTTCTGACCTATATTTACTTCTCGCATATTCTACTGTGTAGTGTGTCTAATCTAATCTAATGTGTTTGTGAAATCTGATGGTAAGAGACCTGTAGGAAGGCCAAAACGAAGATGGAGGGATTACGTTGAGATGGACCTAAAGGAAATCGGTAGGGAGTATATAGATCTTGCTCAGGATAGGGACAGATGGAAGGCCTGTGTTGCTGCAGCCATGAACCTTCGGGTTTAACAAGGTTAGACAGTTAGTTAGTTAGTGTAGTGTGTCTGGACAGACATTGAGCAGCAGTAGATGATATTTGGCAACTATACAAGATATTGAGCAGGAGTAGCAGAGACTAGTTAGCAGTAGCAGAGATTTGGCAGCAGTAGCAGACTGGGCAGAATTAGGAGGTATTGAGCCGCAGTAAGAAAGACTGAGCACCAGCAACAGAGACTGGACAGCAGTAGTAAAAATTATGTGGCAGCAGAAGCAGTAACAGCAGCAGTAACAGAGGTTGGCCAGCAGCGGCAGAGACTAAGCTGCAATGGCAGAGATTGGGCAGCAGTGGCAGAGACTGGGCAGCAGCGGCAGAGACTAGGCAGCAGTGGCAGAAATTGGGCAGCAGTGGCAGAGACTGGGCAGCAGCGGCAGAGACTAAGCTGCAATGGCAGAGATTGGGCAGCAGTGGCAGAGACTGGGCAGCAGCGGCAGAGACTAGGCAGCAGTGGCAGAAATTGGGCAGCAGTGGCAGAGACTGGGTAGCAGCGGCAGAGACTAAGCTGCAATGGCAGAGATTGGGCAGCAGTGGCAGAGACTGGGCAGCAGCGGCAGAGACTAAGCTGCAATGGCAGAGATTGGGCAGCAGCGGCAGAGACTGAGCAGCAGTTGCAGCGACTGAGCAGCAGTTGCAGCGACTGAGCAGCAGTTGCAGCGACTGGGCAGCACTGGCAGAGATTGGGCAGCAGCGGCAGAGACTGAGCAGCAGTGGCAGAAACTGGGCAGCAGCGGCAGAGACTAAGCTGCAATGGCAGAGATTGGGCAGCAGCGGCAGAGACTGAGCAGCAGTGGCAGCGACTGGGCAGCACTGGCAGAGATTGGGCAGCACTGGCAGAGATTGGGCAGCAGTGGCAGAGATTGGGCAGCAGTGGCAGCGACTGGGCAGCAGTGGCAGCGACTGGGCAGCAGTGGCAGAGATTGGGCAGCAGTGGCAGAGATTGGGCAGCAGTGGCAGCGACTGGGCAGCAGTGGCAGAGATTGGGCAGCACTGGCAGAGATTGGGCAGCAGTTGCAGAGATTGGGCAGCAGTGGCAGAGACGGAACAGAAGTAGCAGAGATTGGGCAGCAGTGGCAGAGATTGGACAAATGTCTTCTGATAGAAAGGAAAGGAGAACTCCTACGTTCTTCGGTACGTATCTACACATATTTTTTGACACTTGTAAACCTCGTGATGGACGAAACGCCCTTCCCCCGTGCGAAATTTAACCGCGTGCATCCCAGTAACCTTCCGGAAGAATTAGTCCCATTACGAAGCCATACGACGAAATGAACAGAGGGGACGGAACTCCCATTCAAGAAGTTTATGGACGAGCATAACACGTCCCTGATTCGCCCTGGAAATGAATGGAGCCACTGGAAAAGATTTCCAGCGCTGGAAGGCGAAGAATTCCCCCAACCCTATCCACGTCATCTGTGTTCCGTAAGTAATGAAGAACTTCAGTATTTTCGCCTTCGTCATTTACGGAGATATAGACACGGAAATACGCGCGTGTAATGCTCGAAGTATACCCTTACAGGACACTTCTTTTCTCCCTTGCGTCGTAACAAAGAATTGTGACTCATAACGAAGTGAAATGACATTACATAGTTTTTTAATCCGTTTTTCACTTTTTTTTAAACCTCACCCCGAGTAACAGGTTAAAAAAATTACAAAATACTACTTTTTGAGCAGAACAGGTTCTTTTAAGAAGATTATGACCAATACTAAACCGCGTAACAGCTCTGTCATGGCCGGGACCTGCGAATCATCATTTCGTTGGTTGCGACGAGTCCCATCGTCGCTGTTACGACTATATGACCACGCTTTGGGTTCCGAAACCGTGACATGTTGTCTATTTTAGACATCATACATAATTAACATGGTTATTTATAATGTACTTGTGATGACGTCCAACATATTGACGAACATGGATGTAGTAAAGTAATTACGTTAAGTTTTGGTTGTTGAGAAAAATATAAAAGAATGCTGTGACAGTATTATATATACGGTATCGTCGAAAGTGATGTTTACCGAAAGTATCTCATATTATAGAGAAAAGTATAGTGCATCGCAAAAGTCAATTAAACTGTTTAAATTCTTTAAAACTTTGTCTGTCTTCATTAAGTAGAAGACAAAGAAGAATTTCCTATAACGTAAGTGCCATCTCGTGTATGCTATGGAGTTTCCATATTCATGTTTTCATGTGTTGCTAGGCACTTATTCACTTATTCACTTCACTGTATTTGTATTTCACTTGTATTTTCCACATACGTTTGTGATTGGCAGAAATGAGAAATAAAATAAATCATATCATTCATGTATTCGTCTGCAATGGTTCTCAGTTCGAGTCACGGTCAACCATCACCATGGGGCCTTTACATGTGTTTCGCTAAGTACGTTTGCTGGAATTGTACCTGCTGAACGAAATCACATCCTCCCACCCACTTTCTTTCTGTGTGCCGACCTCTGTGGCGGAGTAGTTAGCACACCGCGCTACGACACCGGGGATCCCAGGTTCGAATCCCGGCATGGGTGTTCTGTGAGCGTCCATTCATCAATTTCATCTTATCACTAATCCTCATCGTCGCGATCAGTCAAAAGTGGCAGAAAAACGACGCCCAAAGAACTAAAATCAAATCAAAAGCCATCAGTATGAATGCAGAAACTTATCTTCAGAACCTTACCGGAAAAGAAACATTATGAGGGAAACCTGCTTGAACCCTAATGAGGACCTGTGTATTCCGATGGAGGCCCGTACATGCAAAGCAAGTGACACTCAACACCCAAGCGGTCGGTGTGACTTCGAATCACTCACACGGTGTGAACACCTGGTTGCAGAAGCGTGGGAGTGAAGGTTGACGTGTGTGAGAACATTAATATGACTCATGTGTGGATTAAAACCACGCATGTATCGGCTATTAGGTTGATAAGGACGTGGGAAAATGGCACGGTAACTCAGCTCCTTAAAAACCACTGAACTCTCATCTAATCAATGCGGTAAGGCATTTCATGTGACAATATAAGCCTACTTACTATTATAAAATAATAGGCAGAGAAGTTCAGGTTATGTTGGAAGTTTCCACAACAGTTAATTCATAATAATAACTCGTGGCGCAACAGCCCATTAGGGGACCGGGCCTACCTACCCACTGCCGGCCTCACTCCCGCACCAGAGGTGGTAGATAAGTTACGTGGTGACGTGTGGTCAGCACGTCGAACCCCAAGTCGTTGTTGTAGGTTCTAATGACCAGCTTACGTTACTCATTCGTAGCTCCCCAATTTCCTTACGATGGTGGGTGGTCTCCGGTCCCATACACAAGCCGAAATCTCAAGAGAAATGTTGTTACGGTTCCCCCAGGAGACTTCAACCTGTGCGCGGCCCGTAGCCGGAGCCCAGACTGCAAAGCCACGGTGCGGGACATACATAATTTATAGTTTTATAATTATTTATAGGAACTTACGCAATTTGGGTGACATAGTCGATAAAAGGGAATACAAAACATCTGTCTTGATGTGGCAATTAAAAGTTATTAAAATCCTAGTTTTTTTATTGGGATCCATGAAGTATAAACGATTACAAACCCTAACACACACAGGCCCTCACGACATCTACACGAGTGACATCTACAAGTAACATATAAAACTATAACCAGGCCGAAGGAAAACACAATTCTAGAAGGAATTTCCTGAGGGAAGTAAAACACGATAAAAATAAAGGGGGAAGAAAAGTAAATAAGACAATCTTGAGCAAATCTCCCAGACCAATTCTGCGCCGTGGAGTCTTACTATCTTTCGCGGCAGCTCTATTACAGGCGCGAAAGTTATTTCCCCAATACGTTCATAGATGTCACCGCCGTAGCCAATTGACAATATCGCCGGGTCTCAAGGTGTCCACTTGTGCTGAACACCCCCAAGACCAACAAACCTAATAATGTCTGATCCCCGAAGAGGGACAAAGTAAGAACTCCAAGGAAGATCGAAGGGAGAGAGAAGATGAAGTAGAAACATAGTAGAACTCGCGGGAGAAGAGTAAAGGAAAAGATATAAAGAAAAACAGTCGTTGGCGAATAAATCCTTAGGAGCATTCTTCACCATAAATACGATTCATCTGGTTCTGCACAGCCTTTATACCTTAAAAGCACTAGGTTAGCTTCTCCCATAAACCTATAAAGTGGCCTTTATGCGTTCGTAAAATGGTTTATAGGTCCTATTTCATCAAGGCTCCGGGTGTGATAGAGGGACACCGATTGCCCGATCCCAATAAAAGCCAACATTTTACTTTGACACTAATGGCCCTGTCGCGTCGCTTATGAGACGATCCGAAAAGGGAGGGATGAAATATGTTCGGAGTCCCCACGTCTCACCCTTCGTCCATTTCTCCTCTGCTTCCTGTACATGTGTACTCCTACACCTTGGCGTATTTCCTGTTTCCCGGCGGACAGTAAAACAAACATGCCATCTAGGAGCTCGTTTCCGAAGCTTACTTTCGTCAGCAACTCAAGGCTTGTCCTGTCCCTTTCGTCTGGTTCGTAAAGCCTGGTTGTCGGGTCGAAGAACCGGTGCAAGTGTAATTTTCGCGCTCTTTCAGCTTCTTTCTCAACTCTTCTTCGCTGGTTGTTTTCTTTGTTATTTCTTTAACGCTTAATTCGCTTCGCGGTTGTACATCTTACGCTTAAATCCCATCGTAGTTAATCCTCTCGTGCTAATTTATATTCGCGGTTATTCATTTCGTTTCTATTTCTCTTCGCTGTTATTCCTCTCGCGCTTAATTCCCTTCGCGATTATTCCTATCGGGCTTAACCATTCACAGTTTTAACTCTCGTTTCATTTCCCTTCGATGTGATTCTTCTCGCGCTTAATTCCCTTCGCGTTTATTCCTCTCACACTTTACTTATCACAGTTATTTCTCTCGCGCTGAATCCACTTTGCGGTTATTCCCATAGCGTGTACCTCTCTTCAGGGTTACTCCTGTCAAGTTTAATTCGCTTCACGGCCATTTCTCTCGAACTTAACTCTTATCACGGTTATTCCTATCGCGCTTCATCCACTCCGCGGTTAATCCCATAGATCGTAATTTTCTTCGCGGTTATTCCTATCGAGCTTGAAGTATCTTCGCGGTTATTCCTCTTCAGCTTAATTCGATTCGTGGTTATTCCTCTCACTCCTCGTTCTCACTTTTTCACATGTCAGCTTGAAAGCGAGTTTAACTGTTCTCAGCATCCAATAGCTCGTCGTACTTTCCAGTTGGCACCTACGTCATCTCAACATTGCACCAATCCCTTCCTATTTTGCCAGACCTCACGCGATTCACAGGCTCGCCGTCTTCTTTCGTTCTGACCGGAGGCCTTGTCCCTAGCATACAAGTTTGTAGGACAAGTAAAGATTTGAAAAAGTCAACTTCCTACGAGTTAATCAAGTGACGCAAAATTCAAGCAAAACTGGGACAAGAAATATTAAAAATATTCATAGCTGCAGTCGTAACACAATTATGCACGTTTTATGCGAGAGCAAATCTTTCAGAATGACTTCAACGATCGCAGGAAGAGCGACCAGGACAGGAAGAACGCTGGTGCGGCCATCTGGTGTGTTCAAGTGTAAACACAACTTTTCATCTTTTATAAACCTCATCCCGAAAGGAAACCATTAAGGAACATTCCTTCGAACTCCAAACCAGAAGTATTCCAACGTCTGTTCCCGTTTTCTAGTTCCCACTCGTGTTGGGAATAAAGTCCTGGATTGTTGGAAAGGAAGGGAAAAAAGCATCGTAAAAGTTTATCTTTCGCTTCTTTCTCCTTATGATGTTTTCCATCTTGTCAGGGTTTTGATGGGTGGGATGAGCGTGCTGCGTGTATAAATACACTCTGAAACAAGTGCAGAGAGAGGGAGAGAGAAGCAAAGAGCAATTGGCTTGAGAGGCAGGAGCAATGTTTATCCAGAAACAAAAAGTATCCTCATGCATGCTTAAGTGCATTATTAATTGCTCTAAGCGCCTAACTGATGCAGAAATAGGATGCATTGTACATAGAAACTTCCATCTCGTTCTTATAGGACATAATAAATGTGTAAAAGACGAGCCACTGTCAATTCGCCTGCGGTTATGCTAAATATGAGTTGCTGCGGAAAGCAGATAAGAGATGTCGCCAGTTCCTATCCTTTAAAAAAAGTGGCAGGTTAGACGTTGAGACGGTCTTTGTAAGCAAATTCAGATATAATGTATTTGCACACAAAAAAGCTAGCTTTCTTGAATTATCAAAATACGTTTGATTGAGTTTTCAGGTAACTACAATCAAAGAAACACCGTAGCCTCTATTAAATGTAATGAACTTTGCAAATTTAGCTAAACTAAACTCTATGACAGTCACCCTTAGAGAGCTAAGGGTAGTCAGGCAGGCTTTCCTAGGGTGTCGCGTAGTCGGTGAGTGTACGAAATAGCTCCCCGATTGTCCTCGTGGTTCTGGGTCAACACCAGGGCCGGACTGCGACTACCAAGAGGGCGCCGATTGTGAGCAGTTGGGGGGGGGGGGGTAAAGACGCCGGACGTGTGTCTACGGAAGGGCATTGAGAGGATGCATCGGGATTTTGATCGGTGGGGCAGTTCCGTCCTGGTCAAAACCGACGTTTTGAGACTCACATCGGGGATCGAACTCGCGACTGTTCTTACCAGAGACGAGAGTTCTTAGCTAGTTTACTTGTTAACTCTAACAAGTAGCCAAATTTGGTCGTAGTTGCTAACAAATAACTGGTGTTGGTATTTGTGGTCAATTTAGACAGCAGATGAGAGATCGTTATTTTTTTATTCCAGTTTACTTGCATATCTCAACCCTCGTTTTGAGTTCCAAAATTTCGGTATTCATTCAGCATTGTGAAGGCAAGTTGAAGTCACTTTACTCCTCTCCTCCAAGGCTTGTCGAGCCCTGGAATCTCATTCATTTGCATATTTCTTCATAGAGAGATGCAGTGGTTTCAAGACTGAACCGTTTCTCAATGAAACCCGCTAGGCTGCTGCACTTCCATCCAGAAAACATCCCCAAGTCAATTAACGACTCTGTAAATAAACATTTCCTTTTCAAAAGGTACATATTTCCCGCCTCTTCTCTTCCTCGGAACATAAAGATATTGGATCTCTCCTGAAAGAATCTCCTTAGTATATACAAATGATTCAAAGAGGGAGAGAGTGGTGTCTTCCAGCTCTTACCGGCTGTGAGGGTGGAACATGCGACTTTGGAAAAAGAAGCGCGCATGCACACCCTAGCCCCCTTTTACCCATCCGTTTGTTTATTTGAAAACTCCGTTCTGCTGAAGCCTCAGCCTTGGAAAGACAATCTGGCCACTTTGTAGGTCTTTTCTTTGGCGGACTTGCCGCCGTCTCACTCAAGCATCTTCTTTGTGGGTCGCTTCTGCACCCAGAGATCCTGATAGACCTCTGGAAATGTAGCAATCCACATGCACACTTGCCAGCTCCTGCACTCTTTACATAACCAGGCAACCATAATTCATAAATTCCATAACGTGCCCCCACCACCGCCATCAGCTTTGCGAGAAAACAAAAAAGCTATCGTTAACGGGTAAGCGTTCTTTGAGATGAGTCCCTTAATGGCTCATCAAACCGGTCCAAAGGAATCTACAGCGATATGGTTCAGAACTGCTGACTAAAGATACATTTATGTACACTATCTGAAAATGCGATAAACCGCAATATCCATAGAGCCTGTGAGAAATATTTTTTTAAAAAAAGAAATACACATCCAGTGACGAGAAAGGCTTATTTATAGAAAAATTGGTGCTTCTGTTTCTTGGCGAAACGTCGGGTTGCTTACTTGTTGCACGATTTCTGATAAGAAAGCCCTTCGAGAACTAGAACCTGGATGTCAGGTTGACTCACTGCCTCTATATAGAAAGAATCACTGAGTAACTTGATACAATGTGGGCAAGAAGCCAGAAAAACAATTCTCGTCTCACCAAATTTCATAATTTTGTAATAATATTATCCTGGGACTCGCTCGTTGAAATCTAGGTTTAGGAATGAGGGAAGCAAGACGAGATTTAGAACGAAATACGGGCGTTGACAGACTTAGAAATTCTTACGTAATTAGGTGTTCTGAATTCTGGGTCAGTATTTTCTAAACAAGTCACAGATTTGTTCTTTGGAAGCAGACCTGGAACGAGATGAAAACGAGACACGTGTTCTTAGCACTAGAGGACAGTGGAACAGGCATATCTCATTGTTAGCATCAGACGACAGTGAAGAAGTCATTCTTAGCATCAAACGACAACGGGAAAAAAAACATTCTTAGTACCATACGACAAGGAGATAAGACATTCTTAGCAGCAGACAATAGTGGAAAAGGCATATTTAACACCAGACGACAGTGGAGAAGGAAAATATTCAACACCTGACGACGATGGAAAAGGAAAATATTCAACACCAGACGACGGTGGAAAAGGAAATTATTCAACGCCAGACGACGGTGGAAAAGGAAAATATTCAACACCAGACGACGGTGGAAAAGGAAATTATTCAACGCCAGACGACGGTGGAAAAGGAAAATATTCAACGCCAGACGACGGTGGAAAAGGAAAATATTCAACACCAGACGACGGTGGAAAAGGAAAATATTCAACACCAGACGATAGTGGAAAAGGAATATTCAACACCAGACGACAGTGGATCGGAAGACAACGGAATATGGGTTCTTAGCACCAAGCTTTAGTGGGCAAGGCATTCTTAACAACAGACGACAACGGAACGGGAGTTCTTGGCAACAGACGAAAACGGGACAGGCGTTTCTGGTATTAGACTATAACAATAATGGCGTTTATAGCAGCACACGCCACATTGTTGCTAACAGATGACAATAAGATGATCCTAGAACTAGATGAAAACTGGCCATCGCGATTAACCATATTGAAACGAAAGCGCAACATGACGACAAGTCTGACGACAACGAGGGAGGAGCACGAGATGTCTCTTACGGAGACAGAAGCGTCCTAGCGGTACGAACCGGAGGAAAAGGGGTGAGGAGATAACACCGGCTTCTACAGTAGTCGAAATCAACAGATGAGGCGAACAAATGAAGCAGTGCCTGTGATTCGATACCGCCTTTTGCTCTCTCCATTCGATTGTACGTCTGACAGCCGCCGCAGCCGCCCGCAGCAAACGAGAGCGCGGAAAGGAGGGGCAGGGGGGAGCGATCGCAGGTGATTTACATATGAATGCGTTTCACGTCACACAGAAGCGGTCAGCATGTCAGGGCGCTAATCCGTCTGCCACTTATAGGATCCAGGTTCGCATCTGCATGTGCGTATTTGAATGTGTGTGCGTGCCGGGGGGAAAGGGTGGAGTAATATAAGGCCGGCTCCAGCTTTGATTTACTCCATGTCTCTCTCTTGTTTCATCCCCCCTCCCCTTCTCCTGTGATTCCTTTCTCGTGTGCTAATAGCAAAGTTGGTTTATCTCCTGTCTGTTGTGGGACATCCGCTAAGCTTCGGATGGTTTTCCCACACACAGAGAGAAAGCAGAAGGGGGAGAGAAATGCCTTTCTTTAAAAATAAAAAATAAAAATCCCAATTGGTTCGTCTGTCAACGCGCGACCCAACAGCGATCTATTGATATCTCCGGAGCGATTATGGCTAGAGAAACAAAATCTGCTGGACACAAAGGTGTGTCCAAATACTAGTTTATTTCATCACAAGGGTCCTTGATCGGTCTGGAGGTCTGGCCGTCCACACAAGACAACGATCTGCATCATGTAACCCATAGATATCTTATAAAACGACTCGACGTACGAAGATGAACATTGGTGGGCGGAAACACCTTCTAAGTACCAATTTGTTGCCTTGTATGTTATACTGTACTAGCAGATTACCCGGCGTTATCCCAATCTTGGATCAGACAGGAAAATAATGAATTCTAACTATAGAGTAAAATGTAACTAATTTTAAATGTGATCGTGAATGTCACAAATTAGCTTAGCGACTCCGAAAACTATGGATTCGACACTAATCTAGGTCATTTGTGGCATTTTATTTTTCACACCCTCTCACCCCCATGCCTATAGGTGAACTTGGAGTTGAACCGCATTGGGAACGTCACGGAAAACTATGGATTCCATTCACAACACAGCCTGAATGTTAGACAACCCGAGAAACACTATCGTTGTGCGGATTCCAGAGTCACGGATGTCTGTTTGTGCGGAATTTAATATCGATGCTTCTCGATTATTTTTGCATGTCACCCCTTCCCATCCACCCCAAGGGGTGTCTTACCTCCACAGTATTTCTTACCAGGTTGCAAGTGATACGCGTACCAAGTTTGGTTGAAATCGCTCCAGGCATTCGAGAGTTATGCCGGAACAAACAAATATACACACCCACACACACACATACATACCTTATTGTCTATAGAAGAAGATATGCCTAACTCACCCTAATAGTCTCAACGTGCATAATATTGTGTTGCCTATCTTCCCCTATTACCCTAGAACGAAAATGCGCAGTGTATAGTGGCTAATGTGCGGTTTGTCTGCAAGTATAAAAATCTGGACTTTCACGAACAATTCAAGATACGAATCAAACAAGAATTTCGTAAAGTGCCCCAAGACTTGAGAAAGTCATTACATGCGAACTTTCCTAACATTATTGTTGAAAGTTAAAAATGTTGTTTCTGCTGAAGCGTTCATGTCTTCTGAATGTATGTATAATTTGACTCACTGCAACAAATTGTCACCTGGGGCAGAGGGGTAAAGTCCTGTTGATTACATCATTTCAACAAATGGCTGAAATGTGTGTGTAGCCCTACCCCCCTCTCCCCCTCCCCACACATGTCCCTAAAACAACAGTAACTGTAAGAATCGGTCATTTTGGCAATAATACGGTAAGCCGACCTCCGTGGTTTAGTGGTTAGCACAGCGCGCTACACTAGGGGTCCCGGATTCTAATCCCGGTCTGGACATGAGTGTTCCATCATATCATCACCCATTCTCATATTCGCGATTAGCCAAAAATGGCAGAAAAGCGAAGCAAAATAAACAAAGTCAATGAATCAATCGATTGATACGGTAAAAAAAAAAAAAAATTGCCACCATGTAAGGCACGTATCTAGAAAAAAAAATTGGGGGGGGTCCGAACGAAACGTCTCAGGAATAATAATAATAGTAATGTTTAAATTGAAATAATTAAATTAAATCAAATTAATGAAAATTACAATACATAAATTAATATTATATTATTATTACACGAATAGGTAAAAATACTGTATAAGAATAGAGATATAACAGCGCATATTCATTACGTAGTTTACCTGTAGTTAAGATCGGAATAATTTATATAAAAACAAGTGCCCTAGCAATGAAATTAATGTTAAATAGATGAAAAATTGAATATTTATCGAATAACAAAAATGATGTTACATGTAGTTGGAGAAAAGTAAGTTTCTGATTAATATTTTATGTATATTATTTTGAGTGGCCGCGGTGGTTCAGTCGGTAACGCGTCTGTTCGATCCCCGGCCGGTTCAAATCCGGGAACTTTTCTAACGTTGAAAGCGGCTCCGGCGCCCACCCAACGTCGAATGACATGGGTACCTGGGGGAAACCCTGGGGGGTAAAGGCGGTCAGGGGCGTGATGCTGATCACATCACCCTACTGATGACCGGATCAAGAAAGTGTGGGGCGTTACCCCCACACCCCCTATACGCTTTCATGGCGTCGTGCTAAGCACAGGGGAACACTTTACCTTTTTATTTTTTTTATATTATTTTGAGTAGTAGTGTGCATAAATCCTTGTAATGTCATTCAAACCAGTATGATCCCAATATAATCCTTGCGTTCTAGAAAGTTCAGAGGAAATTTAATAACCATCGGTTATGCAATTATGCAAAAAATGCTAATATTTTGATTCGTACTTAATAAGTCTTTCGGGGGGGGGGCGGTCCGGACCCCCTGGGCCGCCCACCACGTCTTTGACCATGCATTATTTTGCCAGTTCTTCTTTAACAGCGGCCGAAATCCCTTTAAAAGGAAATAAGAAAAGTGATCCCGGAGATTTCCATTCTTGAAAACTGATCCCGCTCTGATCTGTTGAATTTCTACAGATCCTCGAGCCGAAATCTTTATCAACGATTCCCCCTTCCCCTTTCAGCCATTGTTCTCCCCTTCTCCGTTTCTCTTTCTTGCATTTCTTTCCATTTGAATCTTTCTTCCGGGTGGATTCCCCCCCCCCGCTCTTCCACCCCCTGGCCATTTCTCTTTTCACAAGCCATTATTTTTTTCCCTCTCTCAGTATTGGTAATTCTCCGAATTTGTTTAGCTGTGCGCTCTCTGGAATGACCCCAGGGTATCGGAATAAATATTATATACATATCAAGAAATTGGGGGGGAGGACTGCTTCTATCCCCCCTTCGCTTGCTACCAGTTGGAAAATAATATTTTTCTTCGGATCGTCCCCGGGCATGTTTCCATCTTAGTTTATTTGCAGAAAACATTAATGAGTGTGCCCCAGAGCATAATGGGAGTTTACTTTTCTCTATCTTGAATTGTTGAAGTGTATTCGGGAATATTGGAGCAGCTTCGATGTTCAGTTGTCTTTTTCTCTGAATGCTGCTTCCTCTCAAGTTTTGTCTTTTCAAATATCGCTAAGCAACGTTTTATGGAACTTTCAGACCGAAGCGACACGCGACACTTTGTCGCATTGAAAACGAACCTTTAGAAATGCATGCAACCTTTCGTACCGCAGCGACACAAGCTGCACGTGTCGCTCGGACTGGGTAGTTTTTTTCTCAACAGCGTGCATCGGGTCGCATCAGTCTGCTTCGAGTTTTTAGAGTTTTTTTTAAGTGCCTCTTTATGCACAGAAAGGCTAATCGGGACTGGATCTACAGTTTATAAAGTGGGATCCGAACAACTATGTGCCTTCACCGTGTACTGAACCCGGGACCACTAAATATATATATATAGCCGGCACCCGTGGTTAGCACATCGCGCTACGACGCCAGGGGTCGCGGGTTCGAATCCTGGCCTGGGCATGGATGTTTGTGAGTGTCCATCAATTTCATCATGTCATGACTCGTCCCATCTTCGCAAATTAGCCAAAAGTATCACAAAAAGCGAAGTAAAAAGAAGCAAATATCAATCAATTACCATTACGCCATCGGGTATGCGCCTCAGTCTGCTGGTCGCACATGCGCACCAAATGGTGTGTACGTTCACATTCAAACCAGAGGGTTGCACTTGTTGCTTTTCACTTCGGTCTGAAAACTGTGACACGGTCGTGCCAGGTTCAACCATAGGATATTAATAGCCATAAGAATATATTTATCTCATTACAAATTGAGAATGAGCAACATGAGACTGTATATTGGTATACACATGATACCTCCCAGGGTACGGGAAAACATTAAGATTTGCAGTAAATAGAAACAAACACACAGAATCTATTTATCTTGATTATGCAATTTAAAAAGAACCAAAGTTATACATCATAACGAAACTCACACAAAAAAATCACAGTAACAGCACAACTTTTCTCTCATGCCCTTCCATTAATCTCGTAACTTCCAGCTACAAGATTCATATATACCAGGCGGGATGGTGTACTTCAACAGTCTGTTCATACGTCCGATGTCAACTGCCTCAAAGTAAAAGTCCGTGGTACCTATGGCAGCCCTGATTTTGTTGTGCGTTCACGTCGCTTTGTCATTTCTTGTTTTAAGTCCACTTTATGCCCGGATACGGTAATCGGGATTGGCCCTACAGTTTAAAGTGGAATCAGAACATGGTGTAAAAGTGGCTCCATTGGGGATCGAACCCGGCACTCGTTGATTACAAGCACTCCTCGATGGGGTATGAGACAACTTTGACGCCTTGTAATCAAGGGGTCGGATCTATGGTTCGGATCCCACTATAAACTGTAGGTCCAGTCCAGGCACGTATCCAGGAATTCCTTTCGGGGGGGGCTCAACACCATTTTTTAAGGGGTATAGTAAGAACTTCACAATTGTATGTTTAAGACCAGTGGTGGCAATTGGGTTCCAAAACGGGGGGGGGGAGGTGGGTGGCGGAGGTCTGTGCAAGGAAAGTTTACTTTCTCTTGGTAGACAAGGCTTAACATTAAGAGGCCATAATATTGAGGCAAAAAAATGGGGAGCAACTATCCCTTAAATCGTCGCCACTGTAAGGTTGTCATTTTAATCAGAACGTGAAATCGGAACATTTTTTTTACCACTAGACTCCTTTGTTTCCATGCATTAACATTGTGTGCCGGAACCATCTCAGCATAAAAACATCTATGGTGTCTTTGAGTGTTTTTACGAAGCTGTTACACATGCACGGGATGGACAATCCACTCGACAACGCGAGATTCAAATTGTGGCCTGCCAACTGGACGCAGACAGCTCTCGAATATGTATCTCTGATTCGAGCCTGAACACCACTAACGTGTCTTGTCCTCCCATGTTTGCAGCTCTTATAAAAGCCGAAACCCACCAAATTGTTCAGATTCAGGCCTTAGCACTCACAAGTGTTCAAAAATGCCTGTCACAGCTTCAGGAGTCTTGTCATATAACGACACGAAACAAAGGAAGTCTTCTCGAATATAGCTGGATCACGAAACAATTAATGCACAATGAAAACCCTTCCGTTCCCAACACATCTAATGTTTCGTCTCCCAGTATGATCAAATGCTTACTCATTTATCTCCAGTGACGTGCCCAAGGGAGGGTTGGTGAGGTCATAACCCTATTTGACCCAGTATTCTTTTTTTTTTAAAAAAAAGAAAAGGAACGTCAAAGACAGGAAAAAATGGCAAAATCAGGACTGACCACCAAAAATAGTATGCGTAACCCCTCTCCCTTCCGAAAATCCTGGGCACGCCACTCTTTATCTCGGACACATTTTTTAATATCAACTCACCAGAATTTATTATCATTCCGTATTGGAGATTGAAGTAAAATGCGTTCTTCCTGGAGGTTTGGATATGATCCTTTAGGGTGCTGTCGTCTGCCTGCCTTCACACCTAACCTTAACAAGGACCTAATTTTCCACCCTTGTGACTTGGATTTTCAAGACTTAGGAAGGTTTCAGACCGAAGGGACACGCGATACATGTCGATTGGAATGGGTCAATCAACAGCAACGTTGCACACCGTAGCGACACAAAAGGCCGCACAAACCTAATTTCGACTTGTGAAATCCTCAGGCGACATGGTGTGAAATCTCCCTTATTAGGCCACTGTCATTGTCACCTCGAAGTAGTAGCTCTTGTTGACCACAGAAGAAAAAATTTCTCCTCAACCGGTGGGAATGCTCCTCAGTTTTCTTCTCTCCTATATTTTCTGTGCTTGTTCACTATACAGGTAACACCTTACGATTTGATATACGCAGGACATGTACTATGTAGACATTTTAACGAAAAATCGGTTGAAGTCAAGGATGGCTATGTGGCTCAGTTGGTAGAGCCCTGATTCGGGTCCTGGTAGAGCCTGCAATTTTCGACTAAAAGGTCTACTATGCAACATCTTGCTTTCTCTTCTCGACATTCATAAAATTTTCGGCTGTCTCTTTATGGTAGTTAAGTGTTTGGATGTATTTTGAACCCAGTAGGCTTAAAGAAAAGTATTTTTGTATACCATGAAATTCTCGGACTGCATATATGAAATTTAGTTCTGGCAAAACTAAATCATCACTCAAAACTTTTGATTTTCAGTTGATCTATGCAGGTTATTTCTGTTTTAATAAACCACTCCAATATCCGGTACTGCTGAAATATTCACTTTAGAGAGAGAGAGAGAGAGAGAGAGAGAGAGAGAGAGAGAGAGAGAGAGAGAGGGGCCTTGATTTCTTCGGCCCTCGACCCGAACTAGCACTACATTGAGGCCCCGGAAATTCTACTGTCGTCAATGTCTTCATTTTCGAATCACTATATCTTATAAAGCAACCAGAGGATGCTGACTGATCACTAATCGACTGTATGAATTGCCACACTTACCTCTGAAATCTCATTAACCGATTATTTGTAGAGATGAACCGAAAAATAGAATCCCCGTATTTATATCCTCATTATATTCTAGAACGTTCCGCAGATAAAAAGATTCGTTAATATTGCCAGCCATTTGACTCCTTCTCTCATTCAAGACCGTAACCTCTCCCGCCTTCCAGAGATTATAAATTACAACGAATCGCCCTACGTGTGGCGCCAGCTTTGTTGTGCAGCTTCCAAATGCTGACAAGTTTCTACATAGTGCTCAAGTGCGCTGCGACAACGCCGAAAGCGCAAGAAAAGTTTACGTGCAATATTATCAACAACAGGGTTATAGAACATTCTCCGTCTTGCCTCGATAATTGTGTATCTCCTTAAATCATCGTCACATTATTCAAAAAGCCAAAAACCTAATTTTATCTAGTGAAAAAAAAAACTTTCCTGGTGGGGGGTCTCGAGCCACCTCAACTCCACCTTGGGTACGTGCTATTAACAATAACAAGGTTATAGAACATTCTCAGTCTTGTCTCGATAATTATTTCTCCCAAATTATCATCACATTATTCAAGAAGGCAAAATCCTAATTTTATCTAGTGTAAACAGAAACATTTCCTGAAGGGGGGCTTGAGCCTCCTGATTCCCACCTTGGATACGTGCTATTAACAATAACAAGGTTATAGAGCATTCTCAGTCTTGTCTTGATAATTATTTCTCCCAAATTATCATCACATTATTCAAGAAGCTTAAATCCTAATTTTATCTAGTGTAAACAGAAACATTTCCTGAAGGGGTGCTTGAGCCACCTCATCACCACCTTGGATACGTACTATTAACAATAATAGGGGTGGGGTATAAAACATTCTCAGTCTTGCCTCGATAATTATTTCTGTCCTTAAATTATTTTCACATTATTCAAGAAGCCAGAAACCTAATTCTATCTAACGTAAACTGAAAAATTTCCTGGGGAGAGGGTCGAGCCCCCTGTGCCCCATCTTGGATACGTGCTATTTTCAATAACAGGGTTACAGAACATTCTCAGTCTTGCCTCGATAATTATTTCTCTCCTTAAATTATTGTCACATTGTTTTATTTCACACCACAAGAAACCAAAAACCTCATTTTATCTAGTGTAAACCTAAAACTTTCGGGGGGGCTTGAGCCCCCTAAGCCCCCCTCTGGATACGTGCCTGGTCCAGTCCCAATTAGACCATCTGAGCATGAATTGAACTCAAAACTTTGACTCTTGATTACAATTGATTTGATTTATATCATTTCGCTTTTCTGCCACTTTTGGCTAATCGCGAATATGAGTGATGATATGATGAAATTGGTGAAGTGACACTCATAAATAACACCCATGCCGGGATTCGAACCCGGGACACTAGGCATCGCAGCGCGGTGTGGCAACCGCTTTTGATTACAAGTCGACAACTTTAGTCACTATGCTATCGGAACGACTACCCAGTTATCTTAACGTCTCCTTGTTATATTTAACGTTAACACATTGGTTAGGACTTGCACTGGCAGCCTTGAGAGTCGAACACTCGACTAAGAGCGAGGAAATATTCCCACAAACATAGTACCTTTGGAAATCTTACCGAATCGATATAAAAGCTGGGGAAACCTGGTATAAAGCAATGATTAAGGGACAAAAAGGGCACAAAATAACCAAAAGAGCAATTTTAAAATTAATTAAACCCTCACCTCCTCCACCCCCTTCTCTAAAGAGACACGGAAGGAACTCACGCTGAACACAGAGAGAGAAGTTATTACAAATCCTGAAAGCTTTTCAGCAATGAAATCCACCAACTTTTCCTTCCCCTTAATATACTCCCATAACAGTCATAAAGCACAGGAGAGGGAGGGTAGTGAGAGGAAAAGGTAGCATACGATTTTAAAATGAGAATGTTTTTCTCCTTCTTCTGAATGAGGAAACGCAAGCGTTACCATATGTGCAAAAATGTTCTCTACAAAGGGATTTTTTGTGCCAAATTTCCCTCTTTGAGGTATTTTTGCCAGGATAAGGGAAAATTTTCCAGTTCAAATGGATTTTTTGCAATGCCTTCGAAGCGCCTTTGCCAGATTTCACGAATATATTTTCTTAATGATTGGGATTTTACCTCGATGTCAAAATTTTTCGTCACCAAAGGGATTTTTGTTATGAATTTGGATTATTGTCCTACTTCATGCACAGATAGGCTAATCGGGACTGGACCTACAATTTAAGTTGGATTCACTGTGCAATGTGCCTCCATCGGGTATCGAACCCGGGATTCTTGTTATGCTTCAGGTGAGACTTTCCTCTCTGATGGGCAGTTAGAATTATTTCCCTTTTCAAATGGTCACATTTGACACATTGAAGTGAACTTTTTCTCTTTGATGAAGTTTGTTGGGGCGCAGGTTAAAGTAAAATTGCCTTATTTCAAGAAAATTATCCAACGGTTGTGATACAAATGTAAATATTTTTTTTGAAAAAGAAAATTGGGAATTTAATGATTACGTAATGAAGCCTCATCGATAGGATACTGTAGTTCTTTTTTAATCAAAAGTTTTCGGGTTCTATTTTTTTGGTGAAGGTATAGATTCAGTCCTGATTTACCTATCTGTGCATGAAGTGAGTTTAAAAGACAGTCCCTGATATTTCAATGACTGTTAAAATATTTCGCATTCGTCAATCTAAGATTGGCTCGGTACCCTTATCCTGGTATCCTTCAAGAACCGTGGGTGTTAAAATTCTTAGAATGAAGTAAGTGTGCGTTGCCTTGTAACCAAGTGGTCTCACGTTCGGTACGAGGTAGGAGGACAGTAGTTCAGGTTGCACTTTAAACTGTAGGTCAAGTCCCGATTAGCTCTGATCATAAAGTGGGCTTAAACGACAGAGGGTAAAAAAAAATATCTAAGTGGGATTTTTTTTAGTCTGAGGTTGGAAACACTCGCCCCACCACGGTAGTTGAAAAGCTGGGGACAATGTCTGATTAATAATCCACGATTAACGTGTAAATGCTATTTTCCTTTCACCTAAATGGCCCTCTTTAGTGGGACTCCAGAGACAAAATTTTATTCACGTCCTCCACCCCTAGTTCTGGTCTGTGTTCCTTTTTCCACCCTCGACCCCCCCCCCCCTTGTTTCCATGTTTTATAACAGTCGTCATTCCATTCCAGGTCCCTAAATTGCGGCTCTTTAAAACGTATCCAGCCCCCATCCCTTCATTTCTCCCCGCAACTTTGGTATCCCTTTTCCCTTTGTCGTTTTTATGCCTCTGTTCTTCCTCGTTCTTCTGTTTCTTAAAATTGTGTTCGGTGACCTAAGTGCTCTCATTCCTCATGGCTCCATTTTTGCATGTTTCCTTATGAAGAATTTTCATCTCCCTTCCTCGCATTAAAGTAAAGCCGAAGACTTCTTAACTGCTCTTCTGCACAGAATGAAACAATTTGTTGGCTTCCCCGGGTTCGGGGTGTATTCAGATAATGGTAGACAACATATGGATGGCAGAATATAGTTAGGATTTGCTCACAAAGGACGCATAACTCAATCCAAAGTTATCACGACTGTAAATTAAAAGTTTTTTTTGTCAAGGTGGCAGTAAACGAAATTCTCACAACTGTTCAATGCATGTGAGAGTTTATTCTAACCGAGTTCAATAGAATTCTCACAACTGCTCAAGGCAGTTGAGATTTTATCCTGAAGGATGGTGGTTCAACAGAGTTGTCACAGTTGCTCAATGCAGGTGAGATTTTGTTCTGGTGGATGGTGGTTCAACGCAGTTCTCACAGCTGCTCAATGCAAGTGAGATTTTATTCTAACCGAGATCCAACAAAAATCTCACAACTGTTCAATGCAGTTGAGATTTTATTCTAACCGAGTTCAACAGAATTCTCACAAGTGTTCAACGCAGGTGAGATTTTATCCTGAAGGCTGGTGGTTCAACAGAGTTGTCACAGCTGCTCAATGTAGGCGAGATTTTGTCCTGGAGGATGGTGGTTCAACAGATTTCTCACAGCTACTCAATGCAGGTGAGATTATATTCTAACCGAGGTCCAACAAAATTCTCACAATTGAGCAGGTGATATTTTATTCTGGTGAATGGTGTTTCAACAGAGTTTTCACGACTGTTCAATGCAGTTGAGATTCCATTCTGAAAGAAATATAATTCATGTCGACTTCTGATAAAGAGACTGGGCTATCAAACAAACCTAAATGCAAACCACCAGAGTCGAACCAAGTATCTTCAATTCATAATGTTCAACAAGAAAAGAAAAATAAATCTAGGGTACCATTTTTCTCCACGTAAAAGGACATCAACATTTGCCTTTCTTTTTCATTTCTCTTCATCGCCCCCGTCCCACCCCTGCCTCTGCACGTGCATCCCTCCTACTTTTCATTCTATCCATCCCCAGCCCGTATGCAGAAGAGGGAGTAAAAAACGTTTGCTCATCGTCCAGAATACAACCCTACCACGTGACTTCAGCATTGATGAGAATGAGTTGACGTTAATCCTGTATGACTGGGATAATACCCAGTTTTTTTATTTGAACATCCCCCTTCCCCCTCCCCTCCATTCTCTCCAGACGACCCTTTTTCTGAATTGTTCAGATAGGAGCAACGCAGATATGGATTTCTTACATAGTGTACTCATCGATACATCATGTATGTGCGTGTGTGAGTGGAGTGCCAGTTGTAGTCTACATGTAGAATTGGACGCGTATGTACGACAGTGTTGCAAGCTAATATTTTCTAATTAACCCCAAAAATCAAACATACTAAAATTAACAGTAGTATCACCTCCATCTCGTCTTGTTTGAGCGAGGACAAGACGAAAACTTTCAACTTGAAATTCTGTATTTTATAATGTTTAAATGAACGGAATGGTACAATGCATAAGCAAAAGTTCGTCAAAGATAGTTTGTTTTCCTCTGTTAAGTTAATAGAAACTTAACTTACGGTTCACAGTGGGATACGAACCACTGCATGCGGTAGCAGGCAGCGCAAAAGGTGGACCAGAGTGGGAGGTGATGTGATCAACATCACGATCCAACGCCTGTACCGCCCAGGTATCTATTTATTAGAAGCTGGATGAACACCAGAGCCATTTCATGCAGGGAAATTGTTGGCAAAAATTATCACCTGAAATAACTCACGCCGGGAAACAAACCCGGGTCTCCTGCATGGCAGGCAGACGCCACCACGGCTCTAGATGCATTGAGATATACATGAGAAATACAGGAGCCAGTGAATAGTAGCATTAAAAAAATTGCAATCCACTTAATCTAAACGCACTGCCATTGAATTAGAAGCCATGGATTTCTTACAGCTAAAAAAATGTCGATCTCTCACGACTGTCAGAAAACCATTATCAAAGTGAAAGAAAATAACCAGTGTTTTCTTCTTTTTTCAACTCATCTACGGTAACCATACGCGAGTGGCTGGGAAAGCACAAACATTTTTATCCATTGTTACAATGTTGCCAGGTCACACGTCTCAAATTTGTATAATGGGATTCCGTCCATTGAAATCCCTGTTCGGTTGAAAAGAGTGGAGAACTATTGTTAAAATGCACGTTAAACGGTCCTGTCCGTTCTATCTTTCCTTTGTGTGAATGTTTACCATGACCAATGCCAGAGTTCTTTCTTTAACTCGTCGGTTGAGCTAGAGATGGCGTTGAGAGCTCACGACAGCTTTTCGATTACTATTGGCACTCTTGAACTCAATGACTCTTGTTGCTTTTACCGGAAAGAAATGGACTTATTCTTTGGTTGTTTTCTGTTGCTACACGTTGTGTTTTCCTTCCGTCATTTCTCACATTTCTCTACAAGTTCTCTTATTGACCACATGTAGTAAGATATATCTTGCGGACTTCATACAGATGTTCAGAACGGGTTACTGGGGGATCGTCAAGTGGACGTGGAGGACCTCGTGTAGGATATGTCGGTCAAAACTGGAAGTTACACCACAACATCGGTCAAGACAACTAGAACCAGCATGTGGATCGATTCAAGAGGCTTCCAGCATAGGCTGCTCCTGTACTACAATGTCGAGCAGCTCGGTATGTCGTGACTAGACCCGTCTTCACCCTGTTCGCCTTTTTGGAAGTCTGGCACTACCAGTATCACTTCGACCCCACCGATCAATTGGAATATCAGGATGATCTCAATTAGGTAACAATGGTCTGAACATTGGCTCCTTGCAGATCAGACACCATGACAGTGCATACTTCAACACTATCTTCATACATCCTTCTTGCGACAGTAAACAGCTACAGTGTTGGGAGGCAAGGAAGATATAGATACTCCGATACTCCTACATGCCCAAGTCAAGAAGTGAATTGAAATGTCATCAAGGCCACTCCGCTCTACAGTGTAGCATATATGGACTAATAATTCACACAGTTCAACATACAAACTTTCACGGCTTCTGCAGTAGATTTTGACCAATTCCACAGCAGGTCAAGAAGTAATCCTCCGGGGCTGCACTTGTATGGGTAACTGCTACAGTCTCTATAACCCTTACACTGCCTATATTTGTTACTCTGCGTGATTGACATCAAGACTTCAATGACTCTCAAACTCTATAGACTTCTCATCCTTATTAGCAGCAGAGTACCTTGCATTTTCACCACACCTTCCCTTATAGCAACAGCAGCAGGAATTAGCAACGGCAATTGTATCAAGCACCAACATCACAACATTAGGAGGGAAGAAACTAATCCGGAACTCTATTTCAGTCCATGCCAAATAGAAAGTGTGGCATTCAATGATCGAGTTCATTTATATGACACCGAGATATTATTTCATACATCTATGAATCTAGTGAAATTCACCTTTATAATTTGTCAGTTTCTAAGACATTGACAGACACGATCTTCACCAATGGCTTTGCTAGATCCATCTTCTCGCCAGACACCCGAGCTAATCCCATCCACAGGATCGCACGCTCGACAACATTGTTTTGTTATCAGTCTCTGGTTTTCCCGCCCTTAGCGTCAAAATAGCTATCCTTCCCATCATACAGTTTCATAACCCTCCATCTTTTCAACCTTGATCATAAATCTTGCTAAATACCCAAGCTTTTTAGAGAGATCCAGCGAGATGTTAGCGTTCCCAAGAACACGACTGACCGAAGACAATAGCAGCGGCAACATTGTCGAGTGATCTGAGTTCAATGAGGCATTCACAGCGCCAAATCTGGAGTCTGCGGTCTTCAGGAATGCTAAGCAAGAAGGAGGATTCTCGCTCTGTGGTTGACCCCGAAACAAGAAGCAGCATTTTCGCTCTTCCCAAATCCCCCACAGATTCCCTCCTCCCTCCGGCCTACAAAGCGACCAAAATCTGGATTCTGAAGAGGGATGTTGGGTTGGGAGGGGGGAAATCAAGACGATGCCATTTTCTGAACCTGTTGGCTGTCTTTGTACGTGGCAAGTCCTGGTTGAGCTGTTGGTAATAATATGATACGGAACGAACAAATCCTGTAATTGAAGTCAAATGATGGGAAAGGCATATTTTATTTTTCAAGGAGCGCTATTATGGAGCTCTTTCCTAGAACAAAGGTCACTTCTCGACAGGATTAAGAAATTCATTAAATGATCAATCAGGCTTACATCTCTCCAAACAAATTTTCACCATGGTGTGCATCAAATAACTGAAGAGATCATAACGCTGCTTTTATTAATAGTGTTTTGCTTTTATTATGCTTGCTATATTATTGATCTAATTATAGAATCTGTCTGTATTCAGGACTGGACGTGGAGGTGACAAATATTTTTAAGGAAACTTAGGTAAGGTTTTTATTTTCAAAACAATACTAAAAGTTTTAGTCAGAAATAAAAAGAAACATGTTTTACCAGATAAAGATAATACTTTCATTTATTTTAACAAAATAAATCTAAATTGTTGAGAGTTTTCTAGGAAAACAAGAGTTTGTATATTAGTAATTATTCGTGAAATTGAAAAAATGACTCGATTTTCTTTTTATCTCCGAAAGAAAAACGAGATGTTTAGGAATTCCATTTCCGGTATACAACTAAATATTCCTTTTTTTAAAATTTTCAACGAGGAACCGACTTGGTTAAGGCCCTTCTGCGAAGGAAAACGAAAATGTTTAGGGGCAAAATTGAAGAAATGTAATAAAATTATTGTTTATTTTCAATTTCAAAACAATACTAAGCACTTAAGGATTTCATTTACGATGTTAAACGATATGAATCCGTTTTTCAATCACGAAACTAAATACATGTATTCTCTTTTTCAGCTCACATTGTGCTGTGGGAAAAATTAAAAACCTTAACATAAAATCTGAAGCAATTAACAACAACACCAGGAAAGGCTGCGAGTAATTGATATTTGAGGATACTTATTCTTAATTTTAACTGAAATTCAATATTATATAAATGACGAAAGATCGAAATTATATCCACCAAGCTGTGGATGTATACCAGATGCTGCCATTGACTAATCTCTCCAGGGAAGCATGATGATGGGGGAGGATATGTAACATTTCATGTTTTATTCCTCTACATTTGAACTTCGCTCCGAGATGGCGCGCGGCTCGTCTTCAGTAAACAATCATATTTCCCACCTGCGCTCCATCTTGCACATCCCGTTCTTCCCATCTATCTATGGTTCTTCGCGTATTAAAAAAACGAAAAGTCACCTGCTCCCATCTTAATTGTAAAAGTTTCTCTCCTTTCTGGAGTTTCTTCCCGAAATTTGAATTTCGCACAGAAGGAGAACCGGAGAAATATTCTCTTGCTTAATTTTATGGCCCTTTTCTTCCTGCTCCGAGAAGGAATTGCAGGGGGGAGGAAGAATTGCATCCTGAGGTTTCTAATAACAGATTTTGAATGGAAATTGGGAGAATTTACCTTTTTTCCGAGATATTTTAAAGAGCTTTATTTTTTCCTGCTTGAAAATAGTTCTTGTATGCGTGTGCTCGTTTACATCAGACACACAAGCAAATATTGTGATACGAAGGTAACGAAATCAACTGATATTGTATTTTGTTTAGTACATTCCTCTTTTTCCCATATCCGTAAAGAGCTGCAGATGGACCAACACAGAGAAATGGTGTCTCATCAGATATCAGGGTTCAAATTACTCTATCCTTCAGTATCTCTCTCTGCTGGATTCCTGGCTCATCCCTCATCAATTTTTCTAATTGTTTTTATCTCTCTTTCCGCCTTCCTGTCTCTTTCCTATCTTTCTCACTTTCTAGATTTCCTTAGTGGAAATCTTTCTGTATCTCTCCCTCTCTCACTCTAGTGTATTATTCTACTGTAGTTATTTGTTTCCCGTCTCTCTCTTGCTATTTTACCTGTCTTTTCCTGTGCCTGCTCTTGTTTTGACACCTTTAAATTTTTGTCTTTTCTCTCCTCCTCTGCGCACACTGTGTTTTCATTTGTAATGTTTCTACTGCAACTCTCTCTTCCGCAATGTCTTCCCATCAGTCTACTGTGTCTATTTTCCCTAACCGTCAGCTTCTTGTACCCTTCTACTGCATCTATTTGTTTTCCTCTTCCTCTTTTCTATCCCTCTCCTGCATCTTCCCGCTTTCCTCCTGCTTACCCTTCTACTACTGTATGTTCTCACTTTCTCCTGTTCATACTTCTACTGCATGTATTTCCTTCCCTCTCCATAATCTCTATCTCTCTATTGCATCTTTCCACTTTCTCCTGTTCACCTTTCTACTACATCTACTTCTCTCCCACGTGTTGCGACTATTTCTCTCCAGATCGAGCAAAATAATCTTAAGGTGCAAGACGCTTCCGTGCCCACAACTTCATTCTCAGCGCAGTCTACATTCGAAGGTCGTGGATTTTTTTCTTTCACCTGTCTACTCTTTGAAAGCAAGATGAATCCCTTTGCAATTGCGACATGTTTGCTGTGGAATTAGAGAGAGCGTGTTGATCCGGCTGTGTCAGAGATAACTGAAGCTGCAGGGAAGGAACCGGTGCGTGCCTCTGCGAAATCTGTTGGTCTTCTCCAGAGATTATCTGTTTTTAAGTTCACCGGAATCAATCTGCGCTTTCCACAGTCAAGAAGGGGGATCGGCGACGAGGTGACGAACTTGGTGGATTTCTAGATTCAGGGATCATGGAGTATGTTCGCTCCTCTGCTTGTGGAACGACAGTACTGGATGCCTAATACAGTCATGGTCCGTGGACTGTATCTAAGGAACTACTGAAGGCAGAAGCATCAAACTTGGTGGAACGTGAATCATCACGTCAGGATTATTTCTTTACGGTTGTTATCATTGCTTTGCCCACCACTTTTCATTTTCTGGAATATTCGGTTCTTGCTTATTGCATTGGACTTCTCCTCTGCGCCAGGAAAAGTCAGTTTTCGAAAATTACTCTCCATTCGAAAAACCTCTTCGATATCCTCAATTCTGAAAAGTGATGTATGTTTAGAATTGTTCTTAGATCATTCAAGTTAATTTTCGTGTTGTTTGCCTTCGTTGTTGTCTACATATCTGTGATGGAAAATACGCTTGCGGTACCACGAATCTTTCGCAAATATATATGCAATAGCGAAAGGAAACTAGATGTCCTAGATGAAAATCTAAGATGTAATTATTGCGAATTTGGAATATCGTAGTGGTTTTTTGAAGGGAGACGAATTTTCGGAAACCACTTTGCTGCCGCTGAGCCAAGGTATAGTGCGGTCCTGGCTTTTAGGGAAGTTCTAAAGGGTAAATATTGTAAAGAAAAAAAGTGGGGGGTGGTTGTTAGTAAAGGTACCATCTCAGAATTCGACTGGAGTGACTGAAGGACCACGGGCAAAGTCTGCAAAGATGTATATATACTGCTCAGGATTATAGCGAACAAGCTGGTGCCAGCATAGCGGTTAATGTTGTCGCCTGATACACAAGGGGTACTGGGTTTGTTTCCTAAAATCCATGACACAACACCCTCTAAGGGTGACGCGTGGTCAGTGCATGGAGTCCCATCGCCGCTGTTTTCTGGCTTTCTTGACCGGAGTCCCCAATTGTCCTCACCGGTATCGCTTGCACCAAAGGCAAGACCATTAACCACTACGCAGAAGCTCACGGTTATCAATGGTTCAGGTGCAACTCTACAGGTCCAGCGAGATGTTGAGGTAGAAAACATATCTGTGGGGACTTCATTGTTATTGTTGGATCTATTACCGTGTCTCTGATTGGTTTATGTTAAGGTCGCATACAGAGAGAGGCCGGTGGCACTTGGAGGGAGTGCATCGAGATGCTCAGCTGTCAAACAATCGCTGGCAGCAGGAGAAGTCGGTTCTTCAGAGCGCTGAGAATCAGGCAGCATCCCTTCCCATCTCCTACTTCTCCATCCTTGTTGATGAAGAGTGGATTCTCTCTCTCTCCTGATGAGAACCAGGGCGGTGAGGGAGGCGCTAAGAACGAGTCAAGTGGTGGCGGAATCGGACGCCACGTCAAGGGTGAGAATCGAAATGGGGTTGGGGGATGGGGGCGAAACTCCGCAAGAAATACAGACTGGAATGCAGAACAATTTGGATTCTGTCATTCCCTATTCCATTTTTCATTCGGATGTTCTCCAGACAGTTCCATTCCTACTCACCGTCTCTTACGGGCGTCTGTCTGGCTGGGGTGGCCCTTGTCTAGAAAATATCGTCTCGACTTCGCTTCGGCTGAGTGTTGCTATATCGATATGAGTTTCGACCTCGATATATCGACGACTTCGTGATTATACAGTACCCTCTCACGATTGTTGTTGTTGAGTTCGTTTTGAGGTCCACTTTATGCACAGAAAGGCTAATCGGGACTGGTATGCTGTTTATAGTAGAATCCAAACCATTATGTGCCTCCAACGGGTATCGAACTCAGGATCCCCTGATTACACGCCGACGAACTTACACTACGTCATCGGGGTCTAGATAACAGCGGCGATGGGACTCGAGGTGCTTACCACCAAACGAACATGCTCTGGCCCTCAAAGGCGTCATCCCAACATTCGCAAAGAGCTACGATGTCAGAGGTCCCGGGTTCGAATCAAGATCTGGGCACGGATATTCCTTGCGAGTATCGCTTTATCACGTCACTCATCCTCATCGTCGCGATTAGCCAAGAGTGGAAGAAAAGCGACCCTAAATACCAAAAGTAAAGGGCATTGAATCTATAGAGCAAGGCCCACGTAAAACGTCAGAGAAGGGGAGAAAACGAGTGGGCCGGTGCACGCTGCTACAAGCGTTCATTGGTCGGGCCTTCTGGCGTCAATACTTGCGAGTTCGTTCCATAGATTCCTTGGACAGAGTATAGAAAATTGCCTCGCATATCACTTGAAGAATAAAACCTTATGTCTTGCTCTGTAAAGATCACTACTACTGGCAACCATGCTCTTTTTTGCCCAAGCAAGCTAGAATAATGTATACGAATCATCAGTTCATTTATTTTTTCTTCTCTACCTTCGACGCCCTGCTCTTTCTTCGTGTGTACAAGTTGACACATGGAGCCGGTTGAGAATCGTGGAGGTTGAAATGGAAGAAATTGTTCTTGGGAGGGGAACAAAGGGAAGTGGATGCCTCCCTCCCCTTCGCCCCTCTCTTAAACTCCCCTCCGGCTGAGACCGAGATAAACACAGTTAAAGTATCACTTCAAAAGCTAACACTGTTTTCTGACCTATTCGCAGTTCGGGCCAGATGGGTTTTCATATACAACAATTCTTCTCCCATCCCCTCCAGTCTGAAGGCAAGGAAATTCTCTCTCTCACGCTTGTAACCTTATGGTTTGGCACACACAGTAGATGATCCAAGTCGATCAGGACTCGAACCCGGTGTGTGTGTGTTGCATTCATCGATTTTCTTTATTTTACTTTGTTTTCCCGCAACTTTTGGCTAATCGCGGCGATGAGGAGTAATAGTATGATGAAGCGACACTCACAAAGAGAACCCACGCCCGGATTGGGATTCGAACCCACGATCCCTGGCGTCGTTGGTTGACACGTGATCAGCGCATCGAGTCCCATCGCCGCTGTTTTCTGGCTTTCGAGACCGGAGAGTTCCACTTTCTCTTTTCAAGCTGCAGCTCCCCAATTGTTATCATCACAATGCTGTGCCAAGACCAAGATTTTAGAGGCTCCCGTCGAACCCAGGACCGCTGGCACCAAAGGCGAGAGCGCTAGCCATGTGGCTACGTGGTACGCAACGGTACACGGTACCGGTATCTTTCTGTAGGTGCTTACTTATGATGAATGTACGATGAAGAGAGAACAAACCAACTTTAAGATTACCGGAACCTATTTTCCCAAGGGGGAAAAAAACACCTACGCCCCCCTCCCAACACACACACATGCATCCACCAAGCCATGTAGCTCTTAATATCATTTGTGTAACCTTGTATTGCCATTTTTTTTAACAAAAAGCTAAAATTTCACATTTTCTTTCTTTATTTCTTTTTTTTAAACAAATTTTATGGCTATTTTGACGACTGTTTCGAGAGAGGATTAAAAACATGTACCGTTCATAATCTTAAGCTCTAAGCATTATTATATTGGCTTGCACTCATTTAAAACAGTTATCAGTTCCTATTAAATTCTTTCAAGAACACACATTACCACAATGTACCAGGAGCATATATTCTAGGCTAGTTAGGTTATCTGAGAAGCCTGAAGTCTAGAGAATAAAATACAGGAGAAAAATCATTCAGAAATTGTATATGAAATTATTTCTATGAGTGAGATGATGATGATTGTGATTTTAGAGTTGGCAACCTGATTTCTTGTGAGTTGGCAACCTGATTTCCTATGAGTTGGCAACCTGATTTCCTATGAGTTGGCAACCTGATTTCCTATGAGTTGGCAACCTGATTTCCTATGAGTTGGCAACCTGATTTCCTATGAGCTGGCAACCTGATTTCTTATGAGTTGGCAACCTGATTTCTTATGAGTTGGCAACCAGATTTCTTATGAGTTGGCAACCTGATTTCTTAGGAGTTGGTAAACTTGTTTCTATTCATAGCCTAGGACCACGTGACATAGATAGACCAGACCTTAGACTGTACTGTACTGTAATAGGTTCACAGTGGTTTGAAATCTCTTGGATAGGAAGATAAGACACACAAGTTTTTGCCTTTCTCTACAAAGAAACATATTTTCTTTTAACGACAGCATCTTATTATTTGAGGGGGGGTTACCATTGGGATCAATGGATTTAGGCGGTACTGTAGCCCGTCACAAAAATTTCGAGATATACAATGTATCTCTGTACATCCCTTGGTTCCTGTGCCACTGCTGACATACCGTATACCCTTGCTATATCAACTGAGTAAGTCCTCGATTTGTCTAATTTTTGCTCTACCGCAGTTTTACGTGTATGGTGGGCAATGTCTCTTGTCAGTGTTGCAGCACCGGGATGTGTTGCTCTTGAAACAGTCATGTTATCTTCTGAGTTTGCAAACCCACGGTTCTCTTGGCAGGAATTTAAATTTCGAATGAAACTTAACGCTCCACAAAAACAGAGCTAAGGATTCGCAAATTATCATCGCGAGCTTCTACGCTGGCGAAAATTAAAGACGGCGAATCTTTTGAGCTTTCTTTGGCCTGTATTTTTTTTTCTCTATATTCCGTACGCACTCTGCCGTTTGTCATTCAAGAAGCGAATTTGTCTGGCCACCGGAAGCTACGTCATCGAGAATGTGTTAACTCGAAACCCCCTTGGTTATTACGACATAAATCCATTTCAGCTTTGTTTACCGGAATTTATACATGTGGGAGTCCTGTTGCCACAAGACCCGTCGGTTTGTGATATGGAACTGTTAACATCAATCGTCATGAGGTACAGTGTGGGGAGGAGGGGAATTTTCTTTACCAAATCTCCCCCACACCACCCCTTCCCCTCCCCTCCCTGGAGTGGCGTCGACTCGTATGTTTATTATTCTTAAACGACATTTCAAAACGAGTAGTTAAGAGCAGACTTCGGAAAATTACTGTTGGAAAGTAACTGATAAATGGTTATTTTGCTCAAACAGTTAAATCCGTCAATCAATTAGAAAGTACTTATACGCGGTAATTTTGCTTAAAAATATGGTTATCTTGTTCAAAAAGTACGGTTATCTCCTCAAAAAGTAACTCATTTAATCAAATAATAAGTTTAAAGTACTAATATACGGTCATTTTGCTAAAAATGTAACTTAGGTGAAAATTACCGATACACGGTTATCTTGCCCAAAAAATTAACTCTTGTTTCTCAACTGAAAAGTACTGATATACAATAATTTTACTCAAAAAAGTTGTTTAGTTACTTAGTTGAACAGTAACTGAGTTAATGCTACAGTCATTTTTGAATGTAACTAATTTAATTTTAGAGTTACTACGTTCTAGGTAATTTATTTATCTAACTAGGAACGTGTCTCGTGCATAAACGTCAAACGGACTGTTATTCTTTAATGAAAAGCATCACATTCTGATTTGGGCCTTAAGAGCAGGTTGATACCTATTACACGGTCGCCTTGTCGCGCGGCAATCTGATGTATGCTTCTTGCACTGCAAGCTGAACGACCGTGTTGGTTGTTATTTAAAAGTCGATCGGATCTACAAAAACACTCTAGCTCGATAGTAATATCTATTTCCTTCCCCTCCCCTTCCCCCCCTCCGAAGCAAATGTGAAGCAACTCCCCTTGGCTGCAGCAATTGAGTCTTCCTGCACCGCGACACCCCTCGATGTGAATGAGCGATGCGGGCAAGTCTGAATTCCTGCTGCGTTTCTGCGCATTTCCTAGGTGTCTGTCAAACTTAGTTATTCATTTGTCTATAACACCTTTAAAGAATAAAGTAATGAATTTTGGGTTATTATATGAAGTATTGTTGACTAGGTTAACCGGGAGGACGAGGATAAGTGATCATGAAACCAATAAGGCCCATCCATGCCTCGTCCAGGATTCGAACCTAGAACCCCTGCCCCCGCAGGCTGTTCGATAACCACTCCGCCACTTAGGCCGGCTCTACAGGGTATGGGAACGCTCCTTTCATTGATTTTGTTCCCTCAACTCATCTTCATCGTGGTGACTATCAAAGAAACATAGATAAACGAAGTAAATCATCCGAAAATGCCAAACTGTATAGAGTTCTGTAAACCAGATAATACATATTTTCCTGCACGTCCTGGGTTCGATACCGGATGCGTAAGGTAAAGTTGCACCGTGACAGGAAATTGCATGAGCGGATGCAGAGGTACGATTCCACACATTCACCGTCTCGCCCATTCGTAGAGGTGACGTGATCAGCAGCACTTTCAAACCCCAGGATTGCCCCCCAGAGGGCTGCGTGAACTCTCAAGAGCCTCTTTATGAGGATCAGCAACCTGGGAATCGAACCAGTGTTTACCGCGTGGCATTCAGACGCCTTATCGACTTGATCACCGCCGACGGTTGACCCACAATACTGATTTTGAACCGGCATCATGTGGATTTGACCCGGCATCCAGTGGCGGCTGGTGGTCTGACTTTTTGGGTGTGCACTTGAGCCTCGCGTCCAAAGGAAGCGTTTTGTCACCCCTCTCAAATGCCTGCTACCTTTCTTGCGTACATAACGTTGGCAACCCACGTTATGAGCACCTTTCACTGAAAATGAGGCTATGGGGGAGTTTTCTTCCATGAAAAATATAAAAATATTAATGAAATATGTCGGTGAATTTTCCGTCGATCGCGAGAAGAACGATGTTATTGGGTATAGATAATAATTCAACATTCGATAATTCAACAAACGAGCACACGGCGACTTATCTCAGCGGCAGGCGCTGGTAAAGCGAAGCCGATGGGGTGTGGGAACGTTTATGTTTTGAAGGAGATAGTGTTCAGTGAATAAGTATAATAAAAATTGATTCCATTACAGATTTATTTGGGTGTGCACGTGCGAATGTGCGAATAGGAAGAAGCCGCTACTGCCGGCATAATGTGGATTTGACCCGGCATAATGTGGACATGACCCGGCATAATGTGGACATGACCCGGCATAATGTGGACTTGACCCGGCATAATGTGGACATGACCCGGCATAATGTGGACATGACCCGGCATAATGTGGACTTGACCCGCCATCAGGTGGACTTGACCCGCCATCAGGTGGACAACTGGAGAACTACACGGGTCCCGGTGTAGAAAGGCATAAAACAGCGGTGATGTGAATTGACACGCTGACCACGAGTTACTCAACAAATAAACCCTTGGCAGGTACCCCGTGGCGGAGTGGTTAGCACATCGTGCTAAGATGCCAGGGGTCCCGGGTTCGAATCCCGGCCTGGATATGGATGTTTGTGAGTGTCCATTTATCAATGTCATCATATCATCACTCATCCCCATCTCAACAAATTAGCCAAAACTGGCACAAAACGCGAAGTAAAATAAAGAAAATCAATCAAAATAAACGCTTAGAAACTGTGCCGTAAATTAAAGCTGTTCCTTTCAATTTTGAAACTCTGACATAACAAATCCCGGCACAGATAATTTCCTGCTTCGTGTCCTGACCTGGGCGTCTCTTCAACACATCCATGTCCACATCGTCGCTATTGGCCAAGACTACAGACACAGTGCGTAAGACGATTATGCATTTGCTGCAGGAAAAGCGGATGTTTCCCCCAAGTGCTTATACAACACGCCACACAGAGCTGGTTGCATACCTTCTGGTTGCATACGTTCAAGGATATTGATTTCACTTAAGAAATGTTATTACAGTGAACGAGGCGTCCACTACAGTACAGTGCACCACTCGACAAACCATAGAAGACGCTTTTAGCAATTAGAAACTGTAATTTGGATACAGTTTTCGTTACACAAACGTGCAGACACATAATTAGTTCACGTGTTGAGACCTGAAAGGGAAAAAAATGGGATTTGCGAATGTGGCTCTTGATTTTCAGGAGGAAATTTCAATCTCTCCGTCTAGGATCATCCTCCCCTCCAACCTTGTATCCTTGACGAAACTCGCCCCCTACATTAATGAAGGTAATAGCGGCAGGAATAAGGTCTGCCTGCAGACGCCTCTGCATCCGAAACAATGGTGTTAATGGTAATAGCAGCGTCCGAGCGGCGTACAAGAGTTCTTCCGGAGAGAGAGAGAGATGGAGAAAGGGGTGGAGAGAGAAGAGAAAACAGCATCCAAATGGAAGACGGCGACTGGAAATGGGGTTGATGGTAGGGTAAGAGGTACGTACACATATATATCTCCGACGCGAGTACGACGGTCGTAATAATAATAACAATTACGCATAAGGGGGGGTTCGGATGGGCACCAGCTGCTATTGAGGAATGGATATGGCACCGACTCTGCTTTTACAGCCGTTTCCGTCCGTTGGAAAACCTTGTTTCGGGGGTGGCAGCTTAGGATATGATGGTTCGAAACGCATGTGATTCACCTAATGTTTTTATGTTGCGCGGTGGTGAGATGAGGATTAAAAAAAAGAGAGCAGTGATAAAACGATTGTCCTGTCGCTCTCGCGCGTTTAATTGCTTTGGGGGAAGGAGGAGGGGGAGGGATAAAAATTGTCTCGTCTGGAAACGGTCCAGCTAGATGCGCGACCGTACACCGAGAGGGTGTTGCTGTTCGCTTGGTCGGGAGTGACGAGGATGGAATCCCGTGAGTTAGAGCTTGTGCGGTCGGACTTGGGAAGACATAGAAAGGGTAAAGGACATACAGGCAGAGAAAGAGAGACAGGAAAAAATACAGGGAAACCTTGAACGCGTGAGAAAGAGAAACTGAAGGGGAGAGACATAGGGAAACTAGACAAGAAAGGAAGACAGGTAAACCTGAATAAAGAGGGAGAAGGTGGAGAGGAAAACTTAGAAGGAAAGAGGCAGGAAAGACTAGAGAGAGAGAGAACAGGAAACCTAGAACGCGTACGAAAGAGAGATAAGGAGAATCATGAAGAGAAGACAGGAGAGAATCCTAGGGGGAATTAAACACAGTAGAGAGAGAGAGAACAGAGAAAGGGCAAGAAAGAGAGAAGTAAAATAATGAAAAAACATTAAAATTATAGAAAAATAGAGAGGTAAGGTAACATGAAAAGAGAAACAGGAGAAAGATAGATAAAAGAGTGAGTCCTATGGAGGGGGATGTTAGAAACACAAGAGAAAGAGAGATAAGAAAACTCCTGTAGAGAGGCAGGGAAACGGTGAAAGGTGGGGTATAGCGAAAAGAGAAAGAGAGAGAGACAACCCTGGAAAGAGAGGAGGAAAATAAAGAAGAGAGAGAACTGGAGAAGGTAAGAAATATAGCGAAAGGTAGATACAGAAAGAGTGTCAGCGGAAAAACATAAAAAAACATATGGAAAGCTATATGAAAAGACAGACAAAGCGAGGAGGCAAAGTGGAGATGGAAATTTAGAAAGAGAGATAGGGAAGGTAAAATTAAACAGATTAAGAGAAAGACTATGAAAAGACATGTCGGAAAGAGATATAGAGAGCTTCAAAAGCTGGAAGAAGAATGATTCTCCAGAAAGCATAGTTTGACTGTGCAGACATCATATACCTCTAAGATTACAGACTAAAACAACGCCACTGCCTGAGATCTGAGAGAAGTATTATCCACAGCATTATCTATTAGCCATGTCCCCATCCTCACAAATCTACAAAGGGAGAACGACGCTATGCTAAAATGCACTCCATCAATGTCCACCCCTCTTCCCCTTGATAGACTCCCGTCAGCTCCTTTCTTCATCGCATTCCAAGAAGTCCTCATTATTTCTGATTCTCCCTTCTTTCCTTTTTCTGCTAATTCTCCACAAATTGGCTCTTCATCCATCACCTTCTGCGGGTAGATGAATCGAGTCGGTTGATACGTCAGCAGAGAGGGTGGAGAAAAAATCGATGAAACTTATACTCGAGCGTATTGTTGGGCTGCGAAGGGGGAGGGGGAACCGTATCGGGACAATTTTTCTCCAACAGAGATAAAAACTGTTCGCGACGGTGATCCTTCGGGATGATTTCGGAATTTCTTTGTTCCTGCGGAGGAGCAGGATTCTGATTGTCTATGAGGGTGATTAAGGCAGGTTTTGAAATATGAATTTTCGGCTTTCAAGGGATCGTTTCCAAATGTTGGGTGAGTTAATTGAAATGGAAATCCGGTTTGCGGAGGCTAATGTGGAAAGTTGGGAGAAAAGTAGCTTTGTGTGATGGCTGTTTCAATCTATCCGTGTCACCTATGAGATGTCGGAACATAAAAAATTGTGCAAGGCTTAGCGGATAATAAGTAGCTCCAAAACTGTCTCTGAGAGAGAGAGAGAGAGAGAGAGAAAACGGTGTCACAAGAGGAACAGAAGGAGAAAGAGAGGGAAGAATCAGACAAGAAGGACAGAGAGAAGAACAAGAGAAGAGAGAAACGAACAAGGCACAAGAAAAGAAAGGCGGTGAAACAGAAGAGAGACAGAATGGAAACATATGGAAAATTATGGTAGAGAAGTATAAGGAAAAGAGACATGCGCACAGAGAGGTAGAGAGAGAGAAGGTTAGAGAGACAAACAAAGTGAGAGAGAGAAAGAGAGAGAGAGAGAGAGAGAGAGAAAGATACGGAATAAAGAAATAAAAACAAAAAAGTGGAAACGAAGAAGGAAGAGAGAGGGGAGGTGAATGTAGGTAGTGGAACTGAACAGTGGGAGACAGAAAGGGAAGCTAATACTGAGACAGCGAGGAAGAAAGACACGAAAAAGGGAAATAAGAGGGGGCACAGACAGGAAACAGCGAAAAAACGGCCAGAAAACAGGAAGAGAAGCTGTGACAAAAATGAGAAATGGGGAAAACAAAGAGGGGGGAAGGCAAGGAAACATACAACGAATGGCATTCACAGAGCAATTCAAACACCCCAAAAGTACCTATATGCAGGAGGCTGGGGTCTGGAAGTGAAAAATATCTTATATAATAGCGGAATGGGTTAGGTATGGGAAGAGGGAGGAAGGGGGGGGGGGCATCTCATCAGAAAATCAAATCAGAAACAGGTTACTCGACATAGACAAACAAGAAATAATAGCAGACTGCCAAACAAAGACCTCAATCAGGGAACAGTTAAGAGTAAGAGAATGGGGGAAAGCGAAATATATCCAGGTTGTGGGAAAAAATGAAAGAAGCGCGCTGGCGTGGTTCAGACTAGGGGGATGGAAACAACTAAGAAAGATAAACGAATCAGGGGAAACGATATGTCCTTTGTGCGAGGGGGAGGAGACGGACAAGCATATCCTACTGAACTGCCCTTCTACACGTGACCTAAGGGACAAATGGATGAAAAACATAACAGGCAGGGAGGTGATAGAAGTGGTAGACGACAGAATAAAGATAAAGGAAGCGGGGCAGCAAGTGGGGAAATACCTGGGAGAAGTAAGAGAACGGCGGGGGAAAGCTATTAGAGAAGGCAGCGAAATGAGTGATCATGCTCCAGACGAGCCATCTTTATAGTGTAAGTGTGTGTAAAGCAAAATGTAGGCGTGTTTTGGTGATAGTGCAGGAAAAGAGAAGTGAGGAGAAAGACTGGAAGAAGAACTGCCGAGGGAGGGGAAGAATGTGTATATAGGGGACAAAGTAAGAGACAGCTTAAACGAAAACTAAATGTAACAAAATAGTGTAGAAAAATCAAAAATATGTAGTGCGTACAGCCTATGGCTCGCACAAAAAGAAAATAAATCTATCTATCTATTCAGTGGTGACTTTCGGATTCAAGTCTCCTCCTGACTGTTAATTGTTGAGTGTCGTTTCATTAATTTCAGCTAAGCATCACTCATTCTAATCATCACGACTAGCCAAAAATGAAGAAACGCGACTCTAAATAACAAAATTGCAGTGACCTATGATACAGCCTTGGATCCCTTCCCGGGAATGAAGATTCTGCCTTGCCGTGATAGAGTGAAGCGATGCCTGACCATGAACCATCGGAGGGTCACAGCGGCAAATCTATTTGTGTGGGTGAATTGATAACCAGCCTCTTTCAGCAGTGGCCGATTTCCTTGTTTTTGCATCCGTTTAAGTTTTCATGCAGTACAACAGATGATCATGTACCGACAAGCGAACTGTTGGCGAGCGTGAAGCTGGGAGTGACTGGTGGAAACGTTACAAGCATGCGAACCCGGACAAAGAGAATGAACCAAGCGACCAAGAAAACCCTTTCCCGATGCATGCCACCTCCCATGCGTGTCATTTGCGGTCGGACAAGGGAGGTTAAAAAAAAAAGAAGTATCGAAAGAAACATGTGTGTATGTGTGTGCACGAAAGGAGGGGGGGGATAGGGTGCAATTTCGTATCCCGAAACCACTAACGTGCAGACGGATTGGGGCGATCGGCGGTTACCATTGTTACAGCGTTCATTTTTCCGAGGCGCACAATTTCCGATTTTCTTTTGTCATTGCTTAATTGGGTTCAGTCATGTTATGCCCTTTTACTGCTCCCCGAAATTCAACGCTTCTCACCTGCCTCTGTCCATATGGGCGGTCACACGTGACTCCATCCACAGGTTCTCACGCAACTTTGTTCCTAAGCGAGACACAGGTTTTCGACAAATAGTGTGCTTGTATAAAAATGTAATGTTACATAATCTCCCCCCGCAGCGCCATGCAATAGGCAAATATGTAGAAATGTGTCTTGTAAGAGATCGTCCTTGACTTGGCATCTGTTTTCTGCATGTAATTGTGTATCAGCGTCTCGTCACCATGAACAAAGGTCTTGGGTTCGATCCTCATCGTCCCTATTAGAATAAAAAGGAAGACAACGCGCGTAAAAAGTAGCCCTTTTGCTACTCTTAGAGCTAAATGATTAGCGCTCTCGTCCTTGGTGCGAACGGACCCGTGTTCGATTCTCGCTGGGAGCTCCAAAATTTCGGCGTTGCTCGAGAGTCGTGAGCACAATTGGAAACTACTTGAAAATAAGTACGGGCTCCAGTCTCGAAAGCCAGGAAACAGCGGCGATGGGACTCGATGCGCTGACCACTTTTAACCAATGAAAATGGCGCTCTGGCAGGCCCTGGCCCTTAGAAGCACTTTTAGCTAATCACGACGATGAAGACATTCACAAGGGAATGATCATGCCCAGGCCAGGATTCGAACCCATAATTTCCTTAATCTGGTCATTGTGACCAAAGCTTTGCTGAGTAGATAACTTGGCCCCAATTCTCAAGTAATTGCATTCAATCGAGGTTCCACGTCGTCGCCTTGTAATCAAGGAGTCGTGGGCTCGACACCCAATTGAGGCACATAGTGGTTCAGATCAGACTTTAAACTGTAGGTCCAGTCCCAATTAGCCTATCTGTGCACAAAGTGGACTTAAAAACCCAAAACTCAATCGAGGTCTTAACTTTTCTATGCAGATCTGGTGTCACAAACATCGCAACTAATTCAAACCTTGTCGGACGCTAAGGAAGTTCATCCTGGATTTTTATCCTTGGGAGGTGGAAAGGTAAATTTAGAACAAAGATGGTCATTGATTATGTTTTGTGAAAAAAAATTTAGGCAGTGCCGCAACTGAAGTAGCTACCGACAATAGCTTGAACAAGTCCCAACATGTACCAAAGTCGTCGTCGCCAGTCGTGCAATCAAGAGACGGAAAGTTCTCCAGCAATCTTCCAGCAACAACCAGAGCCTCTCTCCTCGCGTTAATTTCCTAGTCATTGCAATGGAGTTTCTTGGCGCGTCCAATGTAGAGGAGCGGAAGGGGGCTGTGCATGCCCTGTGGGGGAGACGTAACAACCCCCTCTCGAAGAACAAACCGAGGGAAGAAGGAGGGAAGTTCATTAGTTCGCGTGTGCGAGTCGGTTTAATTAAGTTTTTTTTCCCTACCTGTAAGTAGTCCGCGGACCTAAATTATTCACCACTTCCAGGATTGAGGTGCCTCCTCTGCCGGGATTGGACGCGGACGAAGTTTTCCGAGGTCCTCGCGGCTAGCGAAGGTCAACATGCGCGCATCGAAGTCTTCGAATGACTTGAGTGGGTTGATTCAATGGGTGCCTCCAGGTGGACCCACTCTCGTGTTCTATGTATGCTTTGCATTGGTTACAGTGTTGAGAGCAAGGACACAGGAACACTGTAGTCTTCAACGCATTGTCACTATTTTATCGGTTTCTAATATTATGATAACAATAGCATACTTCAATTGATTTAGGTAATCGATTAAGGGGCATCCCATCAATTGAAATGTGCCCCCCCACCCGCCCATTGTGAAATCCTATAATAGATTCCTTGATTACAAAGGAAGCCTTGCTATTTCACACCAGCCTTCAGCTAGAGAATACTAACTCACACCAATCTTCGGTCAGAGTGTGTTAGGTCACACCAGCCTTCCGCCAAAGTATGCTAGCTCACATCAACCTTCGGTCAAAGTATACTAACTCACATCAGCCTTCAGTAAAATTGCATTAACTCACACTAGCCTTCAGCCAGAGTATATTAACTCACACCAGCCTTCAGATAGAGTATGCTAGCTCACACAGGCCTTCAGCCAGAATATATTAACTCACACCAGCCTTCAGATAGAGTATGTTAGCTCAGACCAGCCTTCAGCCAAATTGTATTAACTTATACTAGCCTTCAGCCACAATATATTAACTCACACCAGCCTTCGCTCAGAGTATGCTCACACCAGCTTTCAGATAGAGTATGTTAGCTCACACCAGCCTTCAGCCAGAATATACTAGCTCACACCAATCTTCAGCATGCCTAGATCACTCTAGACTTCTCCCGGAAGATCCAGACTAATTCCAGCCTTCTCCCACATGATCCTGGCTTACTAAACAGCTGCCACAGGAACCAGGAATTATGGTAGAATATCGTGTTTTCGAACACGAGAATAACGAAATTGGAATCATGAAACCCTAGTGAACCATACAAATGCCCAAAGACAGATTTACATAAGAGATTAGCTAGAATGATATCTTGTATAGTGGAATACATTTGACTCGACGTTCACGTTCGGTACTGAATACACCAACGACATATTCATTCAATTTCTTCCATAGACAGAATGTTCCATTGTAGTTATTCCGCCTACGCCATTACACCATTCTCTTTGTCCTCCTTTCTTTGTGTACTTTCGAGGCACACGCCTTGCTTTATTCAGGATACATTTTCTCCTGCATAATTATCCACCTTTTGTCTTCTGATTTCGATTATTTCTCGTTCCACGGCCCTTTCCTCTGTTATCTATTGTTTTGCGAAACAAAATGGCCCTTAGGAAATGTTTAATCTTCCTCCCACTGCAGTATCTCTTGTTCAAACTAATATGCCTTACTTTCTCTGAAGAGAAAAAAAGCGGTGCTGGCAGTAACACCTGTGCGAAATACACGTAACGTATCTTCCCCCCCCTTGCAGCAGGTTCGGTACATCACACGTCAAAAATCCATGTTTGCTTTTGCTGGGACTGCGTTAAGGGGACAATGAAAGAAATCTTAACTCGTCCGCCGTCCGACAGGTGACTCTGTATTTGCAGTCGGCCGCCAATCGAAAGCAAACATTCCCGGCGCGTGGATTTGACAGGGGAGTTTCCTGTTGTTTTAGCAGTTGGGATGTGCGCAAAGACAAGCGCATGGGTTTCATTTTTTTGTTTTTCTTTTTTTATTATTATTACTGCGAAACCTCACACTCTCTCACCCCCTTTCTATATAACAGCTCTGAATAATAACTGTTATCTCTCCGTCAAGTTGCTTAACGGAGCCAGTCCCATCAGCTTTTACACACGGCGTGAGCAGGTGTTGTGATTCTCATAACAATATCGTTAGCTTCCTCCTCTCGTCTTCGGTCCCTGCCTCCCCCTCCCCCCCACTTTCGACTCCCCAAACTCACGAGGCGAAAGTGACGACAATTTTCGTAGATCAACTCAATGTCGTTGATGTGGCACTACAAGAAAATCTTTCCCAAGGGAGACAAGAAGTTTTTACATTCTTTATCATTCCTAGGTTCTACCTCAGGAAGAAAGGCATTTCAAAAATATGTCTATTCTGTGGCTCAGCGTTACTAAAAATACATATAAAATACAGGAAAACATCGTAAAATATCGAAGTGAGTCATGGAAATTCTGGAATCGCTACTGGTCTAATTCTGGAAGATTACATAATATGTTTAGACATCCTCCCAGAATGCAGCATTTTAAGCCTAATTTTTATTACGAAAGAGAGCTCCTGAATAGAAAATATCAAAGCTATCATTAACATTGCCTTCAGATTAGGCAAAGACAAAACATTTGAATCAATAAATGCTATCTTCTGAAGCAAGCGAATGGAAATTTTGTTGGAAACACTAAGTAGGAAGTGTTGCAAGTGGAAGTTTCAAAATGTCACCAAACTGACAACACAAACATGAGAACAGACACGTTTGAATAATTAATATCCTTTTCTTTTTGCATATATAACTAATGTTACAGAGTGTTACATTACACTTGGTCGTTCCGTGACGGCCAATGACGTAGCAAGACACCAGGGATGGCACTGAAAACCGCCAATTCAGCACTAACACCAAATGGACCGTTCTGTTATACAAAATCTGAGTATTTAATACAGATTTTGTCTGACCACGATTGTAATTTGAACCACGTGTTTTACACAAAATAGAAGCCATCATGATTACTAAAATTTATCACTATTTGAAATAACAATGAAAATATGCCAAGACATGATCTAGCCATTCTGACTTCCAATAAAGCAGCTTTTAGAACGCACTGCATGTTGTCTCCATAAGTTGCTAAATTTTGAAAAGTTATGAACACAACTTCACAAAAATTAACCATACACTTAGTAATCATATGCTGTATGAATGCAGAAACGGATACAAGGACATATTTTGCCTTCATAATTTCGCCATATATATTTATAAATGTCCTCTTGTATAGCGATGAAACCCTCTACACAGGACGAAGGGGTCTAAGACCAAACGTTCTCACCCTTTACGTGACGTGACTTTGAATATTCGATCTCGATTTATTCCCTCTTACGTTCAGAGGGCAAGTGTTCAATTTCGCCAAAGGGGCACCAAAACCATTGTTTGAAACCCCAGAACGGCCTCAAAGGCAGTTGGAAGTTTCAGCTGGTGTTGGATTAGCAGACAATGATACAAAGACTGCAGATGCATCAACTCCATTCTCCTCTTTTGAAGAGCGGCGTAACTATGATCCCGCTTATTACGTCATTTAAGAATAAAGATGTGTCATGAAAGCAACTTTGCGTGTATTCACATACGTTTATACTTCCATCCGATATTACAACAAATAGTTAGCAACTTGATAGATCAGCACAGGTTCCACAATACTGTCATTTTGTGATTGTTCTTATGAACGCTACAGTGACAAATTTGTACATAAATTCAGGTACATAAGCAAGTCTTTCAGAACAATGGAAGAAATTTGTGCAGCATTTTATTTCACTACGATTATAATCTAGTAAGAAAGAAAATTATTTTTATTCTAAAAAAACTTACTCATTTTAGGAATCCTAGTTTAACATTAACTCTATAAAAATAAATCAGTTTATCCATACCTCGTTGTCAGAGTGCGTTAAGAGGACGACTTTCGATCTCGCCAGCGGTGTTTTGTGGGTGTTCCTTCATCAATTGTCTATATATTGCAAATTAAATAACTGCTTTGTTGCAAGTACACACTATGTCGGAATATAACTCGTCTCAGAGGAATAAATTCTGCAAGCATGTTTGGGTCTCGACATGTCAAAGGTTTCCGCAAAGTTAACTTATCTGCAAGCACAATTTCGACGATCCATGGCACTCAAGATATTTGTGATCTATTTTGCCACGTTCTTGATGCGGTTAGTTCCGCTCTCAGACGGTGACGGCGCCACTGAATTGTTTGATTTTCACTTCCAGCAAATCTTTATAGGCTACACCAATTTAACGTTAGCAATGAGCAGGGACCACAAAAGTCTTGCTTTCCTTCATTCAAATGGTCGCATGTCCAACAGATGTCATAGTTTTCAGAAAAAAATATAATAGATACGATGATTAAATACAATTTTGTCGTTAAAAGTAGCAATTAAGAATCAACTCCGCGGCAGTAGACAATGGAAAAACTTCGAAGGTAAACGCCCCGAACCGGTAGCTAAACATAAAACCACAAACACCTGGATTCAGAGAGGGAAAGAAAAACGAAAGCTTCGGTGCAATAGCTACTGCTATCAGCGGATAGTCGGAGGTAGATAGCGCGGTAGAGGTACCAAGGTTCGAATGTTTTACCACCGCAAGAACGCCGAAATTGTGGCCTTCAGCGCTAGGTGATTAGCAAACGTACTAATTACGCTCAACCAGCCAAGACGTTTTGGAGTAGTTCGCAGTAACTTCTGTCGAACGTGGTTTTTGTCTGGGTACTTTGCAGCAGTGTTGCCAGGTCACTCACGAAAAAATTAAAGGATTCTTTGTTTACTACGTTCATGTGCATTGGAGATACATATCGCAATACTGGGGTTGTCACAGCTTCGGTGGCAAGAGTGCGTTGAGTGTTCGACTCTGAGCAAAATCTCCGGGTTTAGAGCAAACTTTGTGGTTGTTTTTTTTTTTTTTATCTAGTTATCTTCATTATAATGCGTTATTAACATAAAGAGGTCGACTTTATACATGTGATGTAAGGCAGAAATAACTTTTTAGGGAGTCACTGAACAATATGCTATATCTACAACTTACATTCTATTCCGAAAAAAATAACATTTCATGTCGCATTGAATTTTCATTTTTTCCATTTCATTGCTTGTCCGCCAAAAAGTAATGTAAATTATAGGAATTTTTGTGTGAGTTGTAATGATTCCGTAAAACTGGAATTTTCTTGATTGTAAATTTTATAATTCATAATTTCTACTATTTCAGGTTCATAGCGATGACGAAGACTTAAGGTGCCTTATCTAGGATCAAACCTGGCCTTCCTCGTAGAACAACGTCACAGGAGTCAGCAAGAATCAAATTATGAAAGCCAGGAGAGATCCTTAGCCTCACTACGAAACTAACGCCCTTTCCAATTGGTAGAACAGAAACTTGAAACAAAATCAAGAAAATGTGATAAAATAAGTACACCTGGCAACACTCATTTGCACTTGCAGAGACACGACCAGTGGTGATTTTAATTGCAGCAAAGAAGGCAGGAAACCAATGAAAACCGTCCATCCTTCTCTAACCTGCGCCTTTTATTATCGCCATCTTTGAAGGGCGAGAAAATAAATGTCTGCATTTTGCCACACACTTTTTTCCTTCGCTCGATGGTTACTTTTGGCGAAGGTTATTTAATCTCCTGAAGAAACATGAAAATAAAAAGGCTAAGTGGTTTTTGCTTTCCTACACACTGAAAAAAAAAAGGTTCCTTTTTGGAGGGATTGAATTTTTACAACACGCCGCTTACCGATGGGGATAACTGATAAGGCTAGGCCTACTGTGCATTGCGATCCTGTGTTCAGGGACATAGATATTGTCGCCCAGCTTTAGCGCCGAAAGACCAAAAAGGCACCTATTCTTCTGTGCTTGATTTTCCTGCTCTTAAAAATGGCGGAAAGACATTTTCCCTTATCCTCTGTTCTTTGAGACACCGACACTAAAAAAATCGCATTGTAAAAGTGTTCCAGGTTTTCCCGTCTCTTTACCCATCTCAGTCGAGAGGTGGTAGGTAGGTCGAAGTTACTTCTCCTTAAAATCGCATCATACTCTGGATGAACCTCTAAACTGAGGGATTTTTTTCTTTAGAAGGGATATTTTAATCCATTGTGAGGGAATTCTGAGAATGGGCTAACCTTTATTGAATCCAGTGTACGGATTTTCTTTGACTTTTTGTTTATAGTTATTTCAGAGCTAAGATGAAGTTTTTAATTCCTTGCTCTGATCTATCTCTTGTAAAATCTTCCAACCAAAAAGTGTTTTATGAATACGTAGTAAGTCAGGAAGCGGGTAGTAGATATCTCACTTCTAAACTTCAACTACGTTCCAAAGTGAAATATGTAAGGTAGGTCTCAGAAATATTCTATGAACATGGTTAGGTGAATTCACGAGTTCATAATTATTTTCGTTTTAAATCCGAGTGTATATGTATATTAATATAATATAGAATGGAGTATTTACAAATTTCAATAAGCAAGTTTCCTGGAAGTTTTATCGAATACCGGTATTTATAAAAATCACCCTTAACGATTTTATGGTAGTATAGTTAACGGTAAATGTAACGATGTAACAATTATGTAACAACAATTTAAATATAATACCATACGGTAGTAATAAAAAATACCTGTATGTAAATCTGTGTGCCTTAAATTGGAAGAACGTTCTTTTCCGTAGCTGATGCAACGTTTAAGATTCAGTCTTGAATTCGAAGAATGGCCTCCTCGATGGCGTAGTGGTAGCGTCGTCGACTTGTAACCAAGGGGTCCCGGGTTCGATTCCCGGTGGAGGCACACAGTGGTTCGGATCCCACTTTAATCTGTAGGCCCAGTTCCGATTAGCCTTACTGTGCATAAAGTGGACTCCAAACAACAAATCATTCCAATCCAATTCGAAGAAATTATTACAATTTTAAAAATTTAATACAATTAATTTCGCGTTGAAAAAGCCTTTATTCGAAAAATGATGTCGCATTTGGAATTCAAACCTCGGCTTGTTGTTTTGCACCAAAGGGATGTTATTTTAGGGCAAAGTAGATTATGAAGTGTCAAAGAGACTGAAACGTCTTCGAAACCTTTCACAGATTCAAAAGCTCAGGTTTCATCTCTCGCTGGAAGACATTTGCCATATCTTCACCCTTCGCCGAACATAAAGAAAACCTAAAAGTTTCCACCGGGATCTTTCATTCATTGTGACATCATCCTTGCTGACTGTATCTTCTTAAGTGTTTGGCAGCGGTATAAAAAAAAACGGGGAAGACAGAGCCGAACCAACGCCACCATAAGACATTTGTAAACTTTTAAGTGAGGAAAGATGGAAAAGTCTCCAGCATGGCGGGACTATGTGGGTCACATGATCAAGCTCTTTCCAGTGTCTTTATCTCTCTGCCAGTGATTGCAGAACAGCTGTTTGGGGAGCACATACGATTTGTGTTTCTCTCAGAACCAGCCTTGAGTAGATGAAAGTGAATCAAGTTTAGCTACATCTTTGACTTCCTGCGGTTTCAATGCACTAAGAGTTTATTTGATCCTCGAAGGAAGAAAGGAGCAGGGTCTATCATGAATTACTACGCTAACTTCCATTGTTCTTTTAAAGATGAACGTTGTAATTGCTTGTGTTGCTGCATTTTCTGGCACACAGACCATGAAAAATATATACTATACCATTTAGATTCTTAGATACCAGGACAGTTATTTCTAGTTGATCTTGAGTTAAGAGATAACTTCCACCACGTTTAAGGTAGGAAACAGTTCTACGTATAAAGTTATCGCGATAGGAAAGGCCTAGTCTCGTCTCAAGAATTCAGTAGCCAGTCTCGTTCTCGAAGCTCGTCCCGAGTTCGAAAAGAACGAAAATATAATTATTACCACGCAAATTGTCCCTTGCTGTGTTCATTAACATTTATTTACACAATACAAAATTCAAGAAGTAAGAAACAGTTGTCAACCTCTTCAGTACATTCTTTGAAAACACGTACAGTGCAAGAAAAATTGAATGAAAACAGCACCGCAAAATTTGCCAGGTAATATTTATGCATCCCGCTGTACAGGGCCAACGAAGTTACTCGTAGTAATAAAGTGTGTTTTATACAGTGTATATTGACACACTTGTAGGTTGAATTGTATCGTCTGCAAATATGTTGTATAAAGAAACAAACTACCGGAGTACTAAGTGAGGTGAGTGAGTGTACATCATGAGAGTAAAACAGCCTCGGGTGTTTTTCTAGAAGTTCTGTGATAAACACATTAACAGCCCCCCTTTTTTTCTTGGCAATGACTCAAAACTACTTCTCCACGACAAAAGCACAAGAGGGGGAAGCACTACAATTTCATTCCCCTTGTCAATTTTTCTTATTAAGAGTCTTATCCCCGTCCGCGAAACCACCCCCACAAGATACAATTATCACGGGTGGCAGAATGTTATTCGCTGAAGCTTGTTTTACGGGAAGCTAGCACCAGGTGCGTGTGCGTTTGCTAATGTGCGAAAATGAGCGTTTTAGCACAGATATTCCGCAAAATGTTGCCACGATGCTATATTTCGTAGCTCGAGGCGAAGCGATTGTCAGATAGCGTGAAAGCTGGTTGTTGTGCTTACTGTTAAATCCTTGTTTTGAAATGATGAAAGGACCCTCTACTAGCGCCAGTAACGGCAAAAAACTGAAACAAGGATAACGTCTACATGTTAATAGCAGAGCAGAGAATGCTTGTTGGTCTTGCTTCGGGTGTTTGGAAACAAAAATCCCTCTTTAAGCACGGAAATTGAAAGTCAGGCTTGCACTAAGTCAACGAAGTCGTAAATACTGAATAATCTAATACCATAAAAACAACACATGTTGATTTTTAGAACCAAGATAAGCCAAAACAGGTAATTAAGTACATGGTTTGCTTTAGTAGCACTTATATTACGCAACAAAGTGTATGGGAAGTTGAAACGTAGCAACGAAGTATATTTTGCGAACGAATTAAAGTGTAATTATTCACAATGGTTTGTAAACGAGACTTTTCTGGTTGTACAATGATGCAAAAACACATTATCCATCTATTTTCTGCACGCCATTATCTAGACATATTTGTCTGAACAGATCATTCAGTTCTCCATTAATAACATATACAGTTAAACTGATAGATTACGCACACACATAGGTAAGAAACTGCGATTTTCTGTAGTTTTCATTTGCGTCACACTGAATAAATTAAAGAAAATAATGTATAATTTTATATTCGATGTGTGTAAAGAATCTAAACCGTGATGATACAATATGTTCATCGTGTTTGTAATGTTTGCTATTAAAATAATAAACAAATAACTGCTGTCTGTTGTAAAACTCCCGAGCAGCCTAGTACATTGATTTCTTTAAAAAGAATTACTACTTTTGTGTGAACTGTCACTACAGCATGATAACGCGAGATTGTCTTAGCAAATAATTTCTTGAATTTGACCTGAACCATTACGTCACAAATATCGACTCAATTCCTACCAGATTGCAACACTGTCCCCGACAGAAGAAACCCCCAACAACACCATAATCTCGCAGCATTTTAGAGACTTTATCCTTCCCATTTCCCTTACAAGTCAACTTCGGGAAAAACACCATTTCATTTCCGTTATCGATTTGCTTCCTATCTCACACTTCAGACTTTCTGCTACCCCTCTCAGTCACTCGATAATGCTGGATGCTTATTCACAAGCACGTTTGAGACGCAAGTGCATAGGGTTACGCAGGAGGCTGTTTTTTTTTTTTTTTTTTGTCTTTTCCCCGTCCCTCCTTTTGAAATCGTCTCACCCAGAGATTGAAAATCAAGCTTGTCATGTGAGATCGGTTGTAGGATAGAAAAAAAAATGGTCGAACCAACTAGATTATTTGCATGGGGTGTCAAGTATCGTGTACTTTCGCAGCCGGCCCCCGTGGCGGAGTGGTTAACACAGCTGGCTACGACTCCAGGAGTCCCGGGTTCGAATCCCGGCATGAGCATAGGTATTCTTTGTGAGTGTTCCTTAATCAATTGCATCATATTTTCACTCATCTTCATCTTCGTAGTTAGCAAAAAGTGGTAGAAAAGTGAAGTCAAATAACTAAAATCAATTAATCATATATTTTTCGTCTCTCTCTCTCTCTCTCTCTCTCTCTCTCTATCTCTCCTGTTTCTACATCTCTCTGTTTTTATCTCCTTTTCAGTCTATTTTTTCTTTCCCATTTATCCTATATCTCATGTGTCTCCATCATTTTTTCTATCTTGGGTTTCTCTATTTCTTCCTTTTACTTTCATCTTTCCTCTGTTCCTCTATATTTCTTTCATTCTTCTTGCTTATCACATTCTTTTCTAATTATTTCTACCATTTGTATGTGACTTGGTGTACCGCAAGTGTTTCTGAACCTTTCCAACATAGGCTGTTTGAGTGGGCCATGACTACAGTCCGGCCAAGGGAAACGAAATTAGCTGAAAAGAACGATTCCAAACGCGAAAGGGGAAGCATCAAACCAACCTGTGGCATTTTGCTTGTATGGGCTTATTATCGGTTGCTGTATTGTGTTCGTGGTGGCTCTTAAAATTCGTAACAAACCGTTTCGAAGTGGAACAAGAAAAACTGTGACGTCGATATAATACACAATGCCACAAACCATTCAGTTACTACATTTTCCTTATCATACTTATAACACTGTATATAATAATACTATTATTAGTGAATACTATCCTGATTACTGCTGTGTGCTAATTATAATATTTACTAAGGAGATCAATTTAATTGAATGATCTAAAATAAAGTTACTGGTTTACAAGTAAGTTTATGTACTAATGTCATGTGATGAATACTTTCCTGATATGGTATATGAATAGCTTTAATTAGTAAACATCTCTCTACGTATCTTGGCGGCGATGTTACTACGCTTCATTGTCGTCTCCAAAGCAGACGATTTTCACGGAACCCGCTTTCTGACCAAAGTGCCATCACCCCCTATTTTGCCAATGAGCACGTCCAGTTGGCGCATGCGCACTTCCGTCCATGGTTTCGGCTAAGGCAGTCAGACAGTATTTCCAGGTGGGCCAGAGCCCATCATCACCCTTCTGTTACGACGCCACCGAAAAGGCCCCACCAGCACCCAAAAACACTGCTCAAATTGCAGCAAAGAGAACCATGTCTCACTTCGCCGTGGTATTACACGAGCAAAATATTAATTATTAACAGAATATAATGAAGCAATCAATACACTGTGTCTAAGGTCTCCGATTCATTTACCATTGCAGCAAGGGGAGTCAAGTTCTGGAACCGTAACAAGGAGCAGAGCAAGCAAAAGTGAGTTTTCTTGCGCGTATCTCTTTGATATAAGCGAGCAAAGTGGTTAGGGGGAGTGAGGGGGTAAGAGTATTTCATTTGGTATGGTTAAATTTACAATTTCCCTCCCTTTACCAAACGTAGATGTATTCATGGGGAGGGGATCTTGGGGCTACCTAAGAGGGGGTTAACCCAATAGGAAAGCCAACTCGTTTCTTGTTCTCGGGGAACTCCGAGGCCTCCCCACCAGTTAAATTACTAACCGTATTACTCCTAATTAATGGCTCGGAGTTAGTCTTGCCGTTTAATGAGAAGAAAGTTCCTCCATTTCAAAATATGAACCCTGGCAAATCATTTTCGGGGAGCCTAGGAGGGCTGGGGGAGGGTATGTAACGTTGGGAATGGTACAAGTGGAAGAAGGTGCTCTGTTGGAAGGCTTGAGTACGTCTGTGTGGATTATGAAAAAAGGGCACGACGTTGGGAAGGAAATTGCATTTTTATTCCGTGGATTATAATTGCCAGAGGGAAAGAAGAATTTCTTCTTTTTCATAAGTTTCCCGCGCGTGCAGGTGGCGTTATTGAAGAAAGAGAGAAATGGCGGGAAAGTGGCCCCAGTGGCGGTTCTGAATGTCTTCCAGGATTAATTGTGCTCCCCGAGGACCTCTGGTGGATTCTACGGTAATTATCGTTCTCCCTTCCCTTTCCCTGCGAAGATTTTGCATCTCTTTTCTCTCTTTGCTCCCAAAAAGTTCTGTTAATACTATCAATCACAATGTCCATCAAATATCCTTGAATATGCCTTTTCATTGTGAAGTACATTCCAAAAATTCAATTAATCCACAAAATATTGGCGATATATTTATGCACGAGCGTAATTATTATAAATATAATTTTGATCAGTCCTTATCAAACCTTAACCATTGCAAAGTAGAAGAGCTGTACAGTCTCAGTAGAAATTCCAATGAAAGTCAATGAGATCGTTACAACTCAGAGTGTCCGTGACTGTACAAAGCAGCCCCACAATAGCATTTTTTTTTATGTTACGATAGAAAATGCACAAGTGCCACAAATATGACTACACTCCGTCGCTCTTAATTTTCTTAGCGTTCACAGTGGCATGTAAGTGTCCCCACAAGTAAAAATTCAGGGGTATTAGGTCTGGCGTTCGTAGTGGCCATTCACTTATGTCAATGTCGTGATAGGATATATCACAAATACTAATATGAACCCATTGTTTCTGGTCATGGTGGCTTTTGTGAGCGTCCCTTCATCAATTTAATCTATAATCAGCACACGTTTTCATCGTTGCGTAAGCCAAAATGGCAAAAAAGCGGCGCTAAACAAAATTAAAAAGGCACCTGTTGAGAATTCTATGAACAAAACTGGTAAATGTATTTAGTTAGAAGGAACTAAGCCCAGGTGTCGCAAATGTTGCTTACACACAACACAAATTTAAAACACTACTAGCATTAAAAAGCGCATCAACTCCAAGCTAACGGTGCAGGAAAACTATTAAAAGTAGAGATTGTATCCTACTTTTATATGTGCTGACAAGAGTAAAAACGGGAGAGAAAAAATTCTCAAAAGCACGAATTAAATCAACGTACGCCTCCAGACTCGATTTATTCACGTCCAACCCGCCTTATCCTGCAATCTATCTTTATTACGTAGCTCGGTGCAAGTTCCTTATCTCTCGCCCTCACACTTGAAGTCAGCCTTTCCCTCGATTTCCTTGTATAATACGAAAGCTCAGTGATTCGAATAAAATTCAAATTACTTACCCCCCAACCCTCTTCCTCAGGGTCGAGCCGGGATCGGGAACTGTTCCAGCTCAAATCTGGCGAAAACATCGCAATCCATTCCACAACTCGCGTGAAGATATCCACGATCTTGTTTTAATTAACTCCGTCGGTTTGCTCAAATTATTCGCTAAATCGAACACTCCTCCTTTTTCCAAGCCCCCACCTCCCCTCTTTTCCTCGCGCAATATCTCAAATCGTCCTTTCCACCGTCTTGAGAATCGTAATTTAAGCCAAAAACTCCTGTCAGAGTCTCTTTAAGAAGAGGGACGCTCGAAATGAGGCACAGCAGCGCCTCCGTGGGCGGAAACTGAAACTACTTTTGCAGTGAAGTTAATAAAAATAGCAGCTTCAAAACTCGTAAAAGCACCATGTTTGTGGCGGAATTAATAAAAGCAGCAAACTTTTAATTTTGTTGCGAAAGTACAATCAATTTTATGTTTTTACTGAAACAGTGACGTTGACTTGCGCACGCATACTTACAGACTTGGACGTATTGATGTACAATAAATAATCTCAACATAACGTGAGAGATAAGAACACTTAACACTCGAGCATAATATTATTACCACAGATTTAAGGACGCATAATGCACTATAGCTAACGTAAAAATACAATTTTTAAAAACACGTAGGATGTAAATGAAAATAGTCATGGACAATTTGGCGAGCAATATTTGTGCATCGTACTTCATGAAAGTGGTGATGTGGTGATGCAAAGTGATTACATGCAATTGATGAAAGGACAATCACAAATATACGTAGACAAGATACAGCACAAGCCCGAAGAAGGATTTTACTGGTTATAAGTACCAAGGCCTTCTTAGTTTCCTAAATGCATTCACGGTGTACCATGTGGAAGTGGGAAACTGAACATTTGAATATCAGTTCGATTGAACACAAGGTGGGCTGGTACAGTTAGGACAATTAGATATATTGAAAGCGGATTGGTTCATAAGAGTGACGTCAAATTAAGATATGTGGATTTGTCTCTATTGTCACAAATTTTGATACAATGTTTCTTACTAGCTAAAAACGCAATAAGTATACTTGGTAAATAATGAAAAGTAGATAGGAGGCAAGTTACTGAAACCTCAACGCAAAACGAAACTTACTTTAGAACACAGAAACGTGACGTGCTTTCTTTAGGGATTTCAAACAGACTAATTACCCATAGTAAATAATTACGTTCATCTTTTTAATATTTTTATTCAAAGAGAAGGCAATTGTACAATAACAAGAGATGTTAACTTAGCGCTGTTGTAAGAAAATTTCAGTTTTCAAACACTATGTATGAAAGTAGGACAAACGAACTTCAACGAAAATGCGAGATTTCCACAACTAAAAGGCGGGAAGATGGAACAAAGACGACGATAAAGGCCAAGAGCTAGGTTGAGGAAGAGAGAAGAAAAGCGAACCTCCCAGACGAAAAGACCACGGAAAGTTCCCTTCCTTTACTTAAACCTTCAAACTACTTTAATATAACATGCTTTCCTCGTCCCTCCATTCTCGGATCCGTCGAGCGTGCTGCCATCTAGGAGGCATTACTTTCAACATCCGTTTGTATCAGCGGAACGTTAATTGTGTAGGCAAAGAAAGAGGCGAAACGCGATTAATACGATGTGAGAAGTCGAGTCTGGCACACTAAGGGGGTTTGCAGACGGTGAAAACAATGAGAGTAGACACGAGCGGAGAACGAATGTTAAATGGAAAAGGTAGAAGGAGTCATACGGAAGCGAAGAGAGTGGAGGGAAGAAATGTAAATTAAGGCAGAAGCGAGGGGGAGGGGGGCGGCTTTAATGCGTTACTAATTTACGATGGAAGTTTGAAGTCTGCGGAACACAGATGTCTCTTTCGGTAGCTTTCATATTTCATTAAGACTTCATTAGATTTCGATAAATTAATTATTACTTTTCATTGAACTTTGCCGCAACGTATTATGACAAACTAAGCTCATTTTGGAAACCTGTTCAAAGAAAAGTGGAGACAGGACGAAAGGGGGGGGGGGGCTTTGTAATAATAGAGGGGGCGGGAAAGTGGGATTGTTGTTATGAGGGATAAGTGTGAGGGGTTGGAAGAGATCAAAGGAAGACACAGGTGAAAGGGTTGTGGTCAAATCTTGATTTTTATGTGCCATTTCGTGCAGGCCATGGAAGTAGTGGAATCAATAGTTTTGAGACATACTGGCAAGGAGATAGTATACAATAGTTTATATTTATTGATTGAAGTCTCTTGCAAAGATGACATGTACAGTCACGGACAATAAAAATGGGATACCTAGATCCTGAAATACCCTGAAATCTCTGCAATGCGTTTTGTGTGTGTTGTCTAACCAGAGGCGAATCCTTCATGCAGGAAGTGAGGAACTTCCTACAGTTCATTTTTACTTATTTCCAGTTCTCTGCTTTTTAGTTTAATGCGTGTTATAAAATTATGAGCGCAATATACGTACAATTGCCTAGGTTAGCCACTGTCAAGAGTTGACTGCTCTCGGTCGCTCCAGTAGCAGTCCAAAGACGATGGACACGGGCTTTTCTGCCGCTCGCTGAGGAACCTCGGCGGTCATCCTACAGACAGATGGGTGGGGGTGGAAGGGGCAGCGCAAGGGAGTGGGGAAAGGTTACAAAGATCAGCGAGGATCGAGGAACCAGCGAGACATTCCTCAATCAGCGATGCCAACTCCAACAAAATGTTATTAAACCAAGCACAATTTGATCTTTGTTGGCACTTAGCACCATATCTAGCATAATCTGCAAAACGCCCATCCCTGGGAGAGGGAAATCCAATTCAAAGGAATATGTTTTCGGGAAATAAAAATAAAAGTATGTCCAAATCTTATTTCTGCTTCACCAGCGGACATGTTTCAAACGAAAAGGAGTATCCGTTCCAGCCCAAAGCTTTTGTACAACCATCCCACGATCCATCCTCTGTCTCTTCTTCATCCTGCCCGATTTAGTTCGTCAGGAGATTTTATGGTAGGAAATCGGTAGAAAGTTGGGGGTAAACAATTTTCTCAAACCTTTTTATGTTCGATGTTGAACCAGGCCCGTAGCTAGGCAGGGGCCAGGGGGGGCTGAGCTCCCCCTGGCGTTGTCGTCAGCCCCCTGGTATTAGGTAAAACTATTGCATAATTTGTTTGCCGTGACAAGTGAAAATGTAGAGTGTGGATATTATTTGCTCATAACTTGATAGAATGATAAATTCACAGTACATGAAGAGCAGCTATCACATTTGTTCATCTTGTTTATAAACCGAAGTTTAAGTAACGGGAAGTATTTAGAAGGTTCTCCAAATTTCTTCCACAGGGGATCTATGCACCTTCGCTCCCCCTCTTTCGGCTTCCCCTTGTAGCAGGTCCTTTCCATCTGCATCAAAGGTCATCGGCTCCCAAGTTTTGCGAAGGGAAGTTTTATTGCCCGGTCGGGGGTGGAATATAAGGGCTTGCCCATGCCCTGTCGGGGAAAAACATTGACAAAGACACTTTGTTGAGTTCTTCATTCGTGTAAAGAAGGTTTTGCGTTTGCGCGGGTGTTATTGTGTTTCGTATCTTCGTAAAACTGATTCCTGTGATAGTGAGTGGTTTTAGTGACGAATAATATAACCATGTTTCGTCCTTGGTGTGTAGTATTGTGATATTTTAACGATTCCCCAGCACCATGGATAAATTCATAATTCGTAAAAAAACGTCTGAATCTTTGACCACGGCGACCACCGTACCTACTCTTTCCCCATCTACGGCTGCCTCCAATCAAGAAGAGGATTTCTTGCCTACAGAAGTAAAGGACATTTCCAAACCAGGTGAGGAAATTAAACAGCTAAAACTCAAACATTACCCCCGAAATGCTGATGGACGGTGTTTTCAAAGTGACTGGTTTAAAAGGTTCAAATGGTTAGAGTATTCGCAATTTTTAGATGCAGCATTCTGCTATGCTTGTAGACAATATCGGCCTTTCGGATGCAAAGAAGTGGCCTTTACATCTAAAGGTTTTAAGAACTGGAAGGCAGCTCTCGATAAAACCAAAGCAGGGCTAGTGAAACATGATGCGACACTTACACACATAGAAGCAATGTCAAGGTGGGCAGAAAAGCAAAACCCTTCGTTGGTGGGAAAATCTATTTCTACACTAGTCAACCAGAATGTTCTTGAAAAGAATCAATATTATATCAAGAGCATTGCTGAAGTTATTCAGTTCCTTGCAATAAACGAATTGCCTCTTAGGGGAACGTACCACTTAGAAGAACATGAGGAACAAAGCCTGTTTCGAAATCTTTTCGAGTTCACGCTTCGAAAAGATGAGAAACTGGCAGACTGTTTTAAGCAGGTGCCTAAAAACGCATCTTACTTGTCCCCTGAAATTCAAAATGACATTATTGAAATAATGGCTGACATCGTACGTGAAAACATTGTTAGTGACATTAATAGTGCAGATGTTCCTTTGTATACTTTGCTTGAAGACGGTACACGAGATAAAAACAACAGAGAAAACGTAGCCATAGGAATCCGCTATGTAAAGAATGGGACAGTCATGGAATCAATTCTGTGCATAGAAACACTGTCAGCTTTTGATGCAGAGTCTTTTGCAGATCTAACACTAAATATTTTGCAGAAATATGGTTTGGATAGTGCGAAATTGCTCAGCCAGTGTTTTGACGGGGCTTCAGTTACGAGTGGGAAGAAAGGTGGTGTGCAAGCTTTAATCCAGCAACGGCTTGGGCGTCTAATTCCTTACGTTCATTGTTTTAACCATCGGTTACATCTGGTAATTGTTAAATGCGTGGATGAAATTTCTCCAATTAAACACTTTTTCGAACAGAGTTCCATGTTGCACAACTTTCTAAAAAAGGGAAAAGTTGCCATTTTATACGAGGGGAGAAGTCTTTCGCGACTTTTAGAACAACGTTGGTCAGGACATTTAAAAATGGCGAGAACAATATTTGAAAACTACAGAGATATAATTCATGTTTTGCAGTTGGTGAAAAATGGAAATTTTAACGGGGATGACGTAGCAGCAAGTGTTGGTTTGCTTGTAGTCATTAGCAAACCTCAGTTTCGGTTTTGCTTAGTGTTCATGAAAAAGATCCTTGAAATATTAAGCCCAGTTGATAAAATGCTTCAAGCACGTAATGTTCATTTGGATGCTGGTAGAAAGATGATTGAAGCTGCCACAGAAACATTAAGGAGCATGCGTCAGGAAGATGTGTACGGAGGCATTCTGCAAGAAAGTAATGCACTGCTAGAAGAGGATGGAATTCATGACGAGATTGTTGAGCACCCCACAAGAAAGAGAAAACGAAATACACAGTTGCAAGACTTCGTTATCACTGACGTCCTAGGAGAGGAAAAGCTCACATCTCTCACACAAATATTCTACGAATGTTTAGATCTTGTGCTAACAGAAATAAATAGACGTTTTACCAATAACGACGACTTATTGGAGGCTATATCATCGGCTGAGTCCCTTCAATTTAGCAACATTCAATATTTATCAGCCTTTGGAATCACCATTCCGTCAAAAGAGGAACTAACTGTTGCCAATGCATATCTCAAGAAACTGGATTCCCCTGATACTTTTAAAGAACTGTACAAAACTAGAATGGCCTACGAAGACACTTATGCTCTACTTGCTGGCATAAGAACTTTTGCATGCAGTACAGCGTTGTGTGAATCCACTTTCTCTGTGTTAACCCGCATCAATAGCCCTCAGAGACTGTCAATGTGCAGCAAGCGCCTGGCAAATCTTGTTTTTCTGGCATTTGAGAAGAAACGAGCATCGAACATAGATATGTCGAGACTGCTTCACAGGTTCAACAACGTGAAGAATCGCCGACTCCAACTTTTTTAAGGCAGAGGTATGTACTGTAGTCACTATTATTGAATATTGTGCATTTTTCATATGCTAACTAACTAACTAACTAACTCTCTAGCCTTCTTAAACCCGAAGGTTCATGGCTGCAGCAACACAGGCCTTCCATCTTTCCCTATCTTGAGCAAGATCTATATACTCTTTTCCATCCCTACCGATTTCCCTAGGTCCATCTCAACGTTGTCCCTCCATCTTCGTCTTGGCCTTCCTACAGGTCTCTTACCATCAGGTTTCCCAACAAGAATCCCGTAAACTCCTCTTTCCTCTCCCATTCGTGCCACATGGCCTGCCCACCTAAGTCTTCTTGATTTAATCATTCTAATAATATCTGGACATGAATACAAATTATGTAGTTCTAAATTATGTAACCTTCTCCACTCACCTGTCTCCTCATCCCTTTTAGGTCCAAAGATTTTCCTAAGGATCTTATTTTCAAATACTCTCAATTTATGTTCCTCTTTCAATGTAAAGGACCAAGTTTCACATCCATATAATACTACAGGCAAAATTACTGTTTTGTATATTTTAACTTTTAGTTTCTTAGATATAAAACGAGAAGACAAAAGTTTATGAAGAGAGAAGTAACATGCATTTTTCATATGGGATACAAATATTTGTGTAATCAAAAGTGTATGAAGTGTTTAGTAAGGAATGAGGTCAGTAGCATTCAATTAACACTTCGAGAAATGACCGTGTTTTAGAAGATATTGAAAAAGAGGATATTATTTGTATTATATTTCTATTTCTTTAATGTTTTATATTAACTTAATGACCCCCTTAACACACACAAAACAGCTTACCTTTATTTAATGTGAAACGTTTTTTTAAAAAAGTCACCTGATAAACCGTGAGCCCCCCCTGATAAACCGTGAGCCCCCCCTAGAGATCAATTCTAGCTACGGGCCTGTGTTGAACCCATGTGGTTTGTTGCACCATTTTAAACAACGTGGGGGGGATATATACTATTACGTAACTGTTAAAAATGAGTAACGCAAGTTCAAAACTCTAGAAAAGCAGATGCAAAATTACAATTATCCGATAAAAAATAATAATAATAAATCTTACCACAGTTTAGAAACATTTAGCATAATTTCGAAGTTTAAGCAACACCTTTTATTTTCGTCAATCCACACGACACGGAGGAGGAAGAAAATCTAAATTCTTGCAAAATCTGAAATATCGTCAATGTTATTTTCGTCGATTTTTATAGGTTCACATTTAAATATTTCGTAGTTCAAAGTAAGGAGCAAGAGCCCCTTGCCACACCTTGAGCATGGGCCTACAGCTAATATTCTAAATGCAATGGGTAGTACAAGCAAGACATTTGAATGTAATGGACGCATTTTTCAAACCTACCTCGGTTTACCATAACTTCTTCCTACAGTCCGAGAAAGCCACGAGTCGCCACTGTGTCTAACTGTAAGGCGATATCTATCGCCTGGGAGTTAGGCAACACACAACTTCACGCTAGGAAGAGAGTCTTTCAGCGATGACTGTACATTCTTCCTCCATGAAAATCTCATAAAACTATTTTCCACAATGAGTCATTTAGATTCATTCATTCCCTTTTCAACTGAATTATTGCGTGTCTTCATGATAGGCTGCTGGTTACAGCAGTCCCGATGTCTCTTCGTACATAAAGAATTTAATATGCGAGCAGAGATGCTTAAATAAATTGTATAATTTTAAAATTATATTAGCACACAAGGCGTAAATTTACAGCGTTGCAAGAGTGGAACTTCCCTTTATTAATGCATAATAATCAAGAACTTCAATTTAAATCCACTGGAACTAACCTTTTTGTATTAAATCTGTAATTTTCTATTTTAATATTTAGTTACTTTCCTTGACCTGGTCCCGAAATGAAGTACATAATGAACGTATACCGTTTACATAAATTTTCACGCCATCTTTTTTTATCATTTCGTACAATAATGTCGATAATAAGAATTAACAAATCAATTATTCTTAATTATTATTACTAGGGTTAGGATTTTTATGACCTAAGAGTTACCAAAATATGCAAAATAAAATATGCTCTTATGACCTAAAATTTTACAAAATATGCACTATAATTTGAAAAATATACCCTTATAACTCGACTGTTTCAAACATCAGTATCTAACATATGCTGATATAGTATTTTCACATACGTACTTTTTTAGTTCACGTTATGGGCCCTGAATTGCAATGCACAATGAATACTTTCTTCAAATTTTCAAATAAAAACGAAAAAAAAAAATTGCTGCAGTAAAAAAAACTTGAGTGAACATGAGAGTTAGGACAAATCGACTTCGAAAATGACAGTTTATTTCTTGAAAAAGCGAAAATATTCTGAATATGACCGAAAATCCATCAAAATATGTTCTATGACGAAAAAATGGCCAAATATGCCCTTAAAAAACACCTTCATTTAATTAGCTTCTTCATAATATGAATTTCTATATGTTTAGGGAACACATCACGCTTACCAAAAAAAAATATGATAAGTCATGAAAATCATAGCCCTAATTATTACACTTGATTGAAGTTGGAAGACCCTTACCGAAATATATGTCTAGTTAAGTGACTGATACCAAACCATAAAAGCACTTAGAATTGTTCATATCGCATAAATACCTACAGCGTGTTCCGCTTAGAGAGATCGAGAAATAAATGCTCACCGTTTAAAAACAGAGGAAGATATTGTCATTATTTTCATTTTACAAGATACAGAAACTCTCAGAGTTTATACACCAATAGTGAAGAGACGTGCTTGCGCATGCGCACCAATGTGTAATGCTGGAACAAGCCTGGCACTATTCAGTAGAGGAACAGACACGCGACCCCACTGTAAAAATATGGGCCATTTAGATGTCTGCAGGGCAACTCGAGTTTGCATTGGCCATTTCCCTAAACTCGGAAACTTTCTAGACCAAGATATGTAAAAAGGTGTTAATAAACCACTACTTACGCTTCACATTATCAATTATCTCTAGATCCCTCTAAGCGAAACACGCTGTTGTACGATTTCACAAAGCAGAACTGGTGTATCTTTTTTTTCGTTACACCTTCCTCCCCCAGGCGACGTCAGCTTCCACAGCGCTACAATCGGTGACCTTTGAGATACAGCAATGCAGTTACCTCCCGAAGCCCTTTGCTGCGCCTTTGGCCTTCCGAATTATGAGTGGAATCCAGGGAATAACTGACATTTCCAGGCACACAATTATCTGCACTGCGAACCGGGATGAAGAAAAAAAAAACATGGCTGCCACACCAGCCTCATTTCAACAACGGGAATATTTATTACCAATAAACAAGAGCGGGAGGGATCAAGGTGAGTGTTCCATTGTTGCTGCATCGATCTTTCCAGGAGACACGTGCCGAAATCAGTGGCGGACCAACGACCGAAGCGGGAGGGTGGTGGCACCAATTTCTGCCGCTTTGGCTAATCGCGATGATAATGATGAAATTTATTGACAACCACAAGAGCATCCATGCCAGGCAGGGATTCGAACCCGGTAATTCTGGAGTTGTAGCGCGGTCCCCTATATAAACTGAAAATGTTTGAAAATATGCAACAATAATATGTTGTTGTTTTATGTCCATTTTGTGCACAGAGAGACTAATCGGGACTGCACCTCCGAGCCAATGTGCCTCCACCAGGTATCGAACCCGGGACCCCTTGATTACAAGGCGACGACGTTACCACTACGCCATCGGGGAGGCCCAAGTATAATACGTAAAATATGTGCCAAAAGCTAATACGTTTAACAATATGGAAAATAAAAATAACATTTCTTGAGCTTACATATCACAATTTGCAAAGATAATACAAAATAAACATTGATTTTAGCATCATATAAATCCCTACTCTACTAGTAACGAACGCATGAGTGTAAAGTTATGCCTAAACTCCTCCACTCCAAATAGCAAAATAAAAAAAAAACCTTCGAAATTTCCATCTTGCGTCAAACGTTTCGATATTTTATTTGAGTTCAACCTTGAAGGACATCAAGCGAAAAGCATTTTAAAAAGTCTCATAACCCGTAGCTATCCGTTAATGCACCTTTGAGAAAAATGGCGCGGAATAGTCTAGCAACTTTTTATTACTCTATGGAAGTCTTCGAAGACAATTTACGTTCACAAACTTTTATACCTCGAGTATCGTTTTCCAAAGCGATTTAGTTCCGTTTGTGATACCTTTGCCAGTATATATCGTTCTTTCGATATCCGTCTCTTTTAGAGTTCTTTTTTAAATTATCTTTTTGCTTCTTTCATTCAGTGCCCATATCCACAGAGCAAAGACAGCGTTTATGGGCAGTTACAGCCCGTTTAATTATAGTCCTGGGCCTGCAACTCTTTGCAATGGGCAGCCAGACACAACTCTTGTTTCATTTTAAACACGACCATCCAGCATTAACTATTGAGTCACACCCTATCATTTGCATAAATTATTCTTCGTGCATATTTCACCGTGAATACAGCCAAGAACGTTCCTTTATTCTCTGAAAGCTTTTTCTTCTTTTCTGACCATTTGAATTGCTTTAGGAACGTTGGTCGTGAATGTGTCCTTGAAATTACGATTCAGTCACGGTTGAATTCCTTGGTTAACCGGGACGAAGGACATAAGACCAATAGAGGCAAATAAAGCAGAGTGCAAACAAAACTTGTTTTTATTTAGGGGAGTGCGATCCACACTGCAAAAGCGGTGTAAGACCCTCAATTTCAAATGACATTTAACGACCGTATAAAATGACTGTCTTTATCATACTGTCATTATATAGTTACTCTAATTCATGTAATTTCAACGATTCATTTTTTTTTCAAATATATTTATGGTGCACGCAACTGTAATTTATAATCATTATCTCTCTTTATGCACGTTAAAATATTCAAATATAAATAAAAAACGGTTGAGTCCTTTTTTTTAAAAAATTAAATGGCAGGCTGTTAAATTTTAACACCAGGATATTGTTTCTTTCATTGAGTTTTTGTTTCAAGTCCACCTTATGCGCATAAAGGCTAAGAGGGACTGGACCTACAATTAAAAGTGAGATCCACTAGAATATTGTAAATTTTATTTGAACTTATAATAGTGCATTGCTAATTGAGGTAGGGCCTCCCCGATGGCGCAGTGGTAGCGTCGTTGCCTTGTAATCAAGGGGTCCCGGGTTCGATACCTGGTGGAGGCACATAGTGGTTCGGATCCCACTTTAAAGTGTAGGTCCAGTCCCGATTAGCCTTACTGTGCATAAAGTGGACTTAAAACATCAAATCAAATATTCAAAATGCTAATTGAGGTGTAAACAGATTCTTTTTTGTTTTCCCCTTGTCCTTTATTATTATTATTAACAAAATATTAAACAAATAACTGTATTTTCTCACAAATGTCTCTCCTTAGCGTGCAGTATACCGCTTTTGGTCTACTTTTTTTTTTCATTTCAACAAACTGAAATTTCATTTCGTATTACCCATTCTCTTATTCTAGAACAAATTTAGCGATTGTTGGATATCTCTCCCTCTCTCTTTGTGTGTGTGTGTGTGTGTGTGTGTGTGTGTGTGTGTGTGTGTGTGTGTGTGTGTGTGTGTGTGTGTGTGTGTGTGTGTGTGTGTGTGTGTGTGTGTGTGTGTGTGTGTGTGTGTGTGTGTGTGTGTGTGTGTGTGTGTGTGTGTGTGTGTGTGTGTGTGTGTGTGTGTGTGTGTGTGTGTGTGTGTGTGTGTGTGTGTGTGTGTGTGTGTGTGTGTGTGTGTGTGTGTCATTTCCACATCATCACACTGATTCTTTCGCAACAAAATTTCGCTAGCAACTGCCAATAATAGGCTAGACATAACGAATATAACAACATTTATAAATTAAGACAATGACATTTTAGGAACTTACTGAAAAAGATATCTACTTTTACAAGTCGTTAGAACATTGTTAACTGTCCTTGTTGAATCCCTTCTCATGGCAATCCAGCCACATATCAGAATGCAATTTTAATGACTCATTTTTCAAAATATATGTATTTATTTATTAAATACATTTTAGACATTTATATCGCCACCAAAACTAAAGCCAGAGGCTTATCCAGAATTTGTTATTTGAAAGGGATATTCTTCATTAGGAAGATTTCAGACCGAAGCGACAAGCAACACATGTTGTTTGGAAACTAGCCAAGCAGTCAACAGTGACTGCACAAGCTTGTGTTCGATCGGTGAAAACCTCAAGCGCTTCGGTGTGAAATCTCTCAAGACTGAAAGGACCCGTGTCGCTTCGGTCTGAAAGCTTCCTAAATGCAGCTTTGTAACCTTATTTTCCTCGCAACGAAAAAAAAAACACTCTCGGTAACCCGAAAGAAACATAAATTTCCATCAATACTAACACAGGTCCCTAAATCCTACCAACCTTAGCCCCTGCCCCCTCCTTGACATTCTCCTGGAATCCTCCACAACTGCCTTCTTTCTCATTCTTCCTATATGTTCCTCCTCTTCTTCGCAGAACGAGTAAAGAAAGACAAATGGGCCCGGAAGAGCCCTTGAGACGGTAAGAGATTTGTCGACTGTGTTCTGGGTCATTTAGCTAACACCACATCGAAATTTCAGTAGCGGTTGCAAAAGAAAAGGGGGGCCCGAAGATGGAAGATACCGAGAGGGGTAGGGAAAATGAACGTCCCATTATACGAATTGCATGAAAATAAGTCAAATAATAAGTGTGCAGAAAGGGGCCTTCTCCCCTTTCCCCCCGTTTTTTTCCCTTCTGTTTTTTCATATTCTAATGCGGCACTGTGTTCTTTAGGCGTCATTAGTCTGTGAAAGGTCTCGAATAGGGCTAGGTAAGCCCAGAGCAAATTGGGTCGTGCACAGAAAGCTTGTAATAACACCGAGGGGGAAAAAATGTAATTTAAATATTGCCAAATGGCGCCAATGTAGGATTCGATGAAAGCCAGCCTTTTTGTCCCGCATAGATATGATTTATATTGCATTCAGATGTTCAGGCTTCACAGTGCATACCCGTTTGGAAAATAAACCCTACACTGAAGAAGCATTTCCAAAGATGGATCCCTCTAAATTTACAAGAAAGTGCTTCTTTTCAAATTGCAGCTTTCCGTGAATGATTCGGAGTTTGTTAATGGCTATACAAGAAATACCTTGCTTGTTTGAGTTTCTATTATAAGTCCACTTTATGCACAGAAAGGCTAATCGGGAATGGATCTACAGACTAAAGTGCGTCAATTGGATATCGAACCCGGGACACCTCGATTAAAGAAATTCATTGTCAAAAATTTAACGATTTTATTATTCGGGAAAGCAACGACTTGCATGTGACGCCATCTCACCAAGTTCGATGAGTGTATTCCCATCTTGAGATTTCACCGAAAATATGTTCGCAACAAGATGGGTGAATAGGAGGTGAGTCGATAACGGGTACTGACAGGCCATGGGTTAACAAGGAGCGACATAGATTTTCAGTGAAATTACATCCGAAGCTTCTCAAATGAAAGAACTAATACATCGACAATGAAAAGAAGCAGCAAACGAACCAGTTCACTAATTCGTACAAGAAAACTAACGCCTCATTTAAGAGATTTTTAGTATTTCAAAAACAAAAGAAGGCACACACTCCTCCTTTCTTACACTCTCAAGTCAGTAACAAGAATCTAAGTTATTTCGTTAATCTCAACCCGAACTCAAATACACGACGAGGAGGTAAGAGACTTGCAATTCAATCCACGTAAACAGGAAGTGAAATATTACTCCGTGTAATTGGATTAAGACTTCTTTTTAACTTTCCCCCACTGTCCCGTATTACCCCAATTTCCTCTGTCTTCCTGAAGTTCTTCCCTTCCTTTTCTTTCTTCCATATAGGCCTGTCATAGGGCGTAGACTTTTTTAATGCATTTTTCCTTTGTTCCAGGTTGAAAACTGAGAATCGATCGTCTGAAATATGTGTATTCTTATTAGGTTGAAGAAGCTCTAAGGGTTTTAAAAAACTTTTTCTCGGGCATTTCGGGTAGAAAAATACTATATATTACATTTAATTCAAAGTTTCATTAACATTGCAGCAAGATAACTATAGTTGCTATCAATTTGTGACTTCTCGCGCTTATTTACCAGAGATGCGCAGTTAGTATGTTATGTCGTTTATATAAGTGTCAAGTTATGGCAAATCAATTGGCTGAAAAGTTACTTCTAAGAACACGTTAACAAAGAAGCCAGAATGATTTAATAGTTCTAACATGATAATCTGTAATCATTGATAACATACCAAATAATTATACTTCATCAATCAACACATATGGTGTAATGTTTGTGTGTCAAATAAGCAATCAAGCCTCAAGTTTCATTGATCTTGACTTGTCTGAGAAACATGCTAAAGTTTTCCATTGGTGCATGATTGAAAAGGTTGAATTGTTCTAAGTCTACATTATGCACAGAAAGGCTAATCGGGACTGGACCTACAGTTTAAAGTGGGATCCAAGCCACTATGTGCCTTCACCGGGTATCGAACCCGGGACCCCTTGATTAGAAGGCGACGACTCTAGCATGATTGAAAAGGTCAAGTGCAAAATATAAATCGCAATGAACCGGTTGTTTCAAGCAATTTCATCATAATTATTCATGTAGTGTGTTCTCTTCGAAGCATACTTTACTTAAATCATATGATGTGCAAAATGTTACCAAATGTTTTCAAAGGGACAAATCATTCACAAAGGTTTCCTTTTTAGGCTTCTTCCATCACAACGTGTACGAAATTTTCGAACGACAGTCTTCTCAAAAACGAAAATTCAAGTATAAATCAACCAGATTTGTCACTCTCCCAATTTCATTTAACCTGCCCGTCTCCGCCTTCTGTCTTCAGAAATATGAAACTCCACGAGGCAATTCCAGAAGTTTATAAGAATTTCCAACGGAGAGATCATCATGCTAGCTGTACTCGCCTAAAAATTAATCACGTGTCAAAAAGAAATCGAGGAGATCAAAATGAAGCGGGGGAAGGAACGTGCGATCCAGCAAATAAAATTTAAAAAAGATAAGAGTTTCTTTTTCGTAAATGACATATCGATTAAAGTTTTTCTTTAAAAAATCACCTACCTTCCTTCCTTCCCTTTCCACGTAAATTTTCTGCAACAGATTAAGGCGAACTGGAAGATAACTTTAGGAATAAAAAAGGTGCTGGAAAACGAAATGGAACTGTGATTATTTCAATTCCATTA